>NC_070539.1:979292-1305723 GCF_025433545.1 Fusarium keratoplasticum | reverse complement strand
TGGAAGGAGATAGGGTAGCTGCGTACACGGTAGTGGCGCAGCATACGCTGGAGGCTGCCTCATACGTCGACAACTGCTACGAGACTGATGCCGACTCAGCTCTCTGCGATCAGTTTCTTCCCAACCGTCGACTGCCCATCATTAGAGTGGTAAACGTGTCATGCCCATTCGATGAGAGCGTGTGTTTGCCCAGAACAAAGGGGGACAAGCACCCTGCTATCACCATCAAGACGGACGAGTTGGATTCTCACGAGGACTTTGGTATCAATGCCCCGCCAGCGGAGAGAGTCAAGTTTCGGCGCTCCACGACATGCTCACCCCTCAATGTTCAAAAGTTCAGCATGGTCAACGAACGTCTGACGGGTGAAAACTTCACGGGCATCTATTTTGGTCCCACGGCTGCCACTAACTACACCTATGGCGTGAGCAACCTGCAGGAATTTGTCGCCGAGACTTCATATACTCTCACGTACAGTACCCATCCAATACGAATATTTCAACAGGGTTTCTAATTCTTTATAGGGGCTTCTATAGCCGTATGGTAGGTAACGCTTCCTATCTGCAGCTTTTCAAGCCAATCCCTGAGCTGCGCCGAGATGACGCCGACCTTACTGTCGTCTTCTTCAACAACAACGCAGTTCCCATGGTTAAAAATGACGGCCCTTGTACCGATCCATTCTTTTCAGCTACCAAGCAACGCCAGAAAGACTTGTTGCCTAACCATTACTGGCCCGATAACCCCGTCACAGCTATTGGCTGTATCGACCAATACCAGTTCGCGAAGGCTGGATCGGATGAGTGGACCACACTCGCGAGTTACGGCGATGCCACCTCCAACATGACGTTTATCGGCCAGCTATCGATGAAGCAAGTCGCTGCTTTCGCCCCAATCCAGTGGGCCATGCACCAAGCCGGTGGGATCGACATGGTCATAGAGAATCTTCGCACAGAGGCCCTCAGGGCAAAAAAGTATCCCGGCCTACGTCACGGTGTACAGAATCCCCTGCCAAACGATCAATGGATACGCGAGGTTGAGTATTGGTTCATGATCGGGCTTGCCAAAGTCCAGCTCGGCGTCGTCAAGGTTGCCCTGGGCCCGCAGGATCCGGACAACCCTGGCATGAGGGATAATACTACATGGATCGTACAGAAAAGGAAGGATTTGATGGATTACGTATGCTCGTCTCAAAAGATCCACAGCCTCGAGTTTAAAAACCTACACAAAGCGGGTTTCATTGCGCTCGCTGTGCTTGGCGGCTTGTCCATTATCCTTCCGTCACTCGTCTTGCGCACAATGATCTGGTGGCGCAAGCGGCAAGATGATGTTTTGACGTGGAAGTCATATGGACACCTACAGCTCCAGCGTATGGCAGCAGAAGGAGCAGGTGTTCAGGGCTGGAAACGAGGAAACGAGGATGTTCCCTTACTAGATCCCCATGACCAGCCATCGGGGGATGTAGACGTGAGGAACGTGGGTATTGATGGGCTTCCACTGCCAGTCTGGGCTGGGCCCGGTTCCAATTCAACTTTTGTTGGGGATGCCGCCATGCCTCGCGGCTATGACGAGTATCACGGGAGATATCCGAAAGACGAGTCTGGTGCGGTTCTCATGGAAGTGATTCCTAGCGGGCCCAACATAGCACAGAGATATGGACAGAGAATGCAGGGAGGCTACAATCAAGTTAGTGGAAGGGAGCTGCTGTGAGCTGCCTCGTCTTCGCGGGGAGAACGAGACGATGACTGTGCGATAGGATATGCATAGATGTAAGAGTCGCGTAAGAGGAACCGAGGTGGTTTCGACTATGTAAGAACACGATGAACATGTAACTGGGATAGAGAAAAGAATATACAATGGCTTATCAAGATTAACCACTCGCAAGTCTTTGAGTCCTTCTCCACGTCTTAGATGGTGTACCTGAAGCCCTTATCCTGCACATCGGTGAGATCTGAGTCGGTCGACACACCAGCCTGCTGACTGCCTCCCAAGCCTTCGACCACATATTGAACCTGCCCATCTGCCGCCTTGGCATCTCGGCTTGCGTTCTTGCGCTTGACAACAATAGTAAATACGATGTAGGTGATGATGAGACCAATCATGGATGACAAGCTCAAGATGCAGCCTTTGGTATAGCGGGGTGCGTCCTTTGAGGTCCAGGCGAAAGGGCTGACAATGCACCCTACGCAATAAGCGATGAAGAATGCGACAGATACGACGCTCTTCTTTGTGTTCCCCTTGACGTTACTGGCAATGATGCTAGCTGAGCTACTGAGCAGTGCTGACGAGCAACCGCCCAACCAAGTGGACACGACGATGCCCCATTCGGCGCCCTCACGAGGTAGACTCATGAGCAGGACAGCGCCAAGAAGAGGGACAAAGCAGAGGCCGATGGCGGTGTAGGTTCGGGTTCCGGGGAACATTCGTGGGACGAGAGCACCGATCCAGACTGTTGCTGTGTTGCAAGCTCCTGCTGGCATTCCGACGAGCATTGTGTGGAGCTTGCTGTAACCGAAGCCGTTGATGACACTGGCGCTGAACTGCCAACTTTTAGCATCACAATACCCAGAAAGGGCTTGATTCGACTCACCTTCATGATGGGAGTGGTCAAGGTGATGCACAAACCCATCATCATGTAGATCCATGTCATAGGCGACAGCAGAGCCTCCTTGACCTGCTTCTTGTTGAACTCGGCCCGATCGCGAGTCGCTCGGTCAACAGCCAGTCTCTGAGTAGCAATCTCTCTCTCAGACTCGTTCAAGAACCAGGCCGTAGAAGTATCCCGCGGCATCATGAAGATAAAAAGGACGCCCACCAAGGATGTCAAGCCACCGCAGATGATGAACAACGTGCGCCACGGAGCAAGAGAAATGTTGGACTGTCCGATTCCGTACATCATGAGGGCGCCGATAATCTGGGAGACACCGTTCATGGAGACCCATGTCGCCACGCGGATTGGGTGCTCCCTCTTCACGTACCAGTTCGATGTGATGATGATGAAGGCGGGAGAAACGGTTCCTGTAGCGTGAGTGAGTATTGATTAACCCGTGCTCTCGACGGCCGTTGTAGTCGACGGAGGAAATACCTTCAGTAAACCCTAGAAAGAATCTCGCAGCTGCCAGTCCCTGGAAGGTCTGACACGCAGCCATGGCCATGTTGACGCCACCCCAGACGACAATAGTGCAGCCCACATAGAGGGTAATCGGTAGTCGAGAGAGAAGGTAAGCCGCAGGGTATTCCGAGCAGAGCTGGCCGAGGTAGAAGAGGGAGACGGCCCAGGAGAACTGCTCTCCGGTGAGGTGGAGGTCGTCGCGGAGTCCAAAGATGGCGGCCTGGTTGATGGATTGTTTGTCGAGATCTGCAAGTTGATAAAGGTCAGCATTGCCACTTTGCAGGATTCCAGCGTGAGACTTGCACTGAAAGAAGTAGACAAGGGCCATCAGAGGCATAATGACGCAGTCCAACTTCCGAACAACCTTCTTGGCCTGTTCGGGGTCGATATTGTAAAGCTCATCATTGTTGATGGCTTCGCACTGCTTCGAAGCAGGATCAAGGCTCTGCCTCTGCTTTTCGGCAGCGTCGACGGACATGGTCAAGATGAGAGTGTAGAGATGATGAGAAGAATGGGTTGAGAATGAGCAGTTGGTGGCAATTGTAAAAGGGAGCTATCTCGTTTAATATACGTATCGTATATCGTTTAACTTAGTCTTTCGTTCATCATGGAGACGCCCTCGGGTGTCACGTCCGAGAGCCTAGATGTGTTGGTCTAGAACGCCTCCAACTTCCCTTCCCCCATGATGCGATCCTTTATTTTCCCCCACAGCTAACCCCGGAATACCTTATCTAGGAAGGTTAGATCGACCTCGGAACATGGGGTAAACGCGGGGAAAAGTCATCGTCAGCTGAACCTTGCGGCCTTCGGGCACGGCGCCCGCTCCCCATGGGGGCTGGTAGACTGGAGTAGCCCTCGGATGTCGCATCCGGGGGTCCCTGGATGTGTCGTCGGCGTTTGTCAAGCATTTCACCGATATCGAAGGGCTTCTATCTTTCGGATCTAATGGTCGGGAATGGTACATGACTTGGCGGCCCTCTCCGGGGTTGGAGTATGGGCGGGAAGTCGGCTATATGGAACTACATATAGCCAACCGATGAACCATACAACCAGCGCACAATCACCAGCGGGCGCTACGATTGCTTTCATCATGATACCACGATCAACCATCTTGGCGTCCTCTTTGCGACATCTTCGAGTGTCTCGCCGCATCCCCTCAACATCTCCCAAGTCCCTAAGACGGAGCTTGTCCCAAGCAGCTCGACCAGAGAACAATGGCCCAAGCTCGTCAACACATGCTAGCAAGCCTCAAGGCATTAGCGGTTTTGGGGTTGTCGTGTCGATGGCCATAGCAGCCGCGCTAGGCTATGGCGCGTCAACACTAACAAAGAGCAACGCAGCAGCAGCTCCAATTCTAGACGAGCGCAGACTGCCACAAGTTAACTATGCTTCTTTAAAGGACATGGAAAAGGTGACCTCTTCCTCCAAGTGTGGACAGGCCGACAGCGCTAATGTCGAGGATTACAGGCTATTGAGGAGATACAATCCCTGTTTAGCGACGTCGACGGCATCATCTCGACAGATTCAGACGACCTCCTCGCACACGGCTATTCGGAATGGTCTTCAGTAAACGTCGATACTCTCCCAGTTGCTGTGGCCTATCCGCGAAGTACCGAACATGTCAGTGGTATTGCCCGCATCTGCCACAAGTGGAAGGTTCCCATCATCCCGTTCTCCGGAGGCAGCTCGGTTGAGGGACACATCAGCGCTCCCTTTGGGGGCGTAAGCATAGACTTTGCGTACATGGACAGCATAGTGAAGCTTAACAAGGAGGATATGGACGTTGTTGTGCAACCGAGTGTCTGCTGGACGGATCTGAACCATGAGCTTGCCAAGCAGGGAACAGGACTGTGGTTCCCGATTGATCCTGGTAAGTTCAACTCTCGTCCTGGCAGTATTTCCTTGCTCGGGACTGATCTGTTTTGTAGCTCCAAGTGCCAAGATCGGAGGCATGATTGGCACCAATTGTTCTGGCACCAACGCTGTTCGCTACGGAACCATGCGGGATTGGGTCATCAACATGACCGTGGTTCTCGCTGACGGGAGTGTCGTCAAGACTCGACGCCGTCCCCGCAAATGCAGCGCAGGATACAACCTGAATGGCCTCATCGTAGGATCTGAGGGGACTCTTGGCATCGTCACGGAAGCGACCCTCAAGCTCGCTGCTGTACCAGACCATTTCTCCGTGGCGGTGGTCCCTTTCGACGACTTGAGGGGCGCTGTTTCCGCCGCTGCCGACATTATCCGGAGAGGTGTTCAAGTAGCAGCTGTCGAGCTCATGGACGAAACACAGATGAGAATCGTCAACGAGGGCGGTGCAACACGACCACGCGTTTGGAAGGAGACGCCAACACTGTTTCTCAAGTTCTCGGGCACGAAGGGAACAGTTGACGACAACATCAGGACGGTCCGCGAGATCATGAAGCCGTATAGTCCCCTTGCCTTCGAGTTCGCACGAGATGAGCATGAGCAGAAGATGCTGTGGTCGGCGAGGAAAGAGTCGCTCTACTCTCTGTTGGCGATGCGGCAGGATGGCGAAGAGATGTGTAAGACCTCCCATCCACTTGACTGAAACAGGATCTAACACATCACTAGGGAATACCGATGTGGCCGTTCCGCTGAGTAGACTAGCCGACATCATCGAAGACAGCAAAGCCCACGCCGCTTCTCTTGGCCTGAAAGCCTGCGTCAAAGGACACATCGGTGACAGCAACTTCCACGAGAACATCACATACAACAAGACGGACCCTCAAGAGGCTGAGAGGGCCAAGATGGCGGTAAAGACCATGGTCAAGCGCGCGCTCGAGATGGAAGGCACTTGCACAGGAGAGCACGGAGTTGGCATTGGGAAAAAGGATGCCTTGTTGCAAGAGGTTGGTCAAGACACTATCCAGGTCATGGTAAGTCGTGTTGTCCGTGCAGACCTTCAACTGTTTTATTGACCATCCCACTAGAAACTTTTGAAAGGAGTGTTGGATCCCTACTGGATTATGTGAGTTGTTTGATCCCCCCTTTCATGCCCTGCGTACTGACTACCAGTGATTAGGAACCCAGGCAAAGTGTTCAACAGATAGTAACGTGCCTTTGAGATGTTTCTTTCCAGTCCTACAATAGGGACTATGGGAATCGATCCAGTGGTCAAACAGGGTGGTACCTTGGTTAACTATGGATAGCATTTCCATTCCAAAAGGCACAACGAACCTCCCAAGGTGGCTTGGTCAAGAACAATAATGGTGTTCCTATAAGTTCCTTCAATCAATTCTACAAGAATCGTGATGCTGAGTGAATTCATGCGCTGAAACATAGTATGAACGGTGACCTCATTTTGTGCTAGGTTTGTATTATATCTATACATTCTGCACCCGTTCAGATCCGTCATCCCTTCGCTTCATACACAGCTCCATGTATGTGTAATACTCGTTCTCAACTGCTGAACCGACAGGCCAGTCGGTGTCCTCAATATCCCACCCAGGAACTTCCCTCTCGAATCTATGTTTTTCAGGGATCCCCTGCCTCAACAGCGTGATTTCACGCAAGCTGGTGAACTGACCACCGACTGCCAGGCCGTACATCTCGTCATGCATCTTTTTGTACTCGTATGCTTCCTGTACCAACTGGGAATTGGTTGCATCTTCCTTAAAACCCATAACCTCAATTGACGTGGGCAAGGCTTCGGCCAGAGGGATTGCGCTCGGGTCGTCCTCTGCACCAACAAAGTCGTTCCTAGCGATTGAGAGATGCGTGAGAGCTTTCAAGCTCTGAAGAGACCCGATCTTGCCCGCCGCATCACGAACGCGTCGGTAAGCGGACGTGTCAAGCTCGAACTTGACCAAGTTTTGGCCCAACTCTCTAAGAACGTCTCCGAACTCGTTCAAGTCCACTTTCCAGACTCTGTAGAGAAGATCGCCGGCTGTATCATAACTACCGGCGGTGGTGGTAAAAATCTCAAGCTTTTTGCAGCAGGATAAGGCGTCTCTTATGGTTGACGCATCCACGATGCACTTGTCGAGATTTAGCTGTCGCAAATTGCACGGGTAATCCGGCCATTCCGTATCCATGATATTGTCTTCTGTCAGGTCGAACCCGGATAGTTTAAGAATTCGAAGGTTCGGATGAAGGAAGATTGACTCGAAACAGTCAATGTATTCGCAGGTCTGCCCCTGCGCAGCCGTGATGCGAAGCTCTTGTAGGTTGTGCAGATGGTTCGCAACAGTATGTGGCTCGCCCGTGTTTTGGCTGAGCCGTCCACCAAGCAGGTATGGTAATGCCAAGGATGTCTCATTGTATAAGCATAGTTCCACCAATCGCACACGTGGCATCAACGCAAGGAGGAAGCTCGCAACGCCAGATCCTTTCCGTCCAAAGATGATATCGCGTTTCAGTAGATCGATGGACTCTGAAGAGATGTTGAGCGACTCAATTCGATCTCCAAGAAGATCCATGATATCATCTTGGATTGATAGATTCCCATGCGCGAGGGAAATCTCCCGGGTCGACAAGCCAAGCTGAGGGTTGTTGGCAAGGGCCTTAGCGAGGCGAAGATAAAGTTCGTGGCGATCGCCAAAGTAGAGATCATTCAGTCCCCAGAGTAGGACTGTTCGGTATAGCGGACTCTGAGCCATGTGATGAAATCGTCGGCTTACAAGGCTCAGCGCGGTGAGATTTTTAAGGGGCTCAAGGTTGCGGTAACCGTCATGAAGGACCATCTCGAAGTGTGAAAAGATTTGTCTCCAGATCTCATCTGGGAGAAAGATAGCCATGATGGATGATAGAGTCTTAGAAGAGTGGGGACTTGAACGGAATAATTCTCAAGGACGTATGATATTGCTGTGTGTGAAGGAGGTGAGGAAAAACGGAGCTAGAGGCTGTCAGTAGCCAACAAGGTGTAGTAATAAGTTAATTAAGACGATTAATTCACGTGGCATCATGCGATGTTGGCTTCTAGACTCGTGTGCCCAACAACCTAATTTTTGCTGGGAAAACTCCCCAACGAAGAAATTAAGGAGTTTTCATACCGTTGCGTCAACTGAAAACCTTGGCGGTCCAGCTGCGTAGGCATCCATCACGATATCAGGGCCAGCCTCGCGGTCGAGGGGAATACTGATGATGGGCGAGAAGAACCTGATGCATGAAAAATAACGGAAACTAGAATCAACATAAGAGACGGCGAAAAGATTAGTTTTTGAAGGCCATAACGGTCCAGCGGTGCAGGCATCTTTCATATGCTCACGACACAATTCGTCGGTCAGGGGGTTTCCCAGAACATTCAGCAGTTGATGACCAAGAAATAACGAAAACCACAAGCTAGAGGGAAAACAGCAAAAAGATTGGTTTTTAGGTGGATGGCTTTTTTTAGGTGGGCGTCTGGTCAGAGGGGGGTAGGTTTATAGGGTTGCGGAAAGAAGAGAGATTTTTTAGGAGCGGAATTAAAGACCACTTGACCAGACGCCAAGCACTTTTGTGCTTTTAGGATGAGAGGGAAAAGGGTAACCTTCATTAAAAGACATTGAACTGAGACTCTGGGGGTTAAACAAAAAAGTGGTTTTTAGGTCTGCGGAAAGAAGATAGAGTTTATAGGAGCGGAAGTAAGGAAGAGTCAACCACTTGACTAGGTGAGCACTCGAGTGTGCTTTTAGGGTGGGAGAATAAGAGTTAAACTTACCTATAAAGCCCTCAACTGAACCTGTGAAATCCCAAAAAGAGTGGTTTTTAGGTTTGCGGAGAGAAGAGAGAGTTTATAGGAGCGGAAGCAAGGAAGAGTTAACCACTCGACTAGGACGCTGAGCACTCGTATGTGCTTTTAGGGTGGTAGGTAAAGAGGTAACCTTGCTTATAAAAGATTCAAATGATGGACTGCTGTTGACGTCGATGGATCCTCATTGTTGGTCTCACTCATCGAAAATATCCCACATAGATGAGCAGGAACCCAGACAAAAATGATGTGTAGCTTCCATTTCAAATTTCTCTGCTACGACTAATACTCAAACAACTAGAGCACCCGTGCTACCATTGGTAGGAATTCAAGCCTCCTCCCTCTCGTCCTCATCTCCATCTAGGCCGTCTTCCACCAAATCAGCCTTGACCAATCTTCCATCCTCAAGCTCCTCAAACCACTCGCCATCATCATCCCTCACAAACTTTCTCTCCGCCGAGCCTTCACCCTCCTCTTCGCGCTTCTGAAACAGCTTGGTGCATTGGATATACGCGCCAGCCACCTTGCTCTTCACAGAACTCTTCTTCCAGCTACCCTTCGACCTTCCAACCTGCTCTCCCCCACAGTTCCCCTTTGTCTTGAAAAAGATGGTGCAGTCCTCCAAGTTGAGAGGATTGTAGCCGCTGCCGACGGTGAAGATGAAGGATTTGGTGTTGTTGGGGATGTCAATGCATCGGACACCAAAGCCGGAGCCTTTCCAGCTGCCAGTCTGGCTGATGCAGTTCTTGGATTTGTAGGTGCTGAGACGCCATTTCTTGCTCAGGGTTCCGACGTCTTGCCAGTTACATTCGCCGCTGGCAAGAGGCAGGATGGCGGCGCCCAGGGCGAGAATAGCGCTAATCTTCATGTTTAAGAGAGTAGAGGGAGGATGAAGAGACTAAGTCAAGAGGAGAAACGGTTCCACCGTTAGCAGCTGGTCTACGAAGCAGAGACTTATATACACGACAGTCCGAGTTAATCGGCCTAATTAATGTTGTCATCTTACTGCCTACAGACAGCTTGATGGCCATCACCTTCCTGAAAGGGATCCCCTGCAGTCTTCCGAGTCCCCGATCTTACTAAAAGAGTTTCTATTTCTCAAGCCTTGTAAGGCAGTTTGAGCCAATGCTGACCGCCTCGTGAATCCTTGCCAGATTAAGCAACCATCCACATTCCATATTTAGCTTAGATTGCTTCAATCTCATTTCTGCCCCCCGTCCAAATTGTTTGAACGGCAGGTCCATGCTTATATTACGGAGTATTTATACCAAGCATCATGATTGACCATGAAGCCCCGTTGTCTACTAACACTGGCCTCCAATCAGAGATGTTCGAAAACGCCCGACGACACCGATGCAGAGGCGGGTGGGCGACCAATCGAGGCATAATTAAGTCACATTTCTCCCTATACTTATATCCTTTATTTATCTCTGACCCGAACAGACCAATTGTGTTAACTTGTTTCTTTGTCACGTCCTCATCAATACTCTCTTTAATTGCATAACCGCAAATGACGATAAGCATGAATCGCGTATACGTAATTATGCGGGCCCTTGTTGAGAGCCATCAGACGCGCTCCACGTGCAACATCATCCTCCACATCTCGGCGCCATCATGACTGAATACCAAATATCCTGTCGCTTGGCAGGACGCCAGGCCATTCGGCTAAGAAACTTGCTAAACAAGGTCGCTCGCGAGAAACCTCACGACGAACAAGCACAACGCCGAGCTCGTGCCGCCATCGACTTCTATCACGACATAGAGGACTTTGCTGACGTCGAGGACACGGACGAATTGCCAGTTTTATTCGGCAGTTACTTAGGTGCTCGGGACGGTGATCTATCTCTCGTCTTGCCTATTGAGATCTACCAGCTCATCGTCAATTACGTCACTGAATGGGACTATGTGACGCGACAAGTGACCCTCTTGGCGCTCTGTCGCTCCAGCAGGACGCTCCAATCCATCGCCGAGCCCTACCTATACAACCACCCTCGCGACCTTGACAGCATAACGAGACAGTGGGGATTCAGATTCACCTTAGCCATTGAACCTCATCTCACGACCTTGGTAAAGTCTCTTCGGCTGTTATGGGAAGCTGAAGGCGAGAACGGCAACCTCATCGTTGACATCGCTCGTGCGTGTCCAAATGTCGACGACATACTTATTGAACGCGGCATGGATTTTGAAGATTCGAATCATGTCTCGACACAGGATGTCATGAATATGGCAGCTCTACTCGATGCATGCCCGCGACTCAAGACATTCTGGTACTCAACAAATGTCAAATGGACAAGCGACCAGCAACAACAAGAGGATGAAGCCAATCAAAAGGCGTTTGACGAGTCCTTAAAAGATGAGCGCTTTGCCAAGGCCGCTCAAAGACTGACCAGCTTGACTTTTCATGGCCAATTCCTGTGGATGATACGAGCCCTGTCACCGCATCTCTCTACCAATCTTCAATGCCTCACTCTGGGCCAAGATTTCTTCATCGAGGAAACCCCTGACCTTTTGTCGCATCTCAGCCGCCAGTGCCCTTCTCTTCGTGAGCTGGAGTTGCGGTGCAGATTGATCACGGCAGATGAACTCTCGGAAGCTTGCAAGAGATGGGGTCCAACCCTTCAAAAGCTCCGTGTCTGGAGTATCGAAGAAATTTCCCCCTGGGTTGTCCAGGTTATGCCATTCATGACGGCGCTTCGAGAAGTCGATTTCGGTCTAGGATGCGCCATTTCCACGCTTGATCTGGATGCCATTGGTCAAGCATCTCCACCACAACGGCTCGTATCGGTCTCAGCCGGAGATGTTGAAGATCCAACGGACTCGGAAGACCATGTCTCGGCGCAAAATCACCTCAACGACGTCATCGCCCGACTCGTCAACTCTCATTCTTCCACTCTCCAAGAACTGGACCTGAGCACAACTCTGGGGCAAGTTGCTGTGCAGAGCTGCAAAAAGGCCAAGAAGCTCGTCAAGCTCTTTGTCAACCTGGATGAGGATGTCGAACCATCTGATGTAGATGATCTCCTCGACGCTTGTCCTGACCTTGTTTATGTCGCAAGCTTTTTTGGGATTAATACACCGCGTCGAAAGGAGTGGGACAAGAGGCGATTGAGATTTGAGGCGGAAGCTGAGGAGGAAGCAAGGAGAGATCGGAGTTTGGCTGGGCTGGGGAGTTGAATGTCCGTAGTCATTCTAAGGCCAAGGACCCTGGCAAGACAAGGATTCGGGCTCACTCAAGTGTCGCTTGAAGGTCAGAGCTTACGCCAGCAACCAATAGCCAGCCATGTCATTTTGACACACCACCTGTGATATTAATGGCAGTCTAGTGACACTTCAGCTCCAGAGGCATCGAAGCCGAAGCACAACAATTCTGCCCATGGTGGCACGAGATAAGGAAATGCATCTCTGTGATATAACCGAGTAATGCCGTGAAATCAGCGCTATTCCCCATTCGGAAAGCCGAGCCCCTCTTAGCAATTATGGACCTCTTGCGAAAGAATGCATCCGTATTTATCATCACAAGATTTTTCGCCTCACTCGTTGTACAACTTGTTCCTGCATTCTTTCGCGCGTCAATTGATCACCAAGCTGTGCCTCAATTATGACGACCGATGAAACGACACCCCTCCTTCCCAAAAATGAACCCGCCAAGAAGAACCGCGTAGGGTCTTGGCTGAAGCGGGCCTTCAAGGTCGAGAATCGGATCCTTCTTGCGGGGTTTCTGATCACGTTGAGCTTTAGTTTCACGCAGGTCCCGTAAGTGTCGAGATCGGCGTTTTTGGATGTGGGAGGGCTGATCTGAGACAGGTTGTTTTATGTCTTTCACCTAATGACATGTGACACGTTTTATGATTCTCATCCGCCGTATGAAGGACCCGGGGATAGATGCAGTCGAGATGAGATTGCGGCGGGAACGGCTACCCAGTTCAGTATCCTGGGTATGAGCACGACTTTCTGCGGTAAGTTGTTCTTTTACAGCAGGCGAACCTCATCTAATTTTCTCAGGAACTTTGAACCTCTTTGTGGCGGGATGGACCGTCAAGAAGTTTGGCCCGAAGGCAGCTCTGCTCGCTCAAATATTTATCCCGGCCATCCGAGTCGTGACACAAATCATTGGTGTCGTCGCTGGTAAGAGTGAAGGCATGATGATTATCCAGGCGACTCAGCTCATCACGATTCTTGGCGGACCTGCGGGTTACATGTAAGAGCCCCGAGACATTGAGAGACATTCTGCTTATCGCTTCACAGTTTGGTGGTTAATATCATTGCTGGAGAAGTTGTTGAACCCCTTAGACGCACTGCGGTGTTTGGTCAGCTTCAGGGAGCTATTATGCTGGGCCAGGGTCTGGGATATCTCAGTAAGTCACCAATGGCCCAATAGCCTTTGACTGCGACTGACTTCAGCAGCCGGCGGTATGATTGGAGATGCGATTGACATCAGAGCTCCTTTCGACGTGGCCTTCGTCTCATTCATCCTCGCGGGTATCTACGTCTTCTTCTCTCTGCCTTACATCTCCCCAGAGCCCATGTCCAACGGTCAGAAGCCAGGCCAGCGAGGCGTTTCCGGCTTCCTCGCTCCTCTCAGAGTCCTCACACCTCAAACACTGCGCCTCAAGGATGGAAAGTACAGGAAGCATTACGGTATCATCTTTCTCTGCAGCGGCATTTTTCTCGGCGTGGTGAGTTGACCACCCTTCTGGATACCCTCATCCTCCCACACCGCTCATTCGTGCTACCATGCTCGTATTCGGCATGTGCTAATTCAGGTTGTGTAGCTCGCCACAGGCTATGCCCCTCTTTTGATCCAGATGTACGCCACGGCAGCCTTTGACTTTGATCAAGGCAACAATGGCTGGCTCATGTCCGAGTTTGCTTTCATGAGGAGTTTCTTCCTCATCTTCATGTTTCCTCCCATCATCGCATGGGGACGTCGCCGATTTTCATCCAAGCCCTTGTCAGAGGTACCGGAGGAAGTTGTTGACGATGCTACGTCACAGCATTTGCCAACCTCTGCTGGCGAATTTGATGCTACGCTTGGTGAGCAGGCGGACCATGAGCCGTATGAGGCTCCGCCTTCTAAGAAGGAGGATGATGGCTGTCTCTTTGACCTGGTTTTCTTGCGGTGGAGTCTTGTTGTCGATGGAGCTCTCACAACCGTAGCAGCCTTTGCGACGCGTCCATGGCACATTTATCTCTGTAAGAACTCACATTCTGATGAAGAACCTGAATTTTGAGCTGACAGAACAGCCGCATTTCTGCTTCCATTCGGCTCGGGGTCTGCACCCGCTGCCAAGGGTGTGATTACCCAAATGTGCCCCGATTCTCAACGTGCAGATGCCCTCAATGCTGTCACCCTTGTCGAGAATGTGGCACGGCTCGCAACCCAGGGTCTCTTTGGATTCATCTTTGCCAGTCTTGCTGAAGCTGGCAAGGCGTACGCAACATTTTTCTGCAATGCGGTATGTAGTCCACGCCAAACAGCTCCGAGTCCGCAGAAACTGACAGATACAGGCTATCGCTTTGCTTGCCATGGGAGTACTGCTATTCTCCAACTTCCCTCCCGCTGGAAGCACTCTCGTGGAGAAGTATGTGGAAGAGGCAGAAGGCGCCGAAGAGCGTGAGCCTTTAGTGGGTTAAGTGACGAATGCTTGGGGTTGTTCCGTTGCGGACGGCGAAAACAACGACGTGAACAGTCAAATACTGAAAACATGGGCAGTTGGATACTAAAGCGACACTACAGATTGATATAAAACAAGGCAATAAAAGGGAAACAAAAGTAAGCATGCAATATAGATCAGGATCGATTGATAGTTGGTCAGGTTAGCGACTTTCGTAACAGCTAAGGCATAGCGCAATAGAGCAGAATGTAATCAAACTTGAATCAATGGCTTCATTCATAACCTGGTGCTTTATGACTTTATTTTTGAGAGTATCTTAATATGGATTCTTTTGCGTGGATATTTTACAATGGGGTTGGATGGTTCGCTGGGATAGGCCTTCTGGGTGTGTTAAATTTGCAGTGAAAAGGGGGGGCCCACCACGCATTTGTCAAAGGGTCCTCTTCATCCTGAGAAATACAACCGGTCTCGGTCATCCTCTATGGCCAAATCCATGTACTGAGTACACCATCACTAGGAAAGAGCCACATAGGTGGCATAAATTCAGCTGAAGCTAGGAACCGCTCGAGGCATTTGTCTCATGTCACTGGGCCTGTGGATCTTGATCATTCCTCTAGGGTAAGTCTGATTCGCGGAACTGAACCACCTCCCCCAGTGGAGAGCTGCTAAATCAAGCAGTCAAAGGATCTCTCCGAAGTCTCAACTCCGGCGAGTACATTAATTGCTCATCAAATTTTCTATGGATATCCGTCGTTATTTGAAGACATTTGGATGAGTGTTGCCGATTCGGCACCGAACCCGGACATAAGCAAGGAAATACTGACCAAGAACCCAGAAGGAGGCTCACGGACATAACCATGTTAACCCCGTGACTATACTCTCAACTCCTACAAGGAGAGTTAAGTATATAAGTGATTGTGAGACGCCTTGGCATTTTCTTTGCAAGTGAAATTGCCAATTCTCATTCACCTTCACACCAGTCAAAGACCAATTCACGCCCACTCCCATCACACCCAAACACCTACAACCACCATGTCCACTACGGCCTTTATCATCTTGGACCTACAACAGGGCGTCATCCCCATGATTGGGGATATTGATCGCGAGGGTTATCTCAAACTCGTGGCGCAGACTGCCCAGAAAGCACGTGAAGCCGGAGTCCAAGTGATTCACGTCCGAACAGCCTTTCGACCAGGATATGAAGACCTGGCTACCAGGAACAAGTTCATGGGCGGTCTCTCCACCATGGGAGAGGGTATGTTTACTGAAGGCCACATCTCGTCGGACTTTGATCCAGCCGTCGCCCCTCCTGCTGGTTCGAAGGACATTGTCGTCACCAAGAAGAGAACCTCAGCCTTTGCTGGCTCTGACTTGGACACCGTCCTCAGGACTCTGAAGATCGATACCCTGGTGCTTACGGGTGTAGCTACTAGCGGTGCAGTCCTGTCGACTCTGAGACAGGCTGCTGACTTGGACTTTGTCATCACTATTGTGGAGGACCTGTGTCTGGATCGCGACGCAGAGGTGCATCGGGTGTTGACGCAAAAGGTGTTTCCTAGACAGGCAACTATTTCTTCGGCCAAAGAATGGATCGAGTCACTGAACTAGCGGAGTTGAGGGAGTGTTGTGCTGACCTGACGGAGTTGAGAGACCGTGGTACTTGGACTGGCGGAGTTGAGAGCATAGAGTGGACTACCGGAGTTGAGAAAGTGTTGGATCCGCTCGGGCCTACATGCCAAATAGTTCAATGAAAATGAGCACTGGTTGTCTGAGATTCCCTGTCTGAGTGTATAAGTGACGTCGTTGATCATTGTCGACTGTGGAAACGTGACGCCATTGACGCGATAAAGTAAGTCAGTGTGTGGTGCATTGTCAAACTCTGATAACATGAAGTGGGAAAGCTGAGGTTATTTTATAGCATATATAGCACCTTTTTGAGTTTTTGAGACCATTGTTAACAATGAAACAACAACATTTGCGCAGAGGTATGGTAAGAACCACGCTTGCAGCCGTGAGTTATGTCTCCGTCGGTTTGACTATAAATAGCATGATGGAGACGAAATCCGTAGACCATTTCATTCTCCTACTCTAACCTACGAATCTAAACAAAGACTTCGATCTCTCTGTACTGGTTGGCCTCTAAGATCGACGTCAAAGCTCTTCGCTCTTGGTCATCGCGTGTCTCAACCTTCAGTGATTGCATAATTGTAGGTCATCGAGCAATTCTCTTGCAAAACAGGAACCGGGCCAAAAGGAAGATCGGAGAAACCAAGCCGCAATTATGTGCCATGGCCTGACGATCGTCTACAAGTGCAGTGTCTGCGCTACGAAGCTCCGAGTCGGATACGACACTCACATCTGCCCCAAGGCATCTAGCCAGAAAAATGGGAGATTGGGGTCATGCGGATCCATTCGCCAGGGCTCCAAGGACAACAAGGATGAAATGTGCAGTGCCTGTGAGAAGAAGAGCAAGGAAATGCGCACCTGAGGAAGACACCGCACTTGGCTGTCTGAATGCAGGTCGAGAATTGTCGTCAATCTGAGAGCTGGACCTAATGTACCTTGAATATAATTGACGCTATTGTGAAAGATGCAAGGTTTGTGTACAGTCCGTGGATTGATGTGACAAAACCTGTCTTGGGCCTTTGATTCAAAGCGCCACTTGTTCTAGCTCATAGATCATCTGTTTAGCACTCTCCTGACCCTGGGGGAAGATTATTGGCGATGAATCAAGGTTGATTCAGTGTAGAAGGTGGCCACGATACCTGTAGCGTTGAATCAGGGAGTCGTGAAGTGCAAGTATAAATATCACCACCAAGACGAAATTCATTCCATTTCATTCTTCCACTCTCAACAACAAATAAACCTCCAAAACTTTTCATCTCTCTTATTACGGCTGGCCCTTACTACCAGATCGACTTCAAAGCCTTTCGTCCCTGCTGATCACACTGTTACACCTTCAAGCTGCACCATTTCTGGACTATGGAGCCGTTCTTCTACCAGGTGCTACCCGGACAAAGGGCACACTGGAACATCAAGCGCCCAAGCCGGAACAATGTGTCACGAGATGAGGATCTACTACTGGTGCAAAGTCTGCCGCAAGGAGCTTCGTGTTGAACATGATTGCTACATCTGCCCCAGGGCAGCCAACCAGAAGCACGGGAGGATCGGCTGGTGTGGAAGAATTCAACATGGCTCCAAAGACAACTTGGAGGAGATGTGTGGTGCCTGCGCGGCCAAGAAGCACAAGACCCTTGGCTCTTGAGTGAGCACTCACACCTTTGCCATGTTGGGAGACGTTGGCTTGCTTTAGCTGGAGAGCTGGATATGAAGTCGATCTGAGAGTTTGACTTGTTGTACCTATGAAATAATCAAGCTCTGCGCATTTAAAAGTACTTTCCTTTCAAACCCTCGATGCTGTTTTCACTATCAAACTTGCATTGAATCAGTGAGTCCTTGCACCGGGTGCGTCTGCTATGCGCCTGAGCGCGGATGACAGCGAACGCAACTAGGACATGCGTAGCACCTAGAACGATGGCGTTGGTGGCATCTTTTGCCCCAAACTTTGGCAATGTAGTCTGGGTTCAACGAGGAAATGCTTTTTAAGATTTCGAAAAGTCTGACTATAGTGCCGTCATGGTCTGGGTCATGAAGCAGAGGTTGGACATTACTTATGACACTCGTTGCGGGCAAATTTGGACAATCGTTGAAAGGCCATGATTCGGCACAGCTTACAGAATAGGAAAGCGTCATCACTCAGAGTCCTCACTTTCATCGCTCTCCTTCACTTCCTTCTTCTTTTCCTTGATTTTCTTCCCTGAGTTTCTCCTCTTCCCTGTCGGCTTTTTGCTCTTCTTACTGTTGCTCTTCCCTTTCTTCCCTCTGCTCTTCTTCTTTTTTCCAGTTTCGAAGCCATCAAACTCATCCGAGTCGTTCCCTGTCTCTGACCCATCATCATCTTCCTCCTCTTCGCAGCTAGACTCAGAAGAGTCTTGGTTAAAACCCCTGAACACCAACTCAGAAGAGGGTGAGTATGACAATGCTCTCATGTACTCGCGGTTAGCCACCTTATCCTCGTCCATGCCATGGGTCCCGAGCAAGTAGTCGTTGAACTGGGTGGAGGCATTGGCAACAATCTTGAAGTACTGTCTAGTCAACACTCGAGGCGCTGACTCACCGCCATGGCCGTTCTCTTGAAACTCGGCCAGGGCAAGGACGGTCTGGAAAGCGTTGCGGATCTGGCGTCCGTTCCACCTCAGCGCCTTCCAGGTTTCCATGGCCCAGTCCATGATTTTCGACTCCGAGTCCTTGTACTCAAACGGGGACAACCCGTTCAGTGTGCGGTTAGCGTTGATGGCGGCAATCCGTTTAAAATTGTGCTTGAATATTTCCTTTGTCTGCTTCTTGGTGAGCTTCGGGTAGTAAAGGGTTAGATGGAGGCGGGATCGGAATGCGTCGTCGATCGCTCCGACGCGGTTTGTTGTGAGGAACAGAATCCCCGAGTAGTACTCTCGGATACGGAGGAAGACTATTATTCCGTTAGTCCCGGACCTTACCAGTTTTCCTTGAGCTGGGTGGCTTTACCTGAGACAAGGCCGTTCCTCTGTACATCCATTTGCTGCTTACAGTTAACCAATATCTCTCCGTGAGCTCAAACAGGGCTGAACAGACGTCACGTTTGGCAAGGAAGACATCTGCTTCGTCAATTAAAAGCACACAACCCCATTTTTGTGCTAGTCTAAGTGATGTTCCATGTTTCTTTCCACGTCTTCGGGCCTATAGCCGATGTCTCCTATTTTTCACCAGGTATGTTAGAACTCGCTGAGAACTGAATAAAGGGGTAGAACACAAATGGTCTGTCTCACCGCAAGTGATGGGGTAAAGTGGCTTCTTTGTATGAGCAGCGACACATTCTGCCATGGTATCTGTAATTAGTATCCGTCATTGGTAAAAGAGATAAGTGAGACACCTACCGGCCGTGGAAGTCTTGCCCACTCCCGGGACTCCATGCAAGAGAATGACGCATCCTCTCCCTAACGATTTCTCAGCTATGCCGCTCAAGGGTTAAAAAGGAAGGCCTGATTATCTACCCTTGCCTCGTACCGAGTCCATCTCAAGCTTAGCATCCTTGTTAGAATTGAGCTGCTGCGTGTGAGTCTCAACCATGGCCTGAACCAACTGCCGGTGCCCCGGGGGGAGGACAAGATTACTCCATCCATTGTCCTGATCGACCGGCCCAAGTTGCAAAAGGTTAAGGAGGACTGTCCATGTTAGTTTGCGCATCCCTCAAGTTATGCAACACTTGGACTCACCCCACTTCCGGTTTCTCAGAACGAAGCCCGGAACTGCCCCTGGCAGCAATCTAATGATGTCCCTCTCCTCCATGAGCTTCTTGAGCCGGCCAAGACCCTGATCACCTCGCTTCTTTTTGTTGTCATACTCTTCTAGGATAAGCTTGATGTTGGATTCAATTGTGATCCGCTTGCTTTTCTGTGATTCGACGTACACATCCGACGTGCAATCCCGATGGTGGCACCACATGTGATAGCAGCTAGGTTTCCCAAAGAGATCATATGCCCCGTGATCAGCATTTACCAACCAAAGAGATGCGGGAGATGTGAACTTCGGGACCTGAATTGGGTTGTTTTCTTCGTTGGGCCCACCTTCAAAGGTCACTTTCATGTCCACCACCACCGCGCTGTTGATCTGTAGCTCATCACGTTGTCAGACATGTCGCGGATGTGGAATCTCATGATACTTGCCTCCTCTCTGTTTGGTCCAACTGCCAAACCTTCGTACTGCAAGTGGGAGATGCTTGTAACTTCTAGAAACATCTTACCGCGTTGATGAAGGTGATCGTCGACCAAGTAGCGATCGGGGTATGCGACAAGAGCGCGAATTTCCATTTCCCGTTCGTAGGGCTTAAAGATAAACACCTCCCGGACCGTGACATATTCGATCCCCTTCAAAAGCTCGTCGCTGTTCTCAGGGAGAGAAATGTGAACACTCAACTCGATCTCGACATCAAAGATCCAAGCGAATTCACCTGTGAATATGTTCTACAGATTATCAATAAGATAGGAGAAACCCGTGATAGTGCCGCGAAGACAAGATCATGCAAAACTTTGTCCGGAGATGCTATCAGAAGGTGGAGGACAACAGAAGCGCCATTGACGGATTCCTCACAATGATTCCAAGCGACGTCTATGGCTCAGTCATCTCCGGAGGGTATGCCATGATTATGGCTGTACGTTTGGAAGCCGTCGTGTGGGCAATGACTTACGTCCTTCTACAGGCTGTCGAGAAACGTGCCCAGCACCGCGAAGCGGTTCAAAACTTCTTGGCCGAAATTCCAGAGAGGCTAGAGACTATCCAGCGCCTTTCACAAATACACCATGCCTCCGTTAGGCTGCACTTACGCGCAGATGCTGTGATTGTCACTGTGTTCACTGTCCTAGAGCGTATTGTTGACGAGATCACCAAAGTCCGGAAGAGTAAGCGGCTTATAAGCCCGACAAGCGCATAGCTAACAAGCAGCAGTGAAGCTACAAGATAGAGCCAAGAGTTTGGCCACGAGTATCCGTCTTAGAAAGAGGCAAAATTCAGGAGCCCATAGTGCCCAAAACCCCAGCCCGGGCGTGGTGAGTGACGAGGAGAATGATGATGATGGAGAGCAGAAACTCTCTGTAGATGGCGCTTTAGCTGAGCTGCAAAGTGAAATTGATCACTTTCAAAAGGAAGTGGATATCTGCGAGCAGGAGAGGTTAGGCAGCATACAAATCGCTGTTGGTAATCTGGGGCATGGTCTGCGGTTTGTCAATGGAGCAAAACAGTGGTGAGTCCTTGGCGGTTTTCAGTTTCAGTCTCCTCATGCCTAACAGAGCTCGCCTCCAATAGACACGCAGGCAATGATGGTAGATTCTCTCAGAAACTTGGAGAAAGCATTTGCCAAAATCACCAAAGAAGCTCACCAAGCGTTGTTCCATCACTTGGAGGGCGCCTTGTATAGTCTGTGTGCTAGCAACCCGAATTTCAGTACCAAGACAGGTGAGGGTGGCTTCCCAGCGCGTTTTGTTTTTTAATTGGAACACGATTAAAACCATCTTTGATAGTTGATCATCAAGACCTAAAACTTTCGTAACGAGAAAAGCAGGCCATACCCATATCTTCCCGCCAGGAGAACAACATCCACATAGCCTCGGAATGGCTGAAGAAACTCCGAGGCTTTCCCCACGACCCAATGAGAGACATTGAGGACTGCCTCAAGCACATAGAGCTGCTCAACTCCGACGAGAAGAACATGTCTCATTCAATTCTACATTCGGAACAGGTGGACCTTCGGCTGCAGGGGAAGCAATCGAGCATCATTGACATCAACCTTTATACGCCCCCGGCTTCCCTTAACAGCCCACTATCCTTTACCAGCGCACTATCTGCCGCAGCTCTCCGAA
Organism: Fusarium keratoplasticum; assembly: GCF_025433545.1. Taxonomy (NCBI): domain Eukaryota; kingdom Fungi; phylum Ascomycota; class Sordariomycetes; order Hypocreales; family Nectriaceae; genus Fusarium; species Fusarium keratoplasticum. The sequence continues at coordinate 1,283,858 of NC_070539.1, read as the reverse complement.
GTACAGTCCAATTTCCGGTGCTCGCATTCTTTTGCGCACACAGGAGCAATGACTCTCTTTCCAAGGACAAGTCGGGCCCTACCGCCCTGGTCAGGAGCCTGGTCGGCCAACTTCTCAGGTTCATCTCGGACCACCGTCCGTCAGTGGACCTTGAAAAACTGGAAGCCTACGAGTTCTTTTCGAAGGCAAGGAAGAATCTCAAGGAGGCTCTCAAGCTTGTTAAAACGTTACTGTCGTTACTACCAGAGGGCGATATGGTCATTGTAATTATTAATTCTCTCTCAAGGCTCTCGGGGGGTAGTGAAGACAAGATGGCCAAGAAACTAGTCCACATCATCAGGCAGAGGGAAGACCTTGTGATCAAGGTAATGGTAACCGATGCGCTTCCTGGTTTTTACATCAGGGACGTTGCGGACATGTCACTTTATGTCCCGGACTTGGTCATCGGGCCAGGTGTGGTCGATATTTCTGCGAGCAGTGACAAAATCGCTGAGAAGGTGAAGCAAAAGCCACATATGGGAGACGGAGACGGAGATATCACAGACAATGACGATGCCAATGACGACAGTGAAAGAGACCATAACGAAGATAAGGATCTATAAAGTGGTCTACCTGAAGTGGGAAAATATTAATCACATCTGGAAAAAGACCCATGACAATGAATTCAAAGTGTGCTTATGCTCCCTCATTCACCCACTCACTACTTACCTCATAAAGAACATCACCGCCTCCATAAAATAGCTACACCGTGACAGACTAACATTACAATTGAATGTTATTAGTGATTAACTTAAGTCAATCACTTATATCTTTCACTGTCCCACCTTTCCTTCTCACAAGCTAGTCCATAATCCTCGCAGCAATAACCACAAACCCCAATCCACCACCAATATTCACTCTGATCACTAACTACTTCGCAACTACTTCAACTACTTCACAACTAGCAGTGAAATATGTGATAAATCTAAGAGAGTTATTAACGGCAAAGGTCGCTGGATGGAGGATACCGATATGCCACTAGATCTGCTCGCCCGTGTATCGCTTCTCCCAAACATGGGAATGGGACTGGGTGCACCACGAAATAGGCGGGTACATTACAGAAAAGCCAGTTTCCAGCTTCTGACAATAGATTCTCTCAGTATTAGTATTAATAGTAAAGGTATAAAAAGGTAGTAAACCTGGAATCGGTAGTGCTATTCATAAAGCAATAGTAAGTAGAAAGATTAAAAGAAACTTATAGAGCGGCTTATATAGAGCGCAAGAAACCACTATGCTAACGAAAAAGTAGAAGGTACTTTCTAACAGGTACCAAGGCAATTACTGCGCCATAACCTCTGCGTTTGGATTCATATGTCTCAATATCCATTAGTAGGTAGATATATTTACTCCATGATCTATTCGTAGGCATATATGCTCATTCCCTGATCCATGGGTAGACAAGTATATTCACTCCCTGATCCATTAGTGGGGGGTGAACCCCTTATACTTAAGCCGATACGCATCAGAGAGTCAGCCAAAATAGGATTTTATTGACTGCAAATTACTTCTTTATATGTATACTCTTCCCCCTCTTGCTGCTCAACGAGCATCCATAGTTTATCGCGCGAGGAACCACAACTACCAACGCCCAGAATCCACCAACAGTATCTACTTCTTTAAACAACTACTTCAAAGCTACTATCCAAAATGTGTCAATGCGTCTATATCGTGTGGGAGTGCATACACTGTGGCAGGAATACTCGTTTCAAGTGCAAGGAATCGTCTTTATGCGAACCTGTGAGGGCGACCCGCGACATGTCCAAGTGCACTGGGCGTAAGGAGCGCACCAAACCTGTGCGTTGGATCTGTCACCTGTGTCACGTCAGGTGTTCTGCACATCCCTCATGGTGATGATACTGACGATACATGGAGATAGTGACAAACAGATTCTAGCCTCAGTCTCTCGCATCGAACGAGCTGCTAGGTAGTCCCTGTCAAGGACTTTCAAGAATAGACGGTTTTGCCCCTTGCAAGCCCTTTCTAAGGCAAATGATCAAGACCCCTATGAGACATGAATTAACAAGGGCAAAGTCTTTGTGCGCTGTTCCAATTACTACACTCATATAGAATTGTCAATATTCCAGAAGCCGTGCCCGCTGTCGCTTACATCACTGCAAGAACAGCCAGGCTCACCCACCAACCAAACCCTCTCACTCCCAAAGGAACATCCCTACTTCCAGAATTGGATGACTCTGTTGATTTGTTTGCTGTATCAGTTGATGTCGAGGAGGCTTCTGTGCCAGTGCTCGTCGCCGCTGTTTCGGGATCACCCAACCTCATGTTGTCCGTGATGCACCCCTTTTCCTCTCTCCCATAACCAGGGCATGTCTCAACGCACTCTTCCACGGCATCGTAACTCTTCTTCCCGCTTGGAGTATCCATGTATTCCCCAAAGCACTTTCTCGCACACTTCATCGCGTCGCAGGGTATGTTCCAGGCATAGTCTTCCATGAGCATGTACCAAGCATATCCTGTCTGGTTCTCTGGCCAAGGTTCGTCATCCGCGCCCGTCAGGTTGAACCGGGTTGAATCGTCATGGAGGCCATATCGTCGACTAACAGCGGTGCCGTTGGGCTGCAGGTAGAAAATGTCCCATCGAAGGCTCACTGCCCACCACGGACCTTCTTCACCACCTCTGCCGTCTGTACCACTATTGGGGATTGCGTCTTGCGGTATTGTGAGAGATAACTGGGTGACGTTGGTAGTAACGCAGGGCTCGAGATAACAGTAGTGGGTGAATTTCTTGCGATAATCGGAATCGGGGTCGAGAAAATCCAAGTCTTGATCACCACCAAGGTAAATCCTCAGATAAGGCCAATCACAGCCAAAACCCCCGGCCTGCTCGGAATACCATTCGCATTCCTCATACCAAACACTGCGTGACCAGTTTAAAGCGACTGAGAATGGTTTCGAGGCTTTGATGTGGTTTGGGGCGTGCATGACAGGTTCATCTTGGTCGAGGGCACCAAAGTAGGGCTGCCATGCGAGGACAGGCTGGGTCAACATTGCTGCGAGGGCCACGAAAGTGGCTGGTAAATACCAGACTTGACTTAGACGCGAAAAGGTCATTTTGACGGAGGTCTTCAATGGGTGTGACCGGGGACACGTTCTTCAAAATGGAATAATAAAATCGCCGGCAATGAATACCCAGGCAACGAGCACCAACGCAAAATAGGCATAAATGAACGGGGCTCCATGCTTCTTTTAAGCTGTTCTTACCCTCACACCATCCCATAACATCACATCTTTATAGGCCGAGGAGTACGAGCAAAACAGATAAGTGTAACGTCTGGGCAATGCGGCACAGCAAGGGTTATTCCAAACAGGGGCAAAAACGGCATCTTGGCAGTTGCCCAGACTCTTGGGTTTACCAGTGACCAATTGAACGGCATGACAACATTCGATTTTTAACACACTAGACATGTACCTTCCTCCCTACTCTGCCTAAAATCTTGGGGGTAATATGAGTGGTTTCATCGGCTTGTTGGGTGGGGTATTTGTAAAGGGCTACGGATATATTTTACGGAGAGGTAAGACACAGCGCGCATAAGTTAATAAGTCAAATACCCAAAAAGGCCAGTCACCATGAGCAAGTGACAGCTTCCTGAATGTTTTTGTGTCTTGCGTATTTAACTTGGAATCTTTGTTTCTCATTCCTTTCCATCGATGTAAACATTCAGAGCCTCCTGGGTGGATGGAACTCCCCCCTCTCTCAATATCCGAACAAAGTTACCCCAGCTCCAGGTGGTTTGGTCAAGTCTAACCAAAGCTCGCAGTGTCTCCTGCTGAAGCTCGGTCAACTCCGAGAATGGCTTGGTCCCCGAGAGAGGCTTTCCGTCGAAAGCTGACTCCAACAACAGCTCTGTGAGATACCATGTCGTTTGCCCCTTGGAGCCCTCGAGCTGGGCTAAAGTGATTCGAGTGACTTGGGGGAACTCGCTGCCCTTGACTTTCAGAACGGAGGCAGCCAGCGAAGCCAGGTCTGGATATGCAAAGGGGAATCTTTTGCAGTGGTCGCGTTGCAAGATGCTCAGATAGTTGTCGTCTGAGATTGCCTGGAGTATTGTGTTGATGGTTTCTGGTTCATAGATCCGAAGAATCGCGAGGCCGATGGCGCTAGACCACTTGGATGCCTGATCGTTATCTTGATTGGTGAAACTTGCTTTCAGGTATTGTGCCACCTCGGTCTGCACAAGATCTCCTGGTGATGGAGCTTGGAGTAGGGCAATCGATATCAACGCGGTGCCACGGACTGCGACGTCCTCCTCGTGGCCTAAAAGAGCCAAAAGCTCACCCTCAGCCTTGACTTTATTCTCAGGGAAGAAGCCCAGACAAAAAGCAGCCACCGCTCTCAAATCAGCATTGTCGTCCCTCAAGCATTGATACACCGAGTCTAATCCAGCCCGGATCGCATCATAAGCTCGGAGTCCGTTTAGCGTTCTTTCTGCCATCTTCTCAGGCGACAATCTAAACAGGGACTCCTCTTCGCGGCGCTGGCGATCTTTATCATCGGTAGCTGCAGCGATATACTCGTCCATCTTTCGTCTCTCGTCTTCTGCAAAGTTCGGCTGCTGAGTTTTCGCCACAAGGGTTCGCCATTTGGTAATCTCGACGCCTGACGGAACGGAGGCAGAGGGATGGCCCAGGGCAACGTTGACGAGGTAGTAGAGCAGATCTTCGCGACGAGGTGTGTCTTTTGCGTCAAGCAAGGCGTACAAAAAGGGGACCGCATAGGAAGTAGCTTGATATCGAGTTCCCTGGTGGAGGATGTTGCTGGACAAGGCAAAGTAAACTCGATCGAGTTCTTTCTTGTCGTGAAACCGTAAGGCTTTCAGCAGGGCTGGAACGTCTTCTGCGCTGCCATATGCATGCTGCAGGCTGGCCCAGTCAATGTCGTCGAGGCCAGCGAGGGGGTCAGAAGGAGCTGCGTCTGTCATCATGGATAGTTCGGTGTAAACATGAAGCTTTGAGCAGCGTGAATAACGGAAATGAGAACTGCTGCCTGGCCTTGCGTGAACATTCACGGTCGGGTCGCTTAGTCACCACTGTCCAATCCGCACCTGGTCAACGCCAAAGTGGCGCCCCTTAAATCAGCACGTGTGGCGCGAATAGTGTCATGCTGTCATGTCATCACTGGGGAGCGAGAAGGCGGCATCTCGCAAACAAATTTAAACTTTCTGGATTTTTAGCTTTCTGCCTTCAAGGCCACAACAAAATTTCCATAACCAAGGGAACAAACTCGGAGGCGTTAGGTTTTAACTCATTCTTCTGTTGAGAGCTAAGCTTTTTGCTCCTGCACCCAGCCCTCACTGCTTCTCTATAACCCCCCATAAGGTCTTGTCATTTTCCCTTCATAGATCTGCCATCTTCTCAACTCCGTGGCCATTGCTAAAAGCTATCAATCAGACTCCTTTTCACCATGTCCCCGAATCTCTAATCTCCGGCATGAGTCAGAATCAATCATTTATAGGCCCTGCTCAATCGATTCAGGCTTTAGTTCCTATATCGGTACAAAAGCAAAGGAAAAGGCAAAACAATATCCCCAATTGGTTTGAACAGCACGTCCTTGATTTGATAATGTCCCCCGCAACCCGCTCGTTTGTAAACCTCATTTGGATAACCGAGGCGTTCGACCACTTCAATGAAGGCCATTTCGAATTGCCAGAGCATCTCTGCCAGGTCCAGCCCGCATTGATAAGGGAGTGGAATGAGGGAACAAAGAGACCAGAGAACGTGTCGAGGCTTCGAAGACAAACAGTCGCAAGCGAGGAGCCGACACGCCTGGGCCTATTACCAAGAGGGAGAACAATCGTGTGCCGGTCACGCGAGAAAGTCGGGAAAAAACCATCGAAATCATACCACCCCCTTCGAAAATATGACTCCATATACACTATCGGGGAGGTCAAGTACGGCCAAGTCGACTACTACCCTGAACTCCCGTGTAGCTTCTTGCTCTCGTTCTGTGACGGAGGCGCTATGCGGGGCGCCTTTCACCTGGCAGATCTCAGCTCGGTTCTCCAAGCCACACACCTGGGTGAAAGAAAAGACGAGGTAGTAGCACGGAGATGCTGAATATCTCGCCGTTCGGAATGTCAATTATCATCATGGTGTTCTATGACAATGACAGAAGGTTTAGAGCACTAATACACTAAGCTCCTCTTCATAAACCATATTTTTATGATGATTCTTTCCTAAACCTGCTATGCCGAAGATGTCCTCGCCCACCCCGTCACCGTTCTGGTTATTTCGTCACCCACCCACGGCGAAATCGCTAGTGCTGGAACTATTGAACCAAGTGCAAGTCGGTGCCACTAAGACAATAACGGAATTAGCGATGACAACCGCTGCTTTGTGTTATAGACTTAACAGGCATTCTCACGCGCGCAGGCTGTGTTCATGTGAGGCATGGTCTAGAAGCCTGCATCTTGACGATATTTATCTTCTTCTGTGACCTCCCCTCTTACTTTCACCTTTTTTCCTCCCACTGCGTTTCCTATCCCGGCCAATTTTGGTTCAAAGTTCCTGTACACAGCGACATGGAACGAATCGCTCGAACCTACTGCAAAGATGCAGTCATCCCCTCTTCAGGCAAGACGGCTATCGAGGAAGCCATATACCAAGAACAGCCACGAGGACTTGACAACGTGGTGATCACTCTGCCTACAAAGCTCTGGAGCCGGGGCCGACAAGCCATCACGTATGGGTGGATAGATGGAGAGCACAGTGGCTCACAGGCACAGCGCCAAAAAGTCGCCGTTGTCATCGAGGAATGGGAGTGGTACAGCAATGTTTCCTTCATCGCTGCCGGGGACTCCGTGGCTCGTCCGGACATTGTCATTGCCTTCGATCCTTCGCCAAGTCAAGGGACATGGAGTCTTGTCGGGACAGACTGCTTGAAGGCGGCGCCACGCACTGCCACCATGAACCTTGGCTGTATCGGCAGCGACAATGAAATGGCAGCAGCCGAGAAAGCCGTTATACTTCATCAGGTCTGTTTTTGCTTTGTTAGGCACCTTGTTCCATTGGCTAATCATTCTAGTTCGGCCATGCATTGGGCATGCTTCACGAACATCAATGCCCAGCCAACGGTGGCATTGCCTTGACAGGTGCCGATGCACTCGTGACGCTTTATGGCTCTCAAGGTTGGGGCGACGCCGATGTCAAAGAACATATGCGAGTTCACTTATCAGTCAACGGTCTCATCGAAACAACACTAACTGGACGTCAGCATCAATCCATACAACTCAAAGAACATGACATCCTTGCGAGAAGTCGACACTCAAAGCATCATGCACTTCCCATTGCCTGGAGTCATCACTGGCCGAGACTTTGACATTGACTACAACTATGAGCTATCGGACATGGATAAAGCCTACATAGCGCTCATGTATCCTCGGAGTTGGCCGAGTCAGCGCGCGCCCCAATGGACACTAGAGGCCGCATTGAGAATGATCGGCCTGACTCAACAGACTCCATCGTTAGCTGAAAAGATCAAAGAACTGGCAAAGACGCCGGGAGCTGATGGAAGTATCGATTCTACCAAGATCCGCGACCTGGTTTTCAAGTGGGTGACTTGGTTTCACACACCTGGGCATGCCACGGCAGGTGACTCGCTGTTATCGCAAAGCCCAGCCCCCAGGCACGATGCAAGCGATAGAACATCGCACGGAAGAAGAATGGAGCGCATGGAATACTCAGATAAGCTTATGAAGGGTAGGTTTGTGATTCCCAGAAATATCAAGCAGATACTGACTGTTTGGCCTCATAGAGTACCTCGACGCCCAAAAAGACTGGGAACGGAAAAGGGATGAAATGATAGGTGGTAGTATTGGTGACCAACACTCAGACCCGGTGACCGATCTGAAGAAGAGGCTTTCAAACATGAGAGAGTCTGAGCAAGCCAGGCTTGCTTCCAAATACCCGGACACTTAAGTGCGTGGTTGTTCCCATTTTTCCCGAGAGGGTGTTGGTCACCTGGACGATGCCACTCGAGCAGAGATGCTCAAGGACGCCAAGGATGCTTTGCGGGACAGCGCTACATCATCCCTTTACAGCAAACATGGTTAAGAGATAAGGCCAGATCAAAGAAGACAGCAAAGGTGTCGGTTTCAGGTACAGAGTTAAATTACGCTTCTTGGCAACTCTACTCCCCAAGCAGCCTAGTAAAGATCAAGCTGCTGCGGTGCTTGCTTAGCCCAGAACTCGACACAAGCTGCCGTACTTCCAAACCCATTTACTATTCCATACCCTACTCTCGAATAGGCTGAGCTCCCGAGCCCACCACTCACTAACACGAGGACTCGCGTACTTTGTGAGGCGAAGTCATCCACATGCCCGAGCGCAAGAGCCAGCACTTCTGGTAGCTTTGATGAGATGTGCGGCAATTCTAGCAGCTCGTCCGCAAAGAATTTTCCTCCAATGTTTCCCAGGTAAAAGTCAACCTCTCCAAAAGCTGTGACTTGGAGGGGGTCTATTCGAGTAACTCGAGCAACTCGGCCTTTGATAGTGATGTAACCGCCCTTGACTGGACTAAACTCCTTCCTAGCCATCAGCTCAAAATCAAGGTTGTTAGCCACTAGAGAGAACCCGGCATCGGCAGCAAAGTGGGAGATGGGATACCATCTGATTTCTCCATCTTGCGACGCCCACGTCCAGCTTGGGTGTCGCCGACCCTGGGGCTTGTGATTTGGTCTTTGGGTGTGTCCCCAGGACAGCCCGTACGCAAGATGAGACTCCCATAATCCGGCCAGATATTGGTCTTTGATGTGCAGTTGATAGATCTGTGCAATTCCCGCAAGAGCTACCAGTCGGTCGTCATATCTGGTAAACGCCCGCCTACAGTACGTCTCGACAATTCCTCTGTGCCACCGCTCAGCCATAACAGCGCTGTCCACGGTGTCTGGCCGGAGAATCATAGAAGGAATTGTGGGTAAGACCATTGGCCTGAGGTTCTCGAGACGGTAGGTCTTGCGGCATTCCCAGACGACTTGGGTTGAGGCAAAATGAACGATCCGAGGCGAGAGAATGCGTTCCTGATAAACCCAGCCACGACTGTTGATCGGGCTATTCTCTACTACACGGGGAGGATCGGATGACAAGGTACTGGTCAAGATGACGGACGATTCTTGGCCTGACTGGTCCTGGTTGGTGATAGTGATAAAGGTTTCTCCCAGTCCAACGGCGCTCTGGGCGTTGAAACAGCCACCGAACCCGTCCCGAGCATGGCTTGCTGAGACTGTGATGAATGCATTGTGATAGATGTCGCCCATTTTCACCGACTCATTGGCCCAGTCTTCTTTGGAATCTTGTACGATACACAGGGCATCGATCCAGATGTAGCGCAACTTCAGACGGCGGGTGATTTCGATAGCGTCGCGGAACGTTGGTGTCAAAGCATTCCAATCAATGCTAGTTTTCTTCTGAGCCAAATTCGCCCAGACAGTCATATACTGTGACAGATTGGTTCCCCAGCAGTGGCTCAGGGCTACGTAGGGAGGGCAGACCTTCCCAACATCGATGAGACGGACTGTGTTGTCGACGTCCAGAAGTCGAGACGGAGCTGACTGCGAAGTCTCCAATCGAAGAGGAGACTTACAATCATGCGCATTGCACTCATCTAGGCATGCTTGGATGAACTGAAAAGTCTCGGTGGACTTGGTGTTGGTGAGATGTGTATTGAGCACAGGGAGCCCGAGGGCTGCAGCTGGGTCTCCTAGTCTCCCCGTGAGTCTTGATATCGGTAATGTGGATCAGAATATCTCACCACGAGGCGTCCAAACTTCCAAAATATCAATTTCGGCTGACAACGTCCCCTCATCATCTGTATCAATCGTCACGGTGACCACGTTGCTCTGACGTATGCCCGATCTTCTAGTGCCAAGTCGCAGGTTCCTAATGTTGCCAACTCTGTACTTGTTAAAGACGCTGGTGGGACTTGGGCAGATCTGGTGAGACAGAATATTGCACAGATCGCAGTAGGGTTGCATCTTCGCTAGGTCAACCCGGCTTGATACATGGCGATAACCTCCAGTCGATGTCAAGGCCTGGGCCGTGATTCCTGAGCAGACGCAGCAAATACGGCTTAACTCATCCGAGGACTCGTCCGAGTCGATATCCATCATGTCCATTTTAACCGGTGTTGCCAATGAGGGACCTTGGCATGCGGATATTGAGATTGATGTTAGTCGTGAGGTGAGGGATTAAATGGAAGATGAATGTGGCTTTGGGAATGACAAGGCTGTCTGGAGTTGCTTGGCAGTTGAGTGTTGGAGGAGCATCATTATTGGGTGTTGTTTGTTGTATGGAGGGAAATGAATTGCAAGATGCGTCCTGGGCATCACTGGGGTAATTCACCGATCTCAATGTTGTCAGAATTTGATGTTCCTTCAAATCACGCTTGACTGCATATTTCTCATCTCTACAGCATGCTGTGCACATGATTGATTGATCGAGAGTGAGATGAGCGATGAGCGGTGTTACCGGGTAGGACACCCTTTGCATCTGCTGTGGGCTTGAGATGTCCTTGAATGTGGTGAGGCGTACTGGTCTCCACTGCTAGGGCGTTATTTGAGTCACTCTCTACTCCGTAGCTTAGTGACAGTGCGTTAAGCCTATAGCTCAATTTAGGCGTGGGCACCGAGATCTTTGTCGTAATTGGCCGAGATCCCTGTAAGGAACCTAATGCCAGCAACAACTACTGCAGTCGCACGCGGTCCAGGAAAAAGATGGGACACCAATAGGCCAGAGTACCTCTAACTCTTAGGGAACGCTCGTAATTTATAAGAAAAAAATTTATAGAAAATAAAGAGAGAACTAATAAAATATTTAATAATAACACTTAATCTTTTATAGATTATTTTTGGATTTTTTATTATAATATAAGGGTCATAGAAGGCGGGCATAATGTACTGCCGTCGTATTGGTGTCTTATGCTCCTTTCGTGGGCGCAAGGATCACGCTAGCGGCATCTTTCTCCGTGTCACAAGGATCGGCCGGCACCTTGGGCCGAGTTCAATGATCACGGAATGCTGGCGAGGGCTTCGCCGACACTCGTAAATAGGGGCGGTGTTGGAAGCAAAGGATAGGGACTCTCTCGTCCGATTGAATCACTAAAAGGCCTTTTTATTGACATGTTCGATGGCGGACCTTTGACCTATTGGCCTGTATTCCACATGTTATCGCTCAAGCTATCATGACACCGGCTTCATGGGCCGACGGGTTGAGTCGAGCTATGGTTCGCCTTTGTAATCCAGCCTACCATTCCCGGCATGACTTTCCTAGTTAATTGTTTGACCCCGCGTTTATACTATCCGATAAGCAAGTTGACTCTCGAGTGTCGGATATCTTGCCGTGGTCGATCCGTAGCTCTCCTCCCAGGACTCGTAACACGATCCGGTCTATAAATGCTTCCAAGGGTCGCTTGTTGCTCCCACCCGCTTTGAATGTCATTGAACTTGTGGGATTTATTAATCGCTAGTCGCATAGAGCTATTCGCCTTGTGCCTTACACATTCCCCTCCCCCTGTTGTCTTGTCTCACTACCTCTTTGGCCAAAATGCCGGAATTCCCAGAGCCCATCGTCTACAATATCAAGCCCACGAAACTTGTCCCCAATTCTCCGAAACCTCTCCTTCTCTACAAGAATGTCTTCGTACGCGATGGCAAAATCGATGCTACCTCCGTCTTTGATACCTTCCGTGCCAACGACTGGGATGTCCAGTGGGTGACAAAGTACGGCCGCCAACAAAGGTCGCACTATCACTCTCAAACCCATGAAGTAATGGTTGTAACTTCTGGGCCTGGTCGAATTCGCTGGGGAGTAGCCGACTTGAGTGACGACTGGGAGAAGCACACTTATGGAGATGCCTACGAGGAGGGTGGTCTGAACCTCGAGGTCAACGTCGGCGACCTCTTTGTCATCCCAGCTGGCGTTTCACATAAGTCTTACGATCCGGCTGCTACCCATATCGAAGCCGACTGTCTGACTGGAGCGGCCCGCGGCATCACGGTGGAAAATGCAAGAGTGGCAGTGTCGGAGTTTCCCGTCAGAGGGTTTGTAATGATGGGAGCCTATCCACGAGGCTTCTCATGGACTTGGGAGGAGACAGCTAGTACTCAAGAAGAATTCGAGGCGGTGTGGAATGTCCGTAACCCTGAATTTGATCCTGTTGTTGGTCAGAAGGGTGGCACCAACAAGTACTGGAAGAATCAGCAGGAAGGGTATAAGAGCGCCCTGTAGTGAGCATCCTTGTGGCTAGTGTATTTTAAGAATGGTGTAGACATTGGATATTGGATTTGATGGCATTTTGCGCATCCGTGATTAATGGGAGGCGGGGACACCTTGTTGTCGTCGTTAATGATGATTCAGTGTCACAGTTAGGAGAGTGTTGACAACGTGGATAAAGAATAAGCTTTCAATACCTACAGGGCGACAGGAGGATCCAATTCGCCAAAACGCTATCACTAAATGTTCTTAAGCCACCCTGCGATGCCAGCCGTCGAGTTCCAAGTGCTCACTTCGGAGGTAAACACTGGTATCTGTTTGGCCGCAAGGCATGGGGTGCGGAATGCAATGTGCAAGTCTTCATCACAGAGGCTTCGTGACTCTCATCGCCGAGAACTTTCATGAGCAGTGTATGGGAGTAAGCTTTCGATCATGAACCTTCTCGGCCATTGACTCACCGGGTTGAGGACAGGAATAAACTTTTCTGCGCCCGTCTCCCTGGAGAGTTTGAGTCGTCTAGATTTGACTCATTGGCTTTTCTTTCATCTATAAAGCAAATCGTTGACCTCCCTCATTTCTGTTTCCCGGACTTCCCTCCATCTAGTATCACAGACTGCCACTTCGCTCACTAGACTCCAATTTTCTCGATTCACTAGTCTTTTCATGACATTTCCAACATAGTCGTTAACGTTCCGGCAAAGGCTCGAGTCTGTTTTACCTCAGTTACAACCTGCAAGATGGATTCCTCCATTTTTCACCCATTTCCAAGACTCCTGACCGAGCTTCGGCTGCACATTTGGGAGGCATGCTTGCGCCCGTCTCAACGACACCGATCTGGATTGCACTACTGTACTATTGGAAACAACAAGAGGCTCGTACCGCTAGGTTGGGACAAGTTCAACCGGTTGAACAACCATGGTCGAGCCAACCTAGACCACAGATCCGCCTGTCTATGGCATGCAGGGCTTTGGGCGGCTTGCAAAGAGTCGCGGGCCGTCATCATGGAACATTACCAGCTCAGGGAGTGGAACGATCATCTACAACAGGAAAGGAGGGTCCCAGAGTACTACTACGCTGATGGTGGAAGAGAGGCTGTTCCCCCAGCGATGATCACTGTACGCGAGGGCCACGATGAGTCGTATCTCACGGTTTACCCTACACGAGATATCTTCTGTGTTACTTCCGACAGTGGTGAATCAGTCTTTTGGTCAGGGGATAGGAGAAATATCATTCATAGTCTCCCTTTCGCCAACAGTGCCTCCAAAACCCTGGGTGTGCAAAATTTCGCCATCGAGTTCGACCCCAGTTGGAACCGTTTCCTTCCAGCCAACATATACACTTTGAAGGAGGAGAAATCCGCTCGAGGTTACTTGGCGAGGATGCTTGAAAACCTAGCAGACTGTTCATTTTGGACCAAACTGTGGCTTATCGACAAGAATGTTCGTTGGTCCACAACATCTGACAGGGAAGTTGGCCCGGTATTCTATGACTACGACCGCGAGTACGTTCAAATCGAGGTTTCCGATACCGACCCTGATCCAAATAGTGGAGCGAACGAGAGCCCTGTGGCGTGCTTCATACGAAGGCTTGGGGAATTGGGCGATAAGGATTACACGGGGCGCTACATGCGCGCTGGCGACGATGAAGTCGACCCAGGTTTTTGGGCCACCGACCCCTCCGAGTTCTTGGTTAAGGAGTGGATTAGGCTCTTGGTTCGTCGAGACAACCAGGTTGTCGGCGATGTCGATGGATCAAAACGGAGTATGAGGTCTGATATGAACATTGAGTCGAGTTAGATTTTAACAATTGAGGCACTTGGTTCAATAATACTGGCAAGTGAACGCGGAACCGACGATGTGTAATTAAACATTGGCCAACTCATGTCCCCATCACTGCCCATAGGTGCTAGCTAAGTGGTTGCCTTGTTTGCCTCTTCACACCTGAGTACATATACTCTCTTTTGTTCGATGTGACGTGAAGGGTCTGGATTAGGCGGTGCTTCGAAGAACAAAGCTCGAACGTCATGTCGCCCCAACTGGGGTTGAGTCACGTCATCCTTGGGGCGCAGGATGGTAGATCCTTCAAGGGCCTCTGCGAGGTGGAAAGGGACATAACGAAGTCAATTGACACTCTCTACACATTCCAACACAACGGCTTTGTTCAAAGAAATGCCTACGGACTGGCCCCGCATCATTCCAAGCACAAAACACCTTCCCCAGGCCTTGACCACCACTGTTTGCGTCTCCTACATTGCCTGAAGTCTACAAGAGACCAGGTCCCCGGGCGACACCACGTGGAGGTTGTAGGAGTCCGCCTTCGTCGCCCTTCCTCCAGGCTCCCCTTAGCCCTGATGGAGGCGCCCCTTTCTGGACTCAGACACACTGGCATCCCTGCTCAGCTGCGACTGGACCTTGGCTCAATCAAACTCGCAACTAAGGCTGAGAGAGACTGGCCACGACTCAGAAAACTCCTCAGAGAAAACTGGACGGTTGGGGCCTTTTGAAACAACATGACTCAACCAAACCTGCACGTAGCTAGGTAGGATTGGCCGTCTCTGGCTCAACTAACTCCCGCAGAGAAAGCTGTTCGATCTGCTCGTCTGTTTGCCACTCCGCCTATGACTCAACTAGCTCCCGTAGAGAAATGTAGAGAAAGCTGGCCGCCCTGTTCGTCCCGCCGATGAACTCGATGCCAAGCCACTCTGCCAGTTCCGTTCGCCAATGCACTCGACGCCACATTGTATCTGGCTCAACTAACTCCCGTAGAGAAAGCTGTTTGCTCTGCGTGTTCCGCCACTGGCTCAAATAACTCCTTCGAGAAAGATGGCCGGCCCGCTTGCTGCTTGTGTTGCTAACGAACTCGATGCAAAGCCAGTCTGCTGTGCGGGAATGTGGTTTCATTTGCCCTTCTTGTACTCTCTGCGGACTTGTTTTTTGCGGGATTACACCCAATCGCAAGGGATTTCATGCTGACCGAGCTTGTGTAGGCCCATGGCCATTTGACTTGCTTGAAGGGCATGGGGATGTCGGCTTCGTCTGACTCGCCAGAGATCAACGCTCATGTGCCCGATGTGACCGTTTCGCCTCTTGTCCAATCTGGCTTCTTTGAACTGTCCATCGGCATCGGTCTTGGACACGTCGGTGGTGGCTTCCATCGCGCAGTCGATGTCGTGCTCGGGGTTCTTATCCGGTTCGGCCGCCGTGATCTTTTCATCCCCTTTGATGAGCTCCTGATGAGCTCCTAATGAACTTCTGATGAACTTCTGATGATCTTTTGATGGTAGTTCACAAGTGGCGGACGGCTCGGGCTTGTCTTGCGGTGGGGATCGACTCGTTCGGTGTCCGCGGATTCGAATTCATGTTCGAGCTTGGCAATCTTGCCGGAGGTGGCCTTCTTCGTCTGCAGCTGTTCTGCTTCGGGGAATTCGAGTGCACTACCAAGATAATGGTCGTCAGCATGCTCTCAATCTCGTGGCCTTCCAATCCTGAGATGTTCATGTTGCTTCAGTAGCTGGTGTACGGTCCCTGTAGTTGTGCGGCATGCCGCAATGCTTGGGAACTTGGCGATGAACGCGCTCGGAAGAGGACATGGCGGATGGCTGGTTGATGAAATAATGTAAAAGGGCGTCTGAATGATGCTGTGTTGATTCGCGGATGCTTCGATGGATGTTGATGAATGTGTGAAGTCAACTCCCAGTCGAAGGATTCGACCTCGGGAAATCGCAAGGGTCGACGAAACTTGGGTGCAGCGTCAACAGCAGGAACGTCGGGTGGGTTGGGGGGAGTCGCACCTTCCCTTTCCATTGTCTGCGCCACCGTGACCAACACCAACGCCAACCTTTGCGGAGATTCTCTCTTCTTAACCATCAATCTTCAATCGCCGTCGTGAGACCCCATCTCCCAATGCAAGTGTTCGTCGTATAGACCAGTTTGCCTCTTCTCCGTGAGTCCCTCATGCTGCGCTGTTGATGTCCGAGTTTGCTGATCTTGATTTTAGTCTTCTAAAACTTCAACCGTAGGTTCCAGCTTCCTTTCGAACGAACCAATCCTTTTTCCACCGTAAGTACTTGCACGCGTTTCCCGTCAATCCCCAATTGATGCCAGAGACTGACGTACTCCGTCTCGTGTCTAGAATCTCAACACAATGGTCCGCGTATGTCCTCTTTTCCTTGTCCTGGGCCCGAATGTCCTAGGGTCGTCACTGACCTCTCTGTAGAATCAGTATCGCGGTTCTGTAAACCACCCTTGAGCCCGCCCTTGAGCCCGCCCTTGAGCCCGATCCACCCAGCTCGTTGCTTTCGTCGTCGAGTCCAAGAAACATGTTGTCCTACGCCTACGCTCCCCATATCCGACCCGCGTCCGTCGTCGTCGTCGTCGTACATCTCGGACTACTGCCCGACAGCCGATACCCCAGGGGAGCCCCGCGTTTCTCCATCAGTTGCTCTGCACTGAGTCACGACCATGGAGGTTGATAGATGGCACAGGGTGGTCGTGCGGGCGGTCGTGCTGGTGGTGGCTTCGGCCGTGGAGCGATAGGCAGTGCACAGATCCCTTCACAGCATTGATGGCTGACTTGAGCATAGCCAGGAATCCGCGAGGAGGCCGAGGAGAACTTCGAGGTACGTCCTGGACCTTTCAATATTTATTGGCAATGCTGACTGGTATCCCAGTATTGAGACGAGCAGGGGACAGTGAGTTCTACATCAGTCTCTTTACTGTTCCCGGGTAGGTGCGATGACTAACCAGTGATCGCTTTGCGACGAGCAGAAACATTTTAAGTTAATGAAGGTAAGCTCGTCTATACTCTATGGATTGCAGATGGTTCAAATACTGACTGATTAGTTGAATAGCACCACGAGCGCAAGTTCAAGGTATGCCACTCCCCCTGAAAAGCTCTGTACAGTTTGGTTGACCCTTGCAATGTTGGAGGCCATTAAGAAAAGGACCGTGAGTGACATTGAGCGGTATTCCACTGGGTTGAGCCTGGGCATATGCTTGTTGGCGGGTGATCATGATCTTGACGGCTAGGAGGAGGTTCGTGCTGGCGGTCCGCGGTGCCACTTTCAAACGGTCTGTTCCGACAAGACTCCGTGTGCCTGCGCTCGGTGAAGGGTCGAAGGGGATGACGATGTCCGGATGTGTAGCTACAGAGTAGCGACGAAGGAAACATTGCCGTACCACTTCCGTTCCTCGATGGCTACACCGACCTTTTGCTGTGCCGGTGAGCCCGTTGCTCTACCTGTACTCACACGTAAGTGAGGCCTTGTCGGCCTTGATTCTAGAGATTGGTGGGTAGAATGGAGGCCGGAATGTTGAGCTCTTGTGGTTCTTTTTGGTATATCGCTTCCTCGACAGCTGTCTTGCCAAAGGAGGGGATGGCCGTATCTTTGCGGTAGATTCGGGAGATCCGTTCAGCACTGCTTTGAGATTAATGACTGTGCCAGGAGAAGTGTCAATCTGGTGTCTCGAAGGATGATCTTGATAGACTTCTCGATGACTCAATCGGCGGAAGATGAGCCCGGCGTGAGAGTCACATCAAGTTCGACGTAAGTTTCGGCACTCACGTCACAAGGGGGTTCTCACGTGACCCCACTTGTGCCAAGGTAGGCTTCGAAATAGCAAGATCAAAAACCTTGGGTTGTTGCATCACCCTGTTAGGCACTGGAATAAAGTTTTCTCTCGCATAGCTGAGTAGAAATATTGCACAGTCATATATTGACTCACGTGTTTGGCCCACATAAGAAGATATTTATCGCCAATTCCTTCTTTCCTCCCTCTTCGTTAAATACACAGACTGCTTCACCTTTGGTCCTCCTTTCTCTCTTCATGACTCGGCACGGTTTTTTCACGGCATCCCAAACGCACTCATAAAGCTTGTGGCAAGTAATTCAGGCTTCTATAGCTCTACTTCAGCCTTAAGATGGATTCTTCTACTTTTCGCCTATTTCCAAGACTCCCAGCCGAGCTTCGGCTCCAGGTTTGGACAGCTTGCAAAGATTCAAGAGCGGCCGTTATGAAGCACTCTCGGCTCAACGCGTGGAAAGAGCTGTACGACAAAAGCGACCGCGAGGGGAAGCTCCCCATACAATGCGATCCCGACTGGGATGACGGAGAAGAGGATGTTCATCCGGGACTACTTGTCATGGGTGAGGGTCACGATACGTGGTATCTCATAGTATACCCCGCCCGAGATGTCTTCTGCGTTACTTTCAATAACTGGGAATTTGCTAAACGAGCATTGGAGAACTCTAATATGTTTTATAATTTCCCCTTTCTCGGCATTGACTGGGCCGGGGCCGCCTTGGGGGTGGAGAATCTCGCCCTTGAATTCGATCTGAGTTGGAACCATGCCCTTCCGGAATACATCTATGACTTGAGGATGGAGGAATCTCCTCGAGGTCTACTAGCAAAACTGATTGATGAAATGGTGTATTGGCTGGATTTCCCTGGCCTTTGGCTTGTCGATAAGAGTGTCTATTGGCGGGCAGAGCCAGACAGAGACTATAGCACGGTATTTTACGATTGCGACGGCGAGTACGTTGAGATCGGTTGGGACGATACGTATAGCGACCACTCAGGGACGGGGGCAGGCCAGGGTCCTGTCACTTACTTCATACGCGAGCTTGCTAGTTTGTGCGACTCGCATTACACCGACCTCAGCCGCGGAGACTTGACTCCTGGGTATCATGAAGAATTGGTACACCAATTCTCAGTTGAGGCGTCCGTCAGGCTCCTTGTTCGCCGAGACAAACAAAGAAGCGAGAATGACAGCCAGGTGATGGAGGATGAGAATGAGAATATGGTGACGGAAGATGAGTGCGATGGCTGATGATGAAGGTTTCTAGAAGCGTATGCTTGAGAAAGATGAACCAGACGGAAATCAGATGACAGCAATATCGCAGAAATTAGCATGGACTCGGTAATCTCTTGTTTAGAGTCGTACATGGGCATCTCGATCTACACATGAAGTAACCTAAGCAAAAGGAAATCATAACATAGCTTTCTACCATAAATAATCTAATTTTTATGATGATTGTTCTGTCTCTGCCTCGTTCTTACGCCAGACATCCCCAAGCCTTGACTTTTTCAACACCAATGAAGCAAGATCGCCTAGACTACTACTCGTGAGCAGCTCCAAGATCTGCAGATGTGCCTGCAGCTCCTTTGTTATCCAGTTCCGAAGCTCGATGGCGTTGAGAGAATCCAAGCCAAATGCCGTGACAGGAGCATTCCCTTGATGAGACTGCAGGACTTCGGGTGGCAGCATCAGGATTGCACCAAGCTTGTCGCGTAGACCGATTGTCACAACCCCTTGGGCCTCTTCCATGGTAGCCGCTCTCTGAACTTCTTGTGCGATGGTCAGAGATGCCGATGCTGGGAGGTCGCTTGCGTCTTCCGACCTCACGATTGCGGCATGGCGGAGGTGGACGAATCTCCCATCGGAAGCGTAGTATGGCAGGGATGTGCCGTCGCTGAAGTCAAGCCCTGTCACGCACTGTTCATTGCCCATGACACCGATCTTGCCGTTGATGGCCTGCTCCAGAAGAGCAAGGACCTCGGACTCGTCAACCGTGGAGCCTGAGAGGTTCTTGAGCACCTGCGCTTGTTTGGCTGAGTTCTCTGCCAAATAGCCGACGCCCGAGACAGCACCGAGGTTCAAACATGTCGCTGGGAGACCGCTGCGAAGGCGATATTGAGTGAATGCATCGAGGTAGGTGTTGGCAGCCGAGTACGCAGCTTGACCCCTGTTGCCCACGATGCCAGCTACAGAGGAGAGCACCACGAAAAAGTCCAATGGAGTGTTAAGCAGGGCCTTGTGGAAGTTCCATGCGCCGTACACCTTGGACCGGACCACGAGGTCATAGTCTTCGAATGTCATCTTCTCGAACAGCACATCCTATGGCATGTTAGCTGGGGTCAACATTGAGCATCATCAATCACTTACTCTAAGCACCATTGCAGCGTGGATGACACCGCGAACAGGAGGTAATGTCCGCGCTGACTCTTCCACGAGAGCCCCGACGCTCTTCTCATCGGCAACGTCGCAAGCCCGCAGGTAGATATTGGCACCCTGAGTTCTGGCGTATTCTGACAGCTGGCCAAGCTCTCCAGTCACTCTTGAAGTGCGCGACAGGAGCACAATATGTCGAGCACCCAGCTGGATCATCCGTCTGGCCATGGAGCGGCCGATGCCGCCAGTGCCGCCAATGATGAAGTAGGTAGCCTCCGCTTGAAGCACGGTAGAGATTCTTTGGGGATGCGTAGCCTGATGCTGTTAGCAGTTGAACCGGCAATCAGGAAACATGCGCTTACCTTCACTCTCTCGCCAGCTCGGGGGCTGACAATGACCTTGCCAGAAGTCTTTCCGCTCTGAAGCTTGCGCAAAGCAGTCTCGACCTCGGAAATTCCAACGGTGATGATAGGCCCGACGGGCTTCACCACATCTTCGGCCAACAGATTCATGACGGACGTTAGCACGCGCTTCATAATCCTGGGTCGCTCGGTAGCCACAAGTGTGAGGTCGACGGAGCTAAAAGTGCAGTTGTACTCAAACTTGCTCATCTCCAGTCTCGTGTTAGATGTGATGTCTCTCTTGCCAATCTCGACGAAACGTCCAAAGTGGGACAGGCATTCCCAGGTCTCGCGGAGGAGATCACCAGCGAGGGAGTTGATGACCACATCGACACCCTCGCCGTTGGTGGCCTCTCGGATCGCGGGTCCAAAGTCTGTGTTGCGACTGTAGAAGATATGGTCTTCGGGGATACCGTATGTGTCGATCAGCAACTTCTTCTTCTCGGCGCTGCCAACAGTTGCATAGATCTCAGCCCCGATCATCTGGGCGAGTTGGACCGCGGCTTGGCCGACACCACCCGACGCGGCGTGGATGAGGATTCGCTCACCGGGCTGCAGGTGGGCGAGGTTGACAATGCCGTAGTAGGCAGTGCTGTAGACAACGGGGATGGAGGCGGCTGTCTCAAAGCTCATGCTCTCGGGGATGATGGCGGCACTGGTCGCGGGGCATCTGGCGAAGGTGCTGTATGCACCCAGCGACATAGCGCAGACCCTGTCGCCGACCGACAGTGATGTCACCCCTGAGCCGACCTTGCTGACAATGCCACTGCATTCGACACCAAGGTATGGGCTGCTGACTTGGCCCATGGCAATCACCACATCCTTGAAGTTCATGCCAGTGGCGGCTACCTTGATCTCGATCTCATCTTCCGCCAGAGGAAGCTCAATATCCTCCTTGAAGTACAACGAGTCGAGCGCTCCATAGGTGCCGACAGCCACCTTGAGTCGACGTCCAGGCTGATCGAACTCCTGCAGATACGGAGCCGAGTCCTGCGTCTCGCGGAAAATGGCGACGTTCATGTCTTCGGACTCGACGACGCGGGGAACCACAAGCTGGCCATCCTCTTCAGCGAACTCAAAGTCCACGGGCGTGTCATCTTGTGGCTTGACAAGTGAAGTCGTCAGCGCCTCAAGAATGAGTTCCGCCCGACCATAGGCATTGAGCCTCGAGTTGGGATCTAGGTCTAGAAGCGCTGCCGTCTTGCTTGCCTCGGAGCGCACTGATCGGAGCAGGCCTTGAGCCATGTTATTCTCAGGCTTCTCGGCGTATCGATAGCCACCTGCGCTGACCCAGAGGATGGAAGAGGACGTGAGAAGAAGCTTTTGTAGGCGATTGAAGGTGTTAGCCGACAGCCCATGGAGCAGTGGGCCATCAAGCTCGGCCAGACAAATGTATGGGACTGCCGAAGGTTCGACCTTGGAAAAAGGAACAATGGTAGGCTTGGATCCGGTGTGGAGATCAGCGAGATTCACCAGCGCCCCGACGAGCGGGTCACTTTCGTCCTTGTCAGAGATGATGACGATAGGCTCCGCAAGGACGTTCTTGTCGAGCGCGAAATGCAGAGAATGCGTGTCGGCCGGTTGGCCATCCTGGCTGGCACTGTCCTGACTACTGGCAGGTGTACCGACGGACCTAGGGCTGTCGCTAAGATCTTCACTCGACGATGAGCAAACCGCGTTGTTGCTGCAGACGCGACGAGGAGCCATTTCAAGGCTCTTCTCACTTCCGGGGCTTTCCAGGTCAAGAGGGTTTAGTTGCTCCCACTGGATCTTGTAGCACAATTGGCGAGGGACCTGCTCTTGTCCCGTGTCGCCGTTTACAGGAGTCATCCGGAAACCGTCCATCTTCAGCAGAGGCTCGGTGCTGTGCTCAGTGTTCCAGACATCGACGTAGAAGTCGACAGGTCCAAGGCTGGCAGGATTGGGTTTGCCGTGAGCAACAACCTGGACTTGCTGGCCTGTCGAACCTGGGAGATTGCTGCTGATCTCAAGCTCCTTGATGGCGGTAGGCATGAAGAGAGACTTCATCTCGCCTCGTCCAGCGCCAAATATGGCCAACGTCAGCTGAACAAACAAGTCTGTGAATGCTGCTGGTAGGATCGAGGGAGTCTCGTGGTTGAAGGGCATACTCGAGGCTGTGTCGGGTACGGTGACACCGCTGGTAGAGTACTCTCCCGACACCTTGAGGCCACCTGAGGGCTGAAGCTGAAACAAAGATCCGTACTCGGCACCAAAGCCCTCAAGTTCAGAGTAGAAGTCTTGGGTGGACAGCTCGCCCCCGTGGATGTTATCGGCCGCAGTCTTGCGTGCACGAGCACCATGTGTGCTACCCTGGCTGACGGCGTTGGAGGTGTCTTGCTTTCGAATAGCCACAAGTCCTGTGCAGTGCTCCAACCAACCCCTGCTAGAGTTCCAAGAGGCGATCCGGAACTCGTCCCAGTCAGAGGATTGAGCGCGGGTGCCTTCAGCGTACGATCGCAGTGTCACAACCGTCTCATACTCGGAGCTGTCGTCAAGCACAAATGCCTTGGACACACAGATCTCGCGAAGTCGGTATCCAAGGATTTGCTCAGCGGGGATACCGCGCAGACCAGCACGTTGCATGGAAGCCTCCACTACCATGCAAAGGTAAGCCGCTAAAGGCATGGTCGTCAGCGACTGCATCTTGTGATGCTTCAACCACGGCACGTCATCGACAGTAATGACATTGCGCCATGTGGGATCCAACTCGCTGTAGTTATCTTCGAGTGTGCCCAATAGATCGTGGCGAGGGAATGGCTTGAGGCGATGCTGCTTGCTGAAGCGAGACTCAAACCAGTACTTCCGGTCTGCCCACGGGTATGGGGCAAAGTCAGCGACCAAGGAAGGCTTCTGGGCACCGTCATCATCCTCGTTGATAGCGCTGAAGTTGACAGGGTAGCCCTTGACAAACAGAGCGCCGGCAAGCTTGAGCGCTGTGGTCGTGGCGTGTTGGTTGCGCACAAGTGACGACTGGTACTTGACACTGGAGGCTTGGCTGCTGATGCCCTTGAGAATCTGCTTGATAGGACCCTCCAAGGCTGAGTGCGGTCCAATTTCGACAATCATGTCAGGCTGGCCGTCTTCGTAGAGCTCCTTCAAAGCCGACGAGAAAAGGACTGGCTTGGTGAGGTTGTCAACCCAGTAGGATGGACCAAGAGCGACAGTTGAGTCGAGCTTGTTGCCATTCAGGGAAGAGTAGAAAGCAACGCCGTCGCAATCTTGGCTCGTGGTGTTGCTGATCGAAGCCATGTAGTCATCAGCGACGAGCTGCATGTGCGGTGAGTGGTAAGCCACATCAACACGCAGCTTACGGTTGAAGATGCTGCGATTCTCGAGCTCGACAGCAAGCTTATCGATGGCATCCTCATCTCCAGATACTGTGACGGAAGAGGGCGAGTTTTCACACGCCACGACGATGGAGGTGAGACCCAGAGACTGGATTAGGTCTTTCACCTCGGCTGGGCCAGCACCGACAGCGATCATGGAGCCCCGGAGATCCGGGAACTTGGCCTTCACCTTCTGAGCGGCCTGGCCGCGGTGGTAAGCAGCAGCCATAGCAGCCTCGAGAGTGATAGCACCGGTGGCAAAGGCAGCTCCAATCTCACCACTAGAGTGGCCGACCACCATTGAAGGCTTGATGCCCCAGGACTCAAGCAAGGCTGTTAGGCCCAGCTGAACCGCCGTACAGATAGGTTGGCTGATGTGTGCTTTTCCGATCTGCGACTCGTCTTTGCTCTTGTTTAGCTCCTCAATCAGAGAGAAATTGGCACCCATTCTCTTTAAGCAGTCGTCGGCAGCGTTGACTGTGTCAGCAAAGATGCGATGGCTACTCAGCAGCTCACGGCCCATGCCAGCCCACTGCGCTCCTTGACCGGTGTAAACGAAAGCCAGCTTGGGAACCTTGGCTGCTCTACTTGGCAGGGCGTCAATGCCATTGAGTGACAAGGCGAGCTCATCAAGAGATGTTGATGTAAGGGCAATTCGCCACTGTAGATGAGACCGACGCTCGCCTAGCGTGTAGGCAATGTCTCGAATGAGGCGCTTCTGGAAGACTTCGGGATGTTGCTCGATGTAGACACCAAGTTGCGACGCCAGGCGCTTGAGTGCCCCCTCGTCGTGAGCGGACAAGACAAAGAGCTTGGGACGCTGATTCTTGGACTCCATCGGCAGATCTGAAAGAGAAGTAGGCGGGCGTTCCAGAACAGCATGTGCGTTGGACCCTCCGAAGCCAAAGTTGTTGATGCTGATAAACCGCTTGTTCTTTGGCCAAGGACGGATGTTGATAGGAACCTTCATGTTCCACTGATCCAAGGGGATGTTGGGGTTCGCCTTTTCAAAGTTGAAATTAGGCAGGATGAAGCCCTTCTCGAGCATCAGAGTCGCCTTAATGATGGATGCAATGCCGCTAGCATTTTCAAGGTGTCCGACGTTCGTCTTGACGGACCCTATATAGAGAGGAAAACGCTTGGTGCGGCCGTTGCCGAAGACGCGAGAGAGGGCACCGGCTTCGATGGGATCACCCACTTTTGTTCCCGTGCCGTGGGCTTCGATGAAGCCGACGTCTTCGGGGTTGATGCCTGCCCTGGCGTAGACATCACGCATGAGACGCTCCTGAGCCTCGCCATTTGGCGTTGAGATGCCTAAGGGGGTGTAAGTGTGGTGTGCTTCGAAACTTTTGCGAGTTTACTTACCAACAGTCTTTCCATCTTGGTTTGTGCCAGTGTTGACAATGACTGAACGGATCTTGTCATTGTCCTTCAGAGCCTGGTCAAGAGGCTTCAGAAGTAGGGCCCCGACGCCCTCACCACGGGCGAAGCCAGACTTGGCTCGTTCATCGAAGGCAAAGGTCTTTCCATGCTCATTTAAGATACTTGATTGGTTAGCATCATGAATCAAGACTTGTGGGTGAATAAGAACAATGTGTCTCACCCTAGCATCGACATGGAGATGTAATCATCGGGTTGGAGGTGCAGGTTGGCAGCAGCCACAATGGCCTGCTCGGATTCGCCAGACCTAATACTCTGCACAGCCTGATGGAGAGCATACAAGCTCGATGAGCATGCGGTGTCTATCGATGAACAGGGGCCATGAAAGTCGAAGTAGTAAGACAAACGGCCCGCTTGGATGGACTGGTGATTGCCAGTGGCATCAAACATTGGTACTCTGTTCACATCACGTAGAGTACCCATGCGATAGTCTGACAAGGCACCGCCAACAAAGACGCCAATGTTGCGGCCAGCGATTGACTCCTTGGGGACACCAGCATTCTCAAGTGCCTCGTATGTGCACTCGAGTAGCTGCCGTTGTTGCGGGTCTATAACAAGACATGTTAGGAAATATGCAAGACATTTTGGGGGTATTCGAGAATATTGTCTCACCCATGGCCAAGGCTTCCTGCTCTGTGATGTTAAAAAACGGAGCATCGAACCGCGACAGGTCCTGATTCATAAAGTAACCCCCCTTGGCGTTGATGCACCCCTTCTTCTGAGGGTTCGGGTGGTGAAAGGCTCCCATGGAGAACCTGTCTTCTGGTATCTCTCGCCAGCCGCTTCGTGACCGAGACAGGAGTGTCCAGAAGTCTTCGGGGTTAGACACGTCGCCAGACAACCGGCAGGACATGCCGACTATGGCGATGGGCGCTAGCTGGGGCTCTTGGTTGGCTGCCATTGTGATGTGTGGATTTGAATTTGAAAGATGCTACGAGAAGCCCAGGAGCTGTGTGAAATAATTGGGTTGACAGATATCGGAACAAATGAAGCAAAAGCAAAGGAAGGAAATCAATGCAGCTATATCTTTTTTTTACCCTTGCACTCCCATGACCGAACTCAGCTTCTGCTATTCAATATTCGCCGTTCTCATCGTTTTTGATAAACCGCCTTAATGGAAACATCAAGCCAAGAGTCAGTCCCTTGGATTGCACCGAGCCGCTGGAATTCCGTAAGTCAAGGATGTACTGCTACCTCTACTGCATGTAGACAAGAGCATCGTGTGCCAAGAGATAGGAGGAGCAGATCACTTCCCTTGGTTCAGATACAGACTCGACCCAGATACGGAACCGAATCCTATGTATCTGTTACACCGAGACCCTTTCGATCATGGCGTCGATACCCTGGCCCTTTGCATCGGCAGTTGATCTCGCCGTTCACAGCTTAGCTATAGATGATGCGATGGGATGGCATGCGATAGTTTATGAATCGTTTCTCGACTGCTTTCGCCCACTTTCCGACGCCTTTCGGCTCTTCTTGGTTCCGAACTATGTATGGTCCAAAGAGACAGGGGCAAGAGTTATTGGTGTTTGGAAAAGGCCGAGATCTACGCCACGCCCCCACCTCGCGTAGATTGCTACGTCGATCATCACGGCATGTCTTGGATTCATATGCGCATTCAGTTTAGGCCGAGGCTTGATCAGATCACTTTTCATCATTTTTGGTAATCGAATTAATTTCCCTTGGTCTTAGTCCGCGGGGGCTCTATCTCAACTTTCATTTGACACATGGACTGACGACCTGCAGTACCGAACTTGCAGTGCCGAGCCGAATGAGAGCCAACGCTAGTGTGTACTGATCGTGGGGTTAGCTGGGGGCCTATCTTCCGGCTTGTTCCGTTACTTACACGTTTGCGTATGCCTCCCACCCCAGAGACAGCTGTCAGATGTGATCAGGGGCATCCCGCCACACCGAGTCGGTGAACTTTTGTCTTGTCATGGTCGCATCGGTTAATGGTACGCATACAGTTGCATCCTCATCCTGTCTCGCTCCCTCGTGCGTGCGGTAAGACCTCCAGGCGAGTCAGGTCGTATGTTTGCAAGTCACCTTTACTACATCTAGACATGAATATGAATGCATTCCATTATTATCTGACGGCGAGATCATCTGCCTAACTCAATCTAGAAAATCACCCCGCCCTTCCCCAGCGGTTTGGCAACCCCTCAATTGTTCCCAACCTTGACTATCGTATCAGTGATAGCCGTGGCCAGCTCGTTGATGGTTCTCGTATCCCTCGGCAGAGTGTGACCCTTGCCGTGATCAAAGAGGGCCGCGGTATCCTCGTCACACATGCCGTAGAGCGCCATGGCGCCCTGGATGTATGGATCGTTGCATCCGACGACATGGCACGTGGGAATATCAATGATGTCCTCGCACGCATCTGCCAGTAGGCACTCGACACGATTGTCATCGGTCAGGCGCATAGGAGGCCAGCCAGCGAAGAAGATGGCAGCCTATCTGGACATGAGTCTTGGATCATGATACACACTGATTACTGACCTTGATGCGACGGGGAATCCCCTTTTCTTCAAATCGTCGGCGTTCTTCAAGCACCAAGCTCGCAGCGGTGGTGGCTCCCTCCGAGTAGCCTAGGATTCCCTGTATACCAATCTATCAGCCCTTGATCTTGACCTCTGACATCAATGCCATCTAGAACCATACATCAATCTCGGGGTCTTGGTCAATAATCTCATGCAGCCTCTCGAGGGCGCCGTGCACAGCATCGAACGAAAACATATTCTCTTCACCCAGCAGCTTCCGGATCGTGTCCTCGGGAGTCATGCCTTTGGGGAAATCACGGATCTTGACCATAAGGCCGTCCAAGGCCCCGACTCCATCATAATCCATGAAGCGGAAGAGCGGAGGAGCACCAAAGTAGTCCTCAAACCCAGGCGGCGGTACCGCTCTGTGTCCGCCGTCAATCCATTTGAACGTGCTAGAGCCAGAACTCTGCACTACGTCGGTGAATGGACCAAGCTGGGTTTTGAAGTTCTGCAGGCAATAGTCAGTGATGTGATGATACGTAAGCGGCGGGTGGTGAGTATGGACTTACAGCGGCGCTCCCATAGGAGCCGTGGAGGCAGAGAAACTTCATCGTGAGAAGAGGTGGCCAGTAAGTCGATGCTTCTCCAGAAAGACCCTTTGCTTTTCTCCCTCTTAAGACTTCTGATCTGCCTGCTAGTTGATTGAGTTCACACCGTCCTCCGGTGAAAGCGGTGGTCCCAAACAGGGTGGTTGCAGCGACAATCGGAATCTGCCATTCAATAGTTCGACCCACATGGTCTCAATGGGCGATAACGTGTCTTAGATTGATGTCGTAGTCGGGAATTCACCGTAACATGCTTGAACGTGCCAGGTGCGAGAACGAATGCGACCAGTTTCCCTTGTCCTCTTCTTTTTGTGTTATTTGTCGATGTGCATCCATATTCAGCGAAACCTCATCGTGTTCTTCGAACTCCGCAATCGTAACAACATGAAAATGACAGCCCAAGCTACCCCTGCAATCAGTATGCGCAAGGTCCTGATGCTCACAAATATTGAGCACGGCCAATCCAATGTCTTTCTCGCAACCGCGCAGGCCATCCTTGAGGCCGATCCCGGTGTTGAGATCCATTTCGCCACGTTTCGTGGCTTTGAAGGGTCCGTCGCCGAGGTCTCAGAGTATGCCCGAAGATCCACACCAATGGCGAGACCCATCGTCTACCACGAAATTCAAGGCATCTCGGGCCGTCAAGGCCTTCAAAACTATATTGAGCGGCACAACATTCCAGCTCGGGCGGGATGCTTTCCTGATTCTGTCTCCACTCCCCTCAGTTTCTCTGCGACTAAGCAGGCCATCAAGGACTTTCTTCCCGCATTCATACCCTACACCGGCCAGGAATTGGGGGAGATCGTCACTTCAATTATCGGCATTATCAAAGATGTGAATGCGGACCTTGTGGTGTTGGACCCGCTCATGACGGCCGGTCTGACAGCTGTGTGGCATTTGCAGGTCAAGTACATGGTTCTGAGCCCAAACACCATCAAGGACTTTGCCGCATCTGAGCAGCGACGTGGTATAAGATTCTGGAAGTATCCCGCGTATGTCTCAAACCTTCTCCTATACCAATCAACGACTGATGAGTCGGTAGACTGTTTACTGGATATTCTTACCCCGTGCCGTGGCACCTCATCCCTCTCAATATCTATTTCCTGTTCTACATGGCCTATCTCTGGATCACATCCGGTCAAAGAAAAGAGATTACCGCTCACTTGAAAGACAACCTCGGCATCCATCTCAAGACAGCGATCGATCTCCAGCGCAGCAGACCTAACGACCTGAAGATTGTCGTCGGTTTTCTGCCGGAGCTCGACTTTGAGGGAATACTGCCTGATAATATCCTACCTTGTGGGCCCATCCTTCGAAGCGCGTCGCCAATCGAGGAATCGCACCCTGAGCTGGAGAAATGGCTAGCCCAAGGCCCGACTGTGTACATCAACCTTGGTTCCATGTGTCAGATTGACGAGCAGCAAATGATTGAAATGGCATGTGCTATCAAGAAAGTCATGGAAGAGACTCAGATGTCATCGAAACGCCCCCTTCAAGTGTTGTGGAAGTTAAAAACTCACAAGGGCATCAATGCACAGAGGAGTGCCAAGATGATGGACATTCTTGGGCAAGATATTGTTAAAGATAAAGTTAGAATCGTTGACTGGGTCGCCGCTGAGCCCATTTCGATTCTACAAACAGGCAATGTCGTATGTGCGGTGCACCATGGAGGCGCTAACTCATTCAACGAAGCAGTTATGTATGCCACCCCTTCCCTTTTTCGAATATCATGGACTAATTGCCATAGCACTGCGACCCCTCAAGTCGTCCTTCCCCAATGGACAGACTGCTATGACTTTGCCCAACGTGTCGAGATGCTCGGCATTGGGCGACTTGGGAGCAGGAAAACGAAGCCCAGGTGGACAGCCAAGGACCTCAGCCAGGCATTGACTGATGTCATCATGGGGAAAGATTCCGAGGCAATCAAGAAAAAGGCAGAAGATTTGGCGAGGTTGTGCAGGGATGCTGGGGAAGGCAGAGAAGTCGCAGCCAAATTCATCCTGGAAGAGATGGCGGCTAAGGATGACCTGTTGGTGTTTGCCTAGTTGAGGACGAGGAGCCATGTATTAAGATACTTAGTAATAAATTGTGTTTTTCGTCTTTTTAATGAAATAAGAACATGCATTGACGTCATTTAAACGAAAGAGTGTACTCGCCTGTTGAATCAGCCTCGTGCAGTCATGAACCAGTGGTGGGCTTTGGACGACAACCTGGTTGTTTAGAAGACTGACGGATCTCGGGTAGCAATAAACTAAAGTGATTGAGGAAAATACGTCAGAAATGAGAGCCAAGTCCACTTAGGGTAGGGGGTTTGCTGGAGTACATGAAGTGGAACGTGAAAGATGTAGGGTAGATAACATCAACAGTCAGGCTGAGATCCATGGACAACTTGTTATCATTGGTATCGGTAAGGATGTATCAGTAGATCAAAGCCAAGATCAAAGATAGGAACACCCGGGTGCAGGTGGGTTCAACGGCTCGCATCATACCACTCGCTTGAGGCTCATGATCTGAGGGTCCTGCCAAGTTGGAAGCCGAACACCGAAGATCCACAGTCGAGCCACTTTTCCTCCGATATGGTTTTGAGCGATAATCATAGTGGTATGAGGCTCTGCTGTCATTTGAGTCAACCTGGACGACACGTGGGCATGGATGGGTCAGATGTAGGTTCGGTGATGCTTAACTTGGTAGGGTGGCCGATGGCGACAATCACATCTAAGGTGATGGGGTTTGTATCACATTCGGCAAAATTGATGGTAATTTCAGTTCTCTGTTGAGCTGAGAAGTGGAAAGAGGCCCAGTGAGGGAAATACTGGTCTCTGCAGATGCTGCGGGAGCCAAGCCGCAATGCGGGCAAATGCCGCGTTTGGAATTGTAAGCTGCAGTTGATGAAACAATTCACTCATAGATCAGCAATAATTAGGCGTCAATACATTCAATTGTTCCGGTGAATATTGGCGGTTGTAGCGGTTTTCGTCTATCCCTCGAGATCATCAAGGTTCTCAGTAATTTGAGTATATATTCGCTAGTTCCTCACATCCCTCCAGCCCTATTCTCTCTGCCACCCATGGACATTCACTCCCAGTCGGCACCGATGTTGCTTCCTCTCGATCGGGTCCGACTATTGGTACCTAGATCCGCCACCACCAACAACCGTAGCATCCAATTCCCCCGCATTCCACCAAAGCTAGACAAGGATCATGCGTGTTTGAATCTCAAACATGTCGAATAAGAGTCCAAGATGATCCCGATCTTCACTGCACCCCGCACTTCATCTTCGGTCGAGCGGTCAAGTTAGTCAACGTGAGACGGTAGATGAGAACAGGCAAAAAGGACAGGCAAAAGGACCGCATTGTTAGGCGACATTGCAGCGGGGGTTCGACGCCGTGTCACCGGTGGGTCTGACGCATTCAGTGGGATGATTACAAGGTCGGCCCGTATAAAGTCACCCGGCGGAGCCGATTTATGACGAGTCAAACTTGCTTTTTTGAACCATGTCGAGGCTTGCCGGACCATTTAACAGGCTCTTCGCCAGGAACATCCGTAGGCCCATATCCAGGAACCTGCAAACATCATTCTACTACAGCACAATGCGCGCAGCTAGATACTACGGAAAGGAAGACATTCGGGTTGAGAACATTCCCGAGCCGACGGTTGGGGCGGGACAGATCAAGGTGAGCATGTAGATCAGGTATGGAGTCGTCTATTTCTAACATGGATAGATCGCCCCGGCCTTTGTTGGTATTTGCGGAACAGATCTTCACGAGTACCTCGGAGGACCCAACTTCTGCCCCACAACCGCTCATCCCGTCACCAAAGAGACCATCCCCGTCACATTGGGCCATGAGTTCTCAGGCATCATCTCAGAAGTTGGCCCTGGAGTAGAGGGCTTTGAAGTCGGTCAAGCGTGTGCTGTTCAGCCTACAATCTTTTGTGGACACTGCGCAGCGTGTGATTCGCACGCCGAGAATGTGTGTCACGATGGAGGTTTCGTCGGATTGAGCGGGGGTGGTGGTGGGTTGAGCGAAGCTGTCTGTGTGAACGCTACACACGTTTTCCCTCTGCCCAAGCACCTGTCGCTTGAGATTGGAGCTCTTGTCGAGCCTCTTTCTGTGTCGTGGCATGCCATGAGTGCAGCCCCAGAGATCAACCCCGAGTCCAAGGTCGTCATCATTGGAGGTGGGCCAATCGGTTTGGCAATGATCCTGTGTCTCAAGGCCAAGGGTGTTAAGGATATCATTGTCTCTGAGGTTGCCGTGTCTCGCCAGAATTTCGCCAAGGAGTTTGGTGCCTCTCTGGTGGTCAACCCGATCAAGGAGAACCTCAACGAAACTGTCTTGGGCTTGAGCGAGGGCAGAGGCGCCGATGTGGTATTTGACTGCGCCGGAGTTCCAGCAAGGTGCGTTCTTGGCCCATACAATAATGTGAGCTATTACTAACTGTCGCATAGTGTCAAGAGTGCCTGCGAGGTCGTCAAGACGAAGGGCACCGTGGTCAACGTGGCCATCTGGGAAAAGGAAATCCCCTTCAACCCCAACTGGATTACATGGAAGGAGAGTGCCTACAAGTCTGTTCTAGGCTACCAGCGAGAAGACTTTGAAGCCGTCATTGAGAATCTCGGCACAGGTGAGACCAACTCATGCTTCCTTTGCGGAGTGGACGCTGACATAGCCAGGCGCCATTGAGCCCAGTCAAATGATCACACGAAAGGTCAAGCTCGAGAACATTGTGGAAGACGGTATCAAGGCACTGATTAACGACAAGGATAACCAGGTCAAGGTTTTGGTTGATATTCATGATAAATGAGTGATGAGCAACCAGGAGTAGCGTGGAGTGAAGGTGTGATGTCCGATTTTGGCACAGGCGTTGTTTGCGAGCGGGCAGATGTAGTTTTGGATTAGGTATTTGAATACGTTAAACGTTTAAGCTTCGTTACGAGGCATCCGAAGCCAAAGTGAAAACTTGCCTATCGAAACGCCGCGTGTATTAGGTCTCCTTGGTCCAGGGCGGAACAAAGTAGTAGACCAGGCCATGGATGATGCACGCAATACCGTCTCCCACCCTAAAAATTCAGTCAGCTTCAACTTAGTTCAACAAGAGACTAAAGAAACTTGGGGGCTTACCAGTGTATCCAATGCCAAGTCGGAAATCTCGTCCCTACAAAGGCCCCCATGCATCGAGCTGGGTTCAAACCAGCACCGCCATATCCGTACCGCGTAAACGCTGTAGAAAAAGCCAAAGTTCCAGAAGCGAGTCCAACGAGGAATGGAGCTAGGGCCGGCCCGACGATTTGAGCCTGCCGTGGGTCAAGACCAACGCCGAAGGCAAGGAATAGGAGAATGGTAGCCGACACAAGTTCGACGACAAAGATTTCTCTGACGGGGACGATATCAGGGTCAAGCCAGCATCCACCGACTTTAAACTCTCTGGTGCCATAACTTGCCCTAACTAATAGCCCAGCCAATACGCCTCCGCTAATTTGAGCGCCAATGTATAGGATCAAGCGAGGAAGGGAGCATAGGCGGGCACAGAATGTCGCAAAGGTGATGAGCGG
Source organism: Fusarium keratoplasticum (assembly GCF_025433545.1). Taxonomy (NCBI): domain Eukaryota; kingdom Fungi; phylum Ascomycota; class Sordariomycetes; order Hypocreales; family Nectriaceae; genus Fusarium; species Fusarium keratoplasticum. The sequence goes on along the minus strand of NC_070539.1, from coordinate 1,249,817 downwards.
GTTGAAGTGAGCTCCCTGGTTCGGTCAGAATTTGACTGCACGAAGAATATCAATACCCTTACCGAAACGGGCCCGAAAGATGAAATGAATAAAGAAACAAAAATGATGTTGGTGATTCCGCCTACCAGGGGGCCTATGAATGCGGCATTGTCAAAGTTGCCCAGCTGAGCTGTTGGCCGCGTGGGAAGCACTGGTGGTGAGATGCCGATCCAGATAGTGATGTACGCCTGCATCAGTGTGCCTATAGTTGGTTAAAACGGATAATCTCGTGAGCAGCATGATCTCCCACCAATTCCCTCGATGAGAGCAGCTTTCCACAAATATCGGCTGAAAATTGGTCGGCAATCCAACAGCTCTCGAAATGACATGTGCGGTGTCGCGTCTGGCTCCTTTTCCAACAACTTCTCGTCCGCCGAGGTCCTTCGATCGACTGTAAATGCCTGATTTGCTCCAAGTCGGCCAGCGAAAGGGTGGCTGTAGCTGCGATATCGCGGGGGCGTCGGCTCCGGGGAGCCCAGCTCAACCGGTGGCCGAGACTCGACGTCGCCATTGTAGCTTGTCGTCCGTGAGACGGGACCTGCCATTCTCATGATTGATTACGTTAACTTCATAGCTTCACAAAAGACACCTTGGACAGTTCCTTCGATCAGTCGTTATATATATGACCCCCTGTGGCGGCCGCCCTCGTGGATCATCATGATGACACATGTGCCGGTGTTTCCGATGTTCAAGGTTAATCGGGAATGGCGTCGTTTAGCAGGTGATTTCTTGGTCAAGTGCTTGAAGAAGCGGTGGGGGGTGGGCTTGCAAGCAACCCAACGGAAATAACAGAACCGTGATTAGCAGGTGATTATGTCAACGACGATTGGCCCTCTTACATTCTCTGGCCAACAATACGACGCTGGAGACCTTACCAATGCCGCTAGCGTGTCTTACACACAATTACAGAAGCTGACTTAATAGGGACATAACCCACAACTGCCCAGCTATGAATAATGTATAAATAAGCCAACGGCACGTTTTGTTTATTTTCAAAGTTTAAGCGAGAGTATAAAGTTTAAGTGTACGTCGTCGTGGGTGATGATGCCGCCACTGAATTGAAATGAGGGCCGAGACATTGCAATAATCGGCACCACGGCATGGGGCAAACATTCAAGCAATCCGAAGCTGTCTTGGGTAATATCTTTTGAGCAACGTCTTGCCTGGTCAATCTATACCCTGTGTGCAGATCAACATCGCGGCATCTTGGCGACATTTCTCAATCCAAGTAGCCATGTGTTGTTGCTTTCCCAAGATCTCCTTTAAGCGTCCCCAAGCCTTATCGGAGATGCAAACTAATCACCCGAAGGCTTCATGCATACTTAAATCACAAAGCTCAAGACTCAGGCATGGTTTTGATGACCGGCCGTGGAGAAACTCAGAATGAAGATTCCATTCAATCGCCATACGTCACCAGATAAGAGAACACTTAGAGACGAAACTTCAGTACGCTAGAATGTGATTCTGTTTTTGGGGCTAATGCTACTGGGCGAGGGCTCAACGCGCGGTCCACCATCTTTGGGGTCATAGATTTCGATGGTGTCCCAGGTCGGGGACGGAGTCGCTCTTTCGTCCGAGGGGATCGAGTCTTTCCACAAGGTATTCAGTTCCCCGTCGTAGTACGTATATACAATTAGGTTAACGTCAAGAGACTCGTTTTTATTCTTGTTGTTGCCCTTCTTGATCTCTGGGTGGAAGTCAATTCGGCATAATGGTGAAGAACATATTCGGAAACAGGTCATAACATCAAATCCTGATGTCTTAAATCATTTTAGGCCGGTGAGGCACTATTGAAGTTGATAACCAGAAGCCAAAGACACCATGCGAGATGATTTCAATAACAACGCTAGCCAGATAGGTAGCAATGCCACCCTAGTAGGGATCTGAGGGGTATGTTGAGTTCAGAAAGTGATTTCATTGTAGTGGCGGTTGCCGGGTTAGAAATAACAGCATTCCTGTGATTATAGTTCTGCCTCCTACTATCACACAACCCAAGACTCTGTTTAAGGACTGTTGTTTCTGTCGTCGCCGACTCTCGGCTCGGCTTCTATCAAACCCGCCCTATGCTGCCTAAACACGAATAGTCCCAGGGGACACTAAGACGAATCTTGTCAATATCTTCTCTTATGGAACAAAAGCTGGCGTAAAATAAGACCTAGGAATCAACCCGATAGTTAACAAAAAGATCAATACACCGCTGGCCACCTTGGTTTTAGAATGGCTCTCCCAGTGTCCATATCTAAAGACACTTCGCACCACCTTTCTAATCTGAGGCCTCAATGCAGAGCATCAACTGACGAGAGTCCACCAATCATGAACGCTATGCCAAACCTATCCAAGAAGCAAGTCCCCCACGCTTTGACCGCGGGAGCATGGGTTCTCTGGATAGGCCTCACTGGTAGGCGGAGGGTCGTCAAGAAAGTGGAGCACTTCCGGACAGATAGTATGGAAATAGAAGGTCACATTCAACTCAGGGGTAAGTCACAGAATGGCATGCAAGGGATATGAGTTTCGATTTTAAATACGAGGTCCGTCCCCGTCTTTATCACACCAGTAGGCTCACTCTAGGAGACCCTTTTACAGAAAAAGCTTCTCGCATCATTGACATGGGGGTCTCTATTGTGATAGTCGATGCATTACTATTGCAATCGGATGAATATCATCGCGTGATCAGGCTGCGTCGGTCGAAGCCAAGCGTCGTATTAGTTTGCCAAGACGGACAACAACGCGCGTATGGTAAAGGGAAGATATCTAAGCCCTTATCGAGTAACATTCTCCGGGGTATTATTAGGGAACTTTTGTCGGCTCATCATGCATTCCCACCACTTGACTCAGCTTTCATCAAGATATATAAATACATAGTCTCTGTGCATTGATTGTTGTGCTTTGAGATCGTTAGCGTCTAGGCGATCCAACCGCTGCCATTCATTATGCGCCTGTTCCACACTCTTTTAACTCTTTCGTGCGTTGCCAGCACTCTGGCTCGCCATAACACTCTTTTGCGTCGTGACGGCGAAGATATCGCTCAAACTGTGAACGAAACTGATGTAGATCCTAAGCGATTCATCATCGAGTTTGAAGACGTATGGCTCCTTCGCAACAAGCTGCGGAGGACACTGTATTAATGAATACTAGGGAACCAACTCCAAGGCCACGGCTGACAGACTAGCGGGCCGTCCCGATGTCAAGCTTATCAAGGTCTTCAACAGCGATGTGTTCAAGGGTGCATGTGTGGAGACCCCGAAAGACAATCTTGATACTCTCCAGGAGGAGGAATCTGTCATCAAGGCTTGGCAGGTCAAGAAAGTCACCTTGGCTCCCATGAAGCCGCTGCAAACGTTCGGTAAAGAGGCTGCTGGCATCAACACGTCTATTCATCACATGACTGGAGTGGACAAGCTCCATGCTGATGGTGTCCTGGGCAAAGGCGCTGTTGTTGCCGTTGTTGACACAGGAGCTGCCTATAATCATCCCGCAGTAAGTGAACTTTGATATCATGCGAACATACAGTTTGACTGACAATAGACAGCTTGGCGGAGGGTTTGGCCCTGGTTTCAAGATCGAAGGTGGATATGACTTTGTGGGTGATGGAGGTAAGAGCATGCCGTTCATAAGAGTGATATTGAGCTAAAGAGATGGTGACAGAATGGCCCGAAGATGAAGAAAAGCAGCCCGATGAAGACCCCATGGACAATCTGGGCCATGGAACTCATGTATCTGGTATCATCGCCGGGAAGAGCGATCTGTAAGTGAAAGACCAGTCAGGCAGTCTATCTTTCAGAAGGCTGAGATTGCTTAGGATCACCGGAGTTGCTCCTGATGCCACTCTCCGAGTGTACAAGGTTTTCGGGAAAATGGACGCAACAACCGAGGATGTGTTGATCGATGCTTTCCTCAAGGCTTATGACGACGGAGTAAGTAACTAGACGCTGGGTATTCATCACAGCACAACTGATGAAGACTTGCAGGCCGACGTCATCACTGCCTCCATCGGTAGTCTCGGTGGCTGGTCCGAAAACGCATGGGCTGTAGTAGCCTCGAGAATCGTCGACCAGGGTGTAGTTGTCACCATCTCAGCAGGGAACGATGGCCAAGCTGGTCCCTTTGCCGCCAGCACCGGATCCTCCGGCGCCCATGTCCTTGCCATTTCTTCCATCGACGGAGATGTCATTGCCACACCCTCCTTCAACGCGACTTTCGACAATGACGGAGACGCAGAGATGGTCAGCGTCCCGTACATGCCAGCGGCCGAGTGGTACCCATCTGATGTCGATGGATGGCCGATTATCCCAGTCGGTCTTGATACGGCCGTCGCAGATGAAGCTTGCAGCCCACTGCCGGAAAGCACTCGCAATTTCACCGGCTCAGTTGTGCTCGTACGACGGGGAGGATGCAACTTTTCGCAAAAGCAGCAAAACTTGGCTGCCCTTGGTGCAACGCATATCCTCATCTACACCAACGAGATGCCTATCGTGACCCCTTCAGCTGTCTCCCAGGACGGAAGCATTGCCATGATCACCCGAGAAGCTGGCGCTGCCATCATCAAGACTATTAAGGCCGGCGGTAATGTCACTGCTGACTTTACCACTCCGCCCATGAAGACTCTCACTGGAGTCCTCAATGAGGAGACAGGAGGAGCCCCGAGCTACTTTACAAGCCTTGGGGTGACTAACGACCTGTTCATCAAGCCTGATGTGGCCGCCCCAGGCGGTCAGATTTTGTCAAGCTACTTGAACGACGAATATGCTGTTCTCAGCGGCACATCTATGGCTTGCCCATATGTGGCAGGTATCGCAGCGTTGTATATCAGCAAGCACGGCGGTCGCTCTGCTCACGGGCCTGACTTTGCCAAGGACCTTGCCATGAAGATTATTTCATCCGGTGAAGCTGTCAAATGGCACGACGGAACCCAAGATAGTCCAGACTATGGATTCATGGCCTCAGTGGCTCAAGTCGGCACCGGCATCGTCAATGCTTCCAAGGTTCTCGATTACAGCACCAGTCTCTCCTTTGTCAAATTCGCTCTCAACGATACACGCCACTTCAATGAGGAGCACACAGTCGAAATCACTAATTCTGGAGATAAGCTCGCGACATATGGCTTTTCGGTTGAGAATTACGGAGGGTTTAATTCCATGAATACCGACCCTGACACTTGGGGAACACCGCGAATGTATTGGGGCGAAGAAGTCCTGGCTGCACCTCAGAAGATGAACCCCCAGGTTGCTCTGCCCGATGCGAAGATAATCATCCAGCCTGGGGAGACCAAGTCTGCGAAAATCTCCTTCAAGACTCCTGCTGGCCTGGATGGTTCCAAATTGCCCCTGTACAGCGGCAAGATTGTCATCACCAGCAACAACGGCGAATTCCTTGGAGTGCCCTATATGGGTCTTGCATCCGACCTTGAAAAGGACGTCGGTGACATCTTTGAGTATCCTATCGGCTTCCCAACCATGACTTCAACCCGTCAGGAGATCTCTATCGCGGAGAAGAGCAACTTCACCTTTGATCTAGACCCAGAGGTTCAAGACTTCCCCGCCGTATACTCACGCATCGGCTTTGGTACGCGAGAGCTGCGATGGGACATTTTTGATGATAGCTGGACCGAGGACAACTGGGAGTACCCTCCAGTTATCGGCAAGTCAGGTTATGTCGGGTCTGCGACAAGTTGGGCCAAGTTGTCTGGCAAGCAGTATTTCAACGCCAGCTCAGACGATGCCAATGATCTCATCGCGTTGCCGTTGAGGGATCTATCGCGTGACATTGTCGGAAGACTTGGAACTGAGCTTTGGTGGCTCGGTCGGTTTGCCAACGGAAGTCAGATTGCGGAGGGAAGATACAAGATGCGATTCGCTGCCCTGAAACCATTTGCAGACCCGCAAGCCTCGGAGGGTTGGGATGTGTTCAAGACTCCTGCATTTGACGTTTTGCCTCTTGAAGATTAAGCGGTAGATGTTTTGGCAACACAATCAACTCTTAGACCTCATTTGGACTCCATATATCGTGACATGTGCTGGCATATCTATGGATAGGGGGCTCCTAATCGTAGCCCCGTGAGGCAGCTTGAAGCATGGCGACACATCGGTTGATTTGCCAAGACAATCGTCGTGAGAGCTGAACGAAGCAGATATCTGGGGATCCGTATGACCCGGGGATGGCGGTCTTGGCGGTCTTGGCGGCCGGGTCCCGATAAGTAGGTTGAAGTTGAGCTGTTGAGCCACAATGGCATGAAACCGGTAGTGTATGGTATTCAGGGCTACATGTTGATTAATCGTCTGATTGCACCTAGTCGAACGTTCATCTTTACAGCTGTCAGGCTTGGATCAAGGGTTGAAGAATTTCTGGGCGAGATTGTTAAGCGAGGCACGTCGAGGACTGCCGAGGCCACTCTGCGGGTAGATAAGCCATTGTAGGTGAACATACATGATTCTCACCTTATAGCTGCGCTCAAGTTCCAGATATCGCGAATATTTCGATAGTGTCTTACGATTGCCAACATTGCACTTCCTTGGCAAGTTCACATGTGCCTTGGGATCATGGCCGATAAATGGAGTCATGTTGGCTACCCCGGACCCAAATCAGAACATCGTGTCCCCCGCATTTTTGATATGCACCCTGCAGGGTACCCACCGAGGAGAGATTGCGTCATAGCCCAATCCCATGGCTGCTGGCGAATGGCGATGCGTTGTGGGAAGCACAGCGGGATTCGGGAGAGATCCGGTGGCGGATAGTAGGACCCGTGATAAGAAGCGGTGACTGGAAACCATTACTCAATCCTGGATTCTGGGTGCAGATAGTTGGAGGTCTATCGAAGAATAGAGACTTGGCATATGTCGAGACCGATGAAAGCTACGAGTCGCGATGGTGATGCGACACTTGATGATAGGTAGGCTGGATGCACAAGACACACCCGAGAGCCTATGATCTGCCTGTCGCGGGACAATCTGAGACACTCCATGAAACAATTACGAGTAGACAGGGCAAGGAGGCCATCACGTCTCATGGCCTCAAATGCCAAAAGGTGCTTGGGATGCCTCCTCAGTTACCTACCCACGCTACCTGCCGGCAAGTTCCCCGTTAGATTTGACAGCCAGATTAAACACGGCACTATCGACGCAAACACAGCCCCTGCCACGTGGACTCAAGCCTAACAGTCTCCTATTTGCTCGTCCGTTCAAATCCCCCGACTCCCATTCATTCCGCCCGCTCGATCCATGGCTTGTTGGCGCGGAAGCCGTGGCTTTTTCTATGCATGGACAGATAAGCTTACTGCTACTTCAGGTAACTTTAAAGTCCCCCCTGTTTTATCTTATCACCCGGGGGAACCAATAGTGTCCGCCCCAGATAACGGTGAGGTGGTGTTGCAGCCCGGCATTCGACAAGGGGACAGGCCAATACGCGTCCCCCTCCCTTGGCCCGTTATCTACGCCATCTCCAATCCTCCAACCACATGGCCCGGCTCGTAGATAACAGATCTACGCCACCGCCCAGACAACAAAGTTATCTTAGCTCTGCAGCCGCTTATCTCGGATGAATTAACCAGATGCGGACAAAATACGAGGTGAGGATGAAACACCAAGGTGAAGATCAATCAGTGCTGATAGAGGCTTCATCTGTTAAATAGGAGCCGAGGCTCACCGAAGATGATTCCTACACAGCCAGCTTGACAGGATCTTCCCTAGGTTAACCCTTAGACAATGAGTTCCACGATTACTCCCGTCACCGAGTGGCCCGACTACAATGTCGATCCCACCGGTGGTAACCCCGTGACTCAAGATCTCAATGCCCCATACGACAAGGTACGGCAGCAATCGGTGAAATGCAACGTTTTGTAGTAGAATACTAATCGCTGTGACTTATGCAGGGAGATTTGTGCTGGCTGCTGGTCTGCACAATTCTCTGCTGGCAGATCACTCCCGCCATCGGCTTCCTCTACGCGGGAATGCACCGCCGAAAGGCGGCCCTGACCATGGTCCTCCAGTCCCTGTTTTGCTCGTGCGCGTGCGGTATTCAGTTCTGGATCTATGGATATTCGCTGTACCAGTCGAGGACTACGAATCCCATCTGGGGAGACCTATCGCTTGCTGCGTTTCACAATGTCCTTGCGCAGCCGTCCATGGCCAACTCTGATGTCCCCGAGATTCTATGTACGTCATCATATGGACCTGGGATATGTACAGACCATTGACTTGTATAGATGCTGCCTTTGGCTTCACTTTTGTTTCCGCTACCGCCATGATTTTGGCCGGAGCCATGCTCGAGCGTGGCCGTCTCCTCCCTAGCATGGTCTTCCTTCTCTGCTGGACCACATTCGTCTACTACATGTAAGCCCTCGATCGTTCAACATCAAGACTACCCACTAACCTCGACATCTCAGCCTTGCATACTGGGAGTGGAACCCCAGTGGATGGCTCTACAAGCTCGGCCTCTACGATTTCGCCGGATCCGGCCCCGTGCACATCGCCAGCGGCTTCGGCGCCCTCGCCTGGTCCATGATGCTCGGCCCCCGACTCTCCGAGTCCACCACGACGGACCGCAAGAAGGCGGTTCACTATAAGCCGCACAACCCTCTGCTCATGTGCATCGGCACCGTGTTTATCTGGTTCGGATGGTTCGCTTTCAACGGCGCTAGCACTGCCAACTTGAGTCTTCGATCTATCTACGTTGTGGTCAACACCAACTTTGCCGCTTGCGGTGGTGGTGTTGGTTGGGTCCTTCTCGACTACTTGTTCACACGCAAGTTCAGCCTGGTCGGTTTCTGCTCCGGTATCATTTCCGGTCTTGTTGGCATTACTCCTGCTGCAGGTTTTAGTACGTCTTCTCTCAAGTGTCCGTGTCTTTACTTCGCAATGCTAACTGGTAACTTACAGCTCCCGTGTACGTCGCCTCCCTCATTGGCCTCATCACATCTACCTTCTGCTACTTTACCGTCAAGTACAAGTATCTCATCGGCATCGACGACGGCCTCGATATCTTTGCCATCCATGGTGTCGGAGGTGTTATTGGCGACATCCTCACAGGTCTCTTTGCCGCCCAGTTCGTCCCAGCTCTCGATGGTGTTTCTGGTGACGCATATGCTGGTGGATGGTGGGAGCACCAATGGCGACAGCTTGGACTTCAACTTGCCGGTGCCGTGACCTGCGCCGCCTGGTCCTTCTGCATCTCGTGCCTTCTGCTCTTTGTCATCAACAAGATCCCTGGTCTGCACATCCGTGCCAGCGAGGAACATGAGATCCGTGGACTCGACTTCAAGTACCTTAGCGACGTGGACTGGGAGGATCACTACATGAATGGTGGACTTACTCCCACGGAGGGTGTCTCAGGAGGGTCTACTTCGTCTCAGAGGGCTGTTGAAGAGACGACGGATGTGGAGAAGAAGGTGGATTGAAGATCATTTTGCATTTCCGGGGAGGGCAGCGAGGGCCTAGAGGGGAAAGGTCACAGTCTTTAGTATTTCCAAGATTTAATCCTACATTCTTCATTCATCGGCTTGTTTGGCTCTACAGAGACTTGTCCCTATTCGTGCCATCAAAACAGTCTCTTGAGCTCGTTGTTGGGTTCCAAAAAATTCCCGAGCCTCACGTTACCCCCCTTCTCAATCGCATCGATCCATTCCCATACCGGCCGTAGCCAGTAGCCAGCGGCACATCGATTGACGATTGACAGCTCGCATGAAGTCGTTTTTCAACGCGCCGCCAGCCACGATCTTCAGGCTTAGTTAACCCATCAAGGGCCGGGCTTTAACTATAATAAAGAACACATTTTTAACGTATCATAGCATTATAGTCCCGATGCTAATATAATAGCCTTTTTTTTTAACCTTCTACTATATATAATTAAAGAGTTATACCTAGTCATATTATTATAAGAGGTTAAGCCTCTCATAAGGTAGTTAAAAGCTCTAACCCCTATATAAGAAATAAGAGAATTATCTCTTTCTACCTTCTCTTAAGACTATAGTCTCTTAATATAATATCTACTAATATAATACCTATAAGAACCATAATTAAGAAATCATATAACGCCGAGGATTCTAACGCTATAGCCGCGGCCGCAGCTCTAGTCTCTATTGCCGCTAAGTATAAGGACTAGCACCCTTTTCCTCTCCTTCTCCCCGGCTATTTTAACCTCGAAAGAAGTAATACCAAAGATATTATGAGATATCTCTCGATATATAATATTAATATAATAATTAGGCTCTATAAGTAATAGGCCTAGCTTATAGATAAGTAATATATTAAGCTAGCCATCTTAGGCGGCGAGGCATTCCTCGTAGTATTAGAGAGCATAAGGGTACCTGAGGTATTAAGGCACTTCGTACGACGCTATTAGCTACTAGAGCTATGAAACCTTAAAATGCTCATGGCTCTAGAGCTCAATAACCACTCCTTCGTCAGGGCCATGAAAAACAACACAGGCTGGGTCGACAGCCTGCTGCAGCTGGTTGCCGCCAGCCACTTCTGCGTCCCACGTGGGCTGCAGCTCTCGCATGTGCTCTTTGTAGATCTTTCTCAGCTGTGTCTGCTCATAATCCATCTGGTGAATCCAGTAGAGGCCGTTGACTCCCTCATTATAGAGACACATGACCGTCACCTAAATGGCCTTCATCCTCCAACTCTGGATCCTCGGGTGCATACCGGTCTCGAATGGGCTGTATCTCTCGATCTTCCCCCACTAGAAACTCCGGCATCTCTGTTACAAGCCAGTAAGGGATTGCCGAGACACACTCCCAGTCTAGTACCGCAAGGATGCTCTTACGGACGTCATCAGGCTAGCCATAAAGGCAGGAACGCGGGCGCCCTAGTTGATTGTTAATGTGATTTAAAAACAAAGAAAGTAGCCATACCTTTAATCGACTGTTCATTGGCGTGATGACTGAGTCTAGTTGCTGGATCTGGCCGATGGTAGCAGGCAAGTCTTGAAGGTTGAGTTTGCCTGACGCATCAGGATGGTGTTCGTGAAACTCCATCAGATCATGAACCATGCTGCCGCCGATGTCCACAAAGAACAGTGCATCACGGCTGGTGTCCGCACCCGCAACCAACTTCCCTTTGACCGGATAGAAGCCCACCAACGGCGGACGGCCCTTGCCGATAGCCGTCCATGTGATGATTAAAGTGTGTCTATAGCCTAGAGACTGTTCCCACGCAAGCATTTCCATGTCCGTGCCGTAGTAATCCGTCAAAGGAGTCTTTCTTGCGTTGGTAGGGTTGACAAAGGTGCGTTTGCGTGAGTACTCATGGAACTTGATAGGGCCTTGACTGGTATAAGAAAGCCTGGGTAAAAAGTTAGCATTAAGAGCATAAAGGGTTACTGGCTTTCTGTCGTCGTGGTATGGTCCCGAAATAAGTGATGAGCTGCGCTGGCTACCCTACTAAGCCAAAGAGCTTTTCACTTCACATCTGGCGGTGTGTGCTTTGGCCTTTGTACTATGGACAATCTGTGACAATCTCCATAATGCCTGTGATAGGACGGCCTGTAAGGGGCTTCCTGCTCCGCAGACCGATGGTTTCATGGTCAAGGGCCGGTTCATCCGTAGCTCTAGTGCTGACGTTGTGGTGCAAGTTTCACGTTACTGCCTTTGAGGACGTGGAATATGGGCTAATAGTAATATCATGAAACCCACTGACCAAGACTAACGACAAACTGCTACGATTACGCACATAGTGAACTGATATTCCCCCGAAACAGTGCCGTACACCATCTTTCCCAAGGTATCTCGCAACCATGTTCGCACCAAACGCAACCCCCGCTGTTAGACATCAAATCATTCTTGGAATATTGGGTGAATGCTCCTTGCTGAAATGGAAACTCTGCTTCTCAAGGAAGCGATTGGATGGGCAGTGTGTTGCGATTGTTGAGTGGTTTCGCCCATCACCTACCTAGTCTAGGTGGTTTCGCTCATCTCTAGCTTCATCCTCTATGGTGGGCCTGGAGGTGATTGAAGTAGTAGGCGGCGCCCTAGATTCGATCCGCAACGGCGGAGATCTCGTTTCACCTGATATTATGCGATCCTCCGTAGCGCCTGTGAAATGATCAACTTGCTGTTCTGAAGAGCCAAGCATATTTCATGGGGACAACTATCTAAGAGGCCTCTAGTACTCACGTTCCTTTTCCTCTGGAATTGCCCGCATTCGCTCTCGGGAGCGTCTCATTCGAGCTGTATCATGATCTTCCCCAGAGTCGTCTTGACTGTCATCAGAGTGGTAACCAGGAGCGGACTGTCGTTCAGAGACCGGCCGTCGGGGTGGTATGAATACAGGTGTTGGTGGTAGTCGAAAAGCTGTCGAGGGCCTGGGCAGTGGTATCTGTTGCATTCTCATATGTTCAATGAACCGTTTGAAAGAGTCTGAAAGCGAGCCGTAGTGCCGAAAACCTGCCTCAACACTCTTTGAGACATGGGTTTGATGTGGAGCGGACAGAGCCTGCTGGATGATGTCTCGCGCGCAGCTTTTCTCCGGTCTGAGCAAATTTGATGTCTCCTGCCACCACCCAAAACGGTTCAATTCTTCCAGAAGAATTTCCTTTGAGTCCCTGTCATTTGAAATCAGATACTTGGAGAGACAAGTTGTTAAATAGCCATCCATGTCTTGCTGTATCGCCTTTTGAAGGCGGACCAACTCTTCAAAAAATCTGGATGGCTCACGACTCCTCACGGCGAGTGCCTTGAGGCACAGCGCCTGAGTTCGATAGTCATCCAACCCCCTGGAAGCTTCCAATGTCATTTGAAGAGGCCCGATGGAGCTTTCTGGAAGATCCGGAGGATTCCATCCAGGATTTTCCTGGTGAACTGGTACGTAAAATGGCAGTTCAAGGACCGATGCGCAACTTACTAAGCCGGGAAAGTCGTCAAGATAGCTGTACGGCAATTGGCTTCCATTACCCGTTTGTAGTGATATAGATGATTGAGCGACGATGAACTGGAGGAAAGGCCGAGTCTTGGTGTAGCGGGGATGTTTCGTCATGACAGTTTCAACGAGGGTGCTGGCGTAGACGAGGTATCTCTTAGAGAGCAGCTGGCCTTCGGCATGGCTGAAGGCATGGAGCGCAATGGTCGTTAGGAGATCAATAATGGCCAGCAGAGTGGACTCGTCATCGTCCATTACCAGCACCCAGTCTTCAGCGATCGCTTGAAGGATGGACCTCGACCCAAGGAGTTGCTCTTCGGCGCTCTCGATACCGAAGTACATACAGGATGTGGTGAAAAGATCTCGGAAGTCCCATATGCGGCCTTGGGCCTGGAGCAGTTCGTATACATGCTTCCAGTTTCCCCAGTTTGCCAAATTTCTCGAGAGTTCTATTACGAGAACACTTCGTCTATTCGAAAGGTGCATCAGGGTCATAGCCAGACAAATGATGCGAATCTAGCGTTTCAATTAACCAAAATTCCGGTCTGGGTACCTTTGATCTGCGTACCTCTGTTGATCCCACGTCTTCTCGCACTGGTACGATCTCGCGGGGCCGGCAAATCTCATCCAGGACAGGCCCGAGCTCATGCTGACTGCGAGATAGACAAGATGCCTTGAGTAGTCTCCAATTGATCTCAAGTCTTCTAATCGGTTCAAGATGTTCGTCCCCTATTCCGGATAACATGATGCGGAATACAGGTTCAGGGTCAAGTAAAAGAAGAGACTTGTAGTCACCCATCTCGAAGAGCATCTCAGCGTATTGGACAAAGACCCAAGGGGAGGTGATGTGAGCCAGGAGATTCTCGTTGAAGAAAGCTTTGGCAGCTCCAAACTCGCCTCGACGGACAAACCGGTTGATCTCTTCTAACTCATCGTCCAGGTCTTGAAAGACGTCGTACTCGAGTCGAACTGAAACATCCTTGGTGTGGCGCGGGTTGCATATCAAGTCAAAGTGGTCATCGGAAGAAGAATAAGACTCCCAAGAGTCACTTTCTTCGTCTGAAGAAACGCGCCGCTCTCTATCCATCTCCGCCGGGGGCCTTAGCGGAGGTCGTCGTCTGGTCCGGGAGTCTTCGTATTCTGAATCTGTCCGGATGATGCGTCTGGAGAGCACTCGGCCGTGGTCGTGCTTGGGCGGCCCTAAGATCTCGGGCAAGGTCTGACCTCGGGATCGCCTGCTTTTCGGGGCATCTGTGGTCTCTGACCTCAGGCTAGGGCGCCTGGAGCTCTCTCCGTGGCTCATTTTGTTGGATAGTCTTGGTGAGCTGAAAGTCTGTTCAAACCCCTACAAAAACAGCGATCCAGTTTTCTGGTAGTTGACGGGAGGTCAGTCAGATTCGGTTGTCGATCGATGATCTAACTGTGATCGAGGAAGAAAAGTCAGGCTGGGCTGGAGGCCTCCGGATTGAGCCTCGATGCAGAAAGCCTGGTTACCGCCAGGTACTCGAGAATGCCTCTGTGGCGCTTATGGAAGTGAAATCGAGCATTGAAGACCAACCAACGTAGCTGACAGGCTTCTCCTCTCCAGGCAGCATTTGCACTTCCGCCATCCAGACCTACGAAATGGGGTAGCCGATTACGAATGGTTGTTGTGATTCGTCCTGCCGAGAGCGCCATGCATGAGCTGAAAGTGTTTCACGGCCGAGGGATGAATTGGGCTGCGATTGTCCACTCTTCTCTCCATCTTTTTACTCCTCGACTGTTGGGGAAGCTTTCCTGCCAGAATACTTCTGCTGCGTTCAAAAATCAATTAACATGCCCGATCCCCAACAACCTCGACCAGCTCTATTGAGCACAAAGAGGCGGTTTGGGCGATACGAGCCCTTCCACCGTTTCGACCACTTGGCTAGTCATGCCAGTGTGGCAACCCAGGTCATTGGCAGAATGAAAATCGACTGCCAATTTCTCTTGCAAAAATCTCAATGGGGTGTCCTGGGTGAAAGCCGGTTCCCAGCCGGCATCATTTACATGGATCTCAACTTTGGTCCGCCCCGAGGCTGTAGGGTCGAGAGTGCGACAATCAAAGTCACTTTGGATGAGCACGATGAGTGCCTCGACTCATATGATGCCAAACCAGGTAAAGGCCGTCACAAATCAGGTTGCCCCGTCCAGATGATGGACTCGTATGGGCCCAGGCGGCTCGTTGGCGAAGCCAAGTGCACTGAGTTCAAGCAAACAATGAGTTTGGCTCCCGAGATTCACGCCTTTGGCGGAGGAGCTGGAGGTGTAGGTGTGAACTCCGAGAAGGCCTTCAAGTCTTCATCACGATGGGCTTTCAATGGCCAACTGTTGCCTGGAAAAGGAACCTGGACGTACAAGACTCTGGAATGGAACCTTACAGACAACGAACTTAAGAAACAAACGTTCCAAAACAGCCGCGTCCACACGGCCTTCACCTTTCAACACGCGGGGCAGCCGTTCACAATGAAAGTCGACATCGAGGGAAGATTGGAGAAGTGGAGCCACCGGATCATGTCCAGACTCAAGTTTGGTTCGGTAAAACACGAGGGGGAGGGCCAGTCGACGACCTTGATCGACTTTCGAGAGCCTGAGGCGTTTCAAAAGCGGCTAGATGAGCTAGCACGGTCATTGCCGAGAGCGATGGAGCTGGCAAACTACCAAGACATCCCAGTTGAGATCCCCGACACTGCCTCGGTGTCCTTTGAATCAGCCTCTTCTGAGCCCGAAAGTCTTGCGACCTGTGAGATGGAATCTCCGCAAGGTGGAACATCAAAGCAAGAATGCCTGGGCAGTGCAGCTAAGGCGCCATCCCTTGAGGCTCCCAGGGTGCTTCAAGCTCTAAAACGGCAAGACATCCAGGCCAGACAGGATTCCATGGAGCCGACCGTGGAGAACATCACAAAAGTTCTACAAGCTCTGATACATCCTGTTGAGCAAGAAATCATCGGCAAACCTCTCGAAAGCTCATTTCCGAGTGCATCAAACACGGTCGTGGCCCCGGAAGACGAACAGGAGCAGATGACAGGCCAAAAATGCGAGACAGAGCCGGAGCTCACGATGACCAGCCTGAATGAAGATCAAGAGGCCATGCTGAAGATTATGCAGATCCCAGGCTTGGTCACTTTCTTGCAACTGATCGTGATGTTGATGGGTATACTCGGTGGATCGAGGAAGGCCAAAGCCATGGCGTCCTAGCAAGATGTCGACGCCTCGCTCTTCACAAGGTTTAGGTTCAGTAGTGAGGTGAGACTATAGCTATTTCATTTTATAGGATTAATCGCTGACTACCGGAGTAGTGTTGTCTTGGGTAAATCGGGAGTGGGAAACAGGCGCTGGAAACTTGAGGCAGTGGTTTGGTTGTTTCTCTTTTAGCCGAGATAGCCAGTGTGTTACGCGAAATAACAACAATAAGAACCATCTATACATACCTTAGCCTATCATAGTAACTATCAAGCCTCTATGGTAACGAGGGCCTAAGATGACGCCCTGTTTACGCCGGCGCTCTGGATCTGGTTGAAAAGCCTGAGGTTAATAACTCGCCTTCAGTCCATCAACGCAGACTACAGCTGTCTTGAGGTCCATACCCTCACTGAAAATGGCGTAATAAATTGCTTATTGCGCCATAGAGTGATGCTGGAACAAGATTGGCCCATGCGGCAATTCGTCAAGAGTTCCACTCGATGGTGCAATGTAGCCGTCTCACCCCGCTTCCCTGAACAACGCCAGTTCGCATTGTTTATTCATTGCAAATTAATCTCTTCTGGGGACCATAACTTTTGATATCTTAGCCAAAATTCTAAAACCTCGCACTTAAGAAAGAACAATTCGGTGAGCTCATGCAACACACCTCTGAGCCCGGTTGATGATTAACGTCAATAGTTTGGGCAACCTCACTGACCACCTCAGTCATGGCAGCCAACGATAACCCACTGCCAAACAATCATGGCTCCTCTCATAAGAAAAAGATCATTCTGAACGCTTTTGTCATGAATACACCTGGCCATCTAGCTCCAGGCCTCTGGAGACATCCCCGGAACAAGACAGACCAGTACAAGAAGCTGTCTTTCTGGACCGATCTCGCCCAGTTGCTGGACAAGGCAGATTTCCATGCCATGTTCATTGCTGATACTCTGGGTCCATACGATGTCTACAAAGGCCCTGCTAATGTGGTCCCGGTCCTGAGCTCGGGGGCTCAGTATCCTGTCAACGACCCGCTGTATCTGGTCCCGGCCTTGGCGGCGGCGACAAAGAATCTCATCTTTGGAGTGACGGCAAGTCTGACTTACGAGAAGCCATATGCCCTTGCTCGGCGACTCTCGACCGTTGATCATCTCAGCGAGGGTCGTGTCGCGTGGAACATTGTCACCTCGTACCTCGACAGTGCAGCTCGAAACCATGGGTTAGACGAGCAAATCCCTCATGACGAAAGATACGCCATCGCACACGAGTACCTTGAAGTCTTGTACAAGCTCTGGGAAGGAAGTTTCCGAGACGATGCCGTGTTGGCAGACCGTGAGAGCGGAACTTATATCGCTTCGGATGCTGTCCGCGAGATTCACCACAAGGGCAAATACTTTCAGGTACCTGGCCCTCATTTCGTCGAGCCTTCGCCCCAGAGAACTCCATTTCTTTTCCAGGCTGGCGTTTCCGAGGCAGGCAACGGCTTTGGTGGAAAGCACGGCGAGGCCATCTTCGTTGGAGGCCAAACGCCAGAAGGCGTGAGGAAGACGGTAGACAACATTCGTGCCATTGCTGCCAAGGAGGGTAGAGATCCCAACCACATCAAGATCATCGTTGGAATTGCCGTTATTATTGCAGCGACGGATGAAGAAGCCAAGGCAAAGCGAGACGAGTATCTGTCGTACGCTGATACCGAGGGCGCTCTGGCCTTATTTGGAGGCTGGACCGGTATCGATCTATCGGGTTACTCGGATGACGAGGACTTCCGTCTGACTGAAGCGCCTCGCATCCAGTCCATCCTGCGTCGATGGTCAGACACAGTCCCAGGAACAGACAATCTTCCGTGGACCAAGCGAAGGATTGCCGAGTACATCAGCATCGGTGGTCTCGGGGCTAAGATCATCGGAAGTCCCACAACTGTCGCAGACGAGTTAGAGCGTTGGGTCGAGGTTGCTGATGTCGATGGATTCAACTTATCGCACATTGTTAACCCGGGCAGTTTTGAGGATATTATCGAGTTTCTGCTTCCAGAACTGCGTCGTCGTGGAGTGTTCAGGTCCGGGGTTGACAAAGAGGGCGCAACGGCGAGAGAAGTCTTTATCGGCTCGAAGCGACTGCCAGATGATCATCCTGGCAGCAAGTACAAGTGGCAAGCTGGCCAGGAAGCACCCCCATTCTTGGATGAGGAGGGGGGGAAATGAAGCAAAGATAACGCTCTGTTCTAGCAATATGATACAATGTTAATTACAGTAACTCGTTACCGAATGAAGTTTGACATGATAAATAGTACGCCACTCAAGACAACATCAGTGTCGAACCAGTCCTCTCAACCACAGTCTTCCACTGACTGGTTACACGGGTGCCTCGAGATGGCCCTTCTGCCCATACTTGCTCCAGGATGCAACGACCTGCACGGATATACTCTATGCCGTATCTCTCCACCTGGTTGTACCAAAACTGAAACCGAGTCTGAAGTCTGACGTCGAATGCCTCGCTCGCGGCGATGAATGCTGGCCAGTAGAGTGGTGTTGCGAGAATCTTGGTTTCAGCTTTGATTCGCTCTATCGCCTCGATGCTGTCGAGCACATTCTCGACAAAGGACTGGAGGTAGCGATGTCCCACTAGCCGTATGTGTTGGGCGAAATAGATGATGACGGCGTTATGGAAAGCTCGTGTCATGTGTTGGATGATGGATAGGTTTGATGATGCCGTGCCTGACATATCATCTGCATCGATATAACCAGCTTCGTAATCCATGATGCTCTTTTCCAACTCGTCGCAAATTTCAACCAGGTGTGGTGGAATATCCGTGCTGATAGATGTCTCCCTCGCCTCCGTAACCATGCTAATTAGCTCCACAGCTCTGTTCAGCAGCATCAAGAGGTCCTGTGGTATGGCATAAATGCTCTCGTATGCATCCCCGCTGGACCAAGCCTTGGATGATGTGACTGAAGGTGTCGTTTCTGGGCTGTTGTAAAGCAGGTTGGTTGGTTCGCCAGTACAGAACGACCCTGCGATGCGAGCCTCACAGAGTTTGTCGCAAGTCGTCGTGCTTTGTATGGCCGTGCTCTCGTAGATGGTTCTAAGGAAGAAATAGATTCGATGAAGGGCCTGAGCCTTGTTGGAGTACCTGGACTTCCAAGTCCTGGCGTGAGTGATTAATCCGTGGGCGGCGTCTAGATGCAGGCTGCAGCTCGCAGTGTCCCCTGACATGACCTTGAAAGGGCTTTTAGCAACTGGTGAGTATCTCAAGGAGGCGGCAACTTACATTGATGGAAATCATAGACAGCATGGTGGCGAGAAACTCTTTATACTTGGGCCGGCACTTGGAGAATGATGCAGGCGCAATAGCCTCTGAAAGAAGCTTAATGGCGATTCCGCGGTAGCAGATTCCGTCTTTTCTCCATTTCCGAGCATCTTCGTCCTGTATCTGGACTTTATCGTTTGAGAGGCAAAAGGCGCTAACCGAGAGCAGCGCATTCCTCAAAGCACCTCGAATCTTAGATGTTGAGCCCTGAATGACTAGTTCTCCAGCACTCTGTAGGGCCCTAGGTAAGTGAATGGTCTTCCAAGGGCTCTTGGGATTATCTAGGGCGCAAAAGAGATGTACAACTCTATTCATGTAGTGGTGCATCAGGAACCGCTCCTTGCCAGTGAGTTCGGGTGATGGTTGTGGTGGAAGGGGGAAACTCAGGGCTGTTTGCGATTCTTCGTTGGCAGAACAGTCTCGTACCGAGTCTTCTTGAACATGCGTAGGATTCCCATGCCCTGAGTAGTTGCAGCTAGGGCTTTCTTCACCCAGATTATCGTCGAAGAAGGGATTTACGAAGGCGGGGTCGAAAGTTGAAAGCTGAACGGTGGAGATGGAAGATAGAGACGATAAGTCGGATGCACTTTCCGGCGAAAGCAAGCCTATAGAGTTTCTGATCTCAAAGGGATCAGGACTGAATGGTACCAGAGAGGTTGCGAGATCATGGTGAACGTTGAGTGGCTCCGACGCCGGGGATGATGGTTCTGAAGTGCAGGTGGATGCTCGGTCATGAGACTCAAAAACACCAAAACCATTAATGAATCGAGAGGTTTTGTCCTTTCCCTGGGTACCGTCGAGTTGAGTGTGGAGCGTGTCGAGCACCACTAGAATCTCCTCAACTTGAGACCACGGCAGAGCCGGTCCTGTTGAGTCTAAGACACCTGTTGTTAGCCACTGTTCTACTCGAAGGCTGAGTACGCACCAAATGGAATCTGACTCCGACATGACTTGGCTTGGTATTCCGAAGTTGAAGGCTCAAGTTCACAGCCGGTCTCTGGTGGTAGCCAATGAAGTCGAATGTCATATCCCTCACACTCAATGCCCTTTTTCAGGCAGTGACGACACCTCGGCCGCGCCTCATCGCACTTGACCTTGCGACTTCGACATGTCCAGCAGCCGGTAAACGTCTTGCCATGCTTTCGAGGCCGGCGGGGAGATCGTAATGTCTGAGGCATGGCGACTGGCTGAAGTGGGACTCAACAGGTGTTGGGTATCCTCACTGTTCGAATAGAGAGGGGGTTGGGTGGGACGAGAAGTCAAGAAAGTCACATGGCTTCTACCGGGATGAGTTGGCCTTGACCCCGTACCGATTTTGCGGGGTAAGCAAGATAGGCCGCGCCGGCATTGATCCCCGGCGCAAGGGCGCCCTCCGAGAACAAGTTGTCAAGAGCGTAGAGATAGCTTATCTTGCCGGTATCGTGCGGAGGCAGCGCGGCTAGATAATGGCAGATGTGGTATCAGAGGAAGAGCAGTGCCATCCGCATTAGAAAAACCCCCTCCTCACTCAATTGCATTCTAGAGCCTTTGCCAAATTCTTACCGCAGCTAGTATAATAGTACTGATATAAAGGAAGGTAACATCTTTCTTATGATTATTTTTCTTCTTCCTTGGCTGACAATGGAAGCGTTTATTTGTCTCTCAGCGGCCATGATGGGTCATCCTGAATGGCGTCCTCAGTCGGGGAGATCTTCCGGACCTCCGAGTCTCAAAGTGTTGAAGAACGTGGAAATGGCTGCGATAGACCTAAGCTCTTAAACAGCTATTTATGCTGGCTCTAAATGCTTTCATCAAGGTTCAGCGGCCAAGCGAAAGGAGTGTGATGAAACAATCAATATGACAAGCGGAACCTCCGACAGCTGCAGCAAGTAGGGGCCCGAGGCCCTCATGCTCCTTTTCACCGTCTGCAACCTCTCACATAACAGCCTACACGGGTTTAACTAAGCGAGAAACTGCATACACCATGGGGGGCCTGGTTCGCCCCCTCAATTAAGGCGGGACTGGATTTCAGCTCCTTCGTTGAGGCGGAGAAAGTTGGTTGATATCGGCTCCTCGATTTCCGAATATGGATTAGTAGCACTTCAAGGGTGTGCTTCTTCGCTATCCGACATGAACCTCAAAAGTCAGACATATTCACGATAATTAATTAATTCTTATAGTTATTAAAACTTGCTATTTGAACTGAAATCCCATTTATTTCATCTTCGATATGACTACTACTCTTGAGTGGTTTGGTTGGTCAAACAGTCTTGAACGAAGCAGGAGCAAATCTAATCACTGGCATAGGTGCAACCACCTATCGATTAAAGACCAATGGTCTTGTGATTTGGCTCGATACGTATCTGGAAAGGCCCTTAGTCCTGCCCAAGTATCTCGACATAGATGGCGTTGACGAAGCTGATTATATTTTCATCTCTCATGCCCATTTTGACCAGTATGATTCCATCAACTATGGTATTCCTCCGCAAAAATTCAGCTCAAGGCAGATTTCGTTCACGAATCCAACCCGTTTGCCTAGTTCTATGGATTGCGGAAGATTTCCGATCTTCTTGAGGTCCCAGGCGTGCTTTGACCTTCAGTGGACAGTGCGAGTAGCGTAGACTAGGTATTTGTCCATGTTCCCATTTTTGGGAGTTTCACTGTGTCACAACATACACGTCGCATGTTGGTGGATAAGACAGTCTACCTATATCCCTATGTATTTATAACGTCATTCTTCTAATATCTATAAGATAGCCGTATATAGAAAGTAACCGCTGCTTAGTTCTTACGGCAGAGACGACCAGTCTGCTTCGTCACATAGCTTTCCTGGCCGGTAATGTACCAGCCCTCGCTACCCACAGCAGTTGGCGCCCAGAATACATCCTTGGGGTCAACCTTTTTCTTAATCTTCAATAGACGCTCGTAGTTATCTCCAAAGAAGGACTGGGAGAACTCGGGGTCCATGACGTCGCCCTCGTTGAGGTAGCCGCCGGCGCCGGGGCTGACGTCCTTGAGGCGCTGAACGAGATCGCCGGTGAGCTTCTTGTGAATGGCAGCCACGTCGGACTCGGACGTGTCTTCGGTCCAGGTGAGACCGATGATGTTGAACATCATGACGTCACGCCAGGCCGGATTAACGGAGCTCGCGGCCGTGTTGTCGGGCTCATCCGCATTGATGTTGTAGTGAACCAGGAAAGCGCCATCCTCCACGATGGAGCGAACTGTCTGGATAGTCTTGTTCAAGAGCTCCTCGTCTTCCCAGTTTTTGCGAGGCAAGAGGCGCGATCCAGTTCGGGCATAAGGGCTACCGACTCTGGAGACTGGGAAGTGACGAGTCCAAGCCTGGTACAAGCTGTCATGCTCGAAGAACTGGAGCTGGGGATCAACACCCAGGGCAGTCCATTCGTCAATCAGAGGCTGTACAAGCTTCTTGAAATCAATGAGTTTCATTCCGGGGACCATGAAGGGCAAGCCTCGCCAGGCATAGCCACCTCCGGTGAGTCCTGACATCCGGCAGTAACCGTAGGCCTTGGCAGCGGAGAACTCAGGGTAGCGTCGCCAGTAGGCTTCGATGGCCTTCCAGAAGGTATCGTCCGTAATGTTCATGGCCGTCGTGGTGGTATCCCACGTCATACCGGAGAAGACTGTCTTCTCGTGGACCTTGACCGTCATCGAGGTGACAACACCCCAAGTAGCTGGGCCGCCGCCACGAAGAGCCCAGAAAAGATCTTTATTCTGAGTCTCATCCGCAGTGATGAAGCGGCCGTCGGGAGTGACGATGTCGACGCTGAGAATCTGGTCGGAACCGAGGCCGTGAATGGGCGTCACAGGAGAGTGACCTCCTCCGACGGCATAGCCACCAGCGACACCAACAGTCTGGGAAATCACAAGTCAGTCTTAATTCTGAGAAAACAGCCTTCCCAACTTACACGACACTCGCCACCAACAGCGGTATAGCCTTCGCGCTCAGCAGCCTCGTAAAGCTCGTGTACCACGACGCCGGCCCCGACCTTGAAGGCCGGCCCCTTGTAGCGGCCTCCAGCGGACTTGTAATTCTTAATAACTTCAATGTCATTAAGATGATGCGTCCAGAGTGACAGAGCGCCCTCTCCGGTGTTCTTGCCCAGGAAGTCATGACCAGTGTTGCGGACAACGAGACGCAGGTTCGAGTTGCGAGCAAAGTTGATGGCCAGCTGGATTTGGGCCACGTTGGTGATATTGAGCGAGTACGATGGGAATCCTCCCAGCGTGCAGTTCTTGCCGAGAGCAGCGCCTTGGGGCTCACATGTGGCACCCTCGAAGAGAGGGGACATGACCGAAGAGGGATCTACGACGCTGTTGCAAAGTGTCAACAGAGTATGAGGCTACTCAGGGAATACGGGAATGAAGCTCACTGTGTGTCGGATTTGTTCCAGTTGTCGATGAGGAATTGACACTTGGTCTCGTCATAATGCTCGCCATCATAGCAGGCAGAACCCAGGGGCACCGTCTTGATCAACGCGCCACCGCTGAGAATGTCCAAGACCTTCCAGGCGATGCGGCTGGGATAGAGGGCATCGCCAGGCAACGCCCTGCACTTCTGAGAACTACCGACGGATCGCTTCTCCGAGTTGGAGTCGTCGTCAAAGTAGAACAGCGAGACATTGCTCAATTTGAGGTCCGTGAGATTGGTGAGTACATCCTCAGTCAGCTGGATGCTTTCAAAGCCCGTGTGGGAATCACCCGAAGGAACATCGGCTGCTGGAGCGACATTGGACTTATCGGCGGCTGGCCATGGGATAATTTGATTAGCAAAATAAGCTCTCGCATAGCAAAGCTAATTCTCCACGAAGAATGTCGTAGAAGAAATAGTGTGACGTACCGACAGTCTTGCCATTGACGGTAATGGTTTGGGCGTTGGAAGAGGACAGGAGGAGGGACAGAGCCACCGAAGCCAACCAACTGGACCGCTGGATGAACATTTTGAGAGACGCTGATCTTCTGCAGAACAACGATGCCACCGCGAAAAATGAATTGACGTTGCAGATAAAACTACTTATACGCAGCCTCTCATTCGACGACCCGACACCGGCGGAGCAGTAGGATCCTATTCCTGGGAACCATGTGGGCCACACGAGGAGTTCGAAATTGCCGTCCAGGATTCCAGGTTGTTCGTCTAGGCGAGTTTACCGGTTTGCTGAGATGCCTCTGCAGCTTGACCACGAAAGCAGAGATTTAAGTCGGATATTATGCCGACAGGGAAAGTCAAAGTCTTGGCTTGAATGCTGACAAAGTGCAGATGAATGGAGCATCTCTTCTGCCTCTCCCATATCTGTATATCTTATTGCCGATCAGCGGGGTAAGACGCTGAAGAATCGACAGGGCTCACTTCTGCGCTCGGGCGAGTCCCCCTTTTGCGCATTCGTTCATCTATCGATGCATCCTTCAATTTCCGTTCACACAGGGTCTTGGAGTTAGAGCTGTGGTTCGCGTCGCGGTGTGCAGTGTCATCCAACGAGTTTCGCCGCAGCCGTGAGAAGCTATGAAGTACACCTATTGAACCTCCCCAAACACAAAAGGTATCCTCTTACGGGGATGAAATACATACGAAGAGGGGTTTCACAGTTTCTGGGCCACGGTACAAGGTCAGACGCCTCAGTTGTCAATGACAAATCGACGACTGGACGTGGCGGATATCATTATCAAGGGAGGGACCGCTCCTTTGTCTACATAGTACGGAGTAAATCTAGGCGCGATATTGCCTCGCGTAGATAAATAATGCCGCAAACCAGCAGTAGCATTTCCCTCCCAGGTTTCTGTCGTCCCAAGTTCCCAGCCCGTGGCCCCGGGTTGTCTGGGTATGGTTTGCCCGCGTGTGTTTCCCTGTCAGGGTGCCGTCGTTACTAGCGTAGGATTCAGGGAACCAAGGTTTCTCCACCAAGTAAGCGTCTAAGGGATACGTGAATAGTCATTGGGCTCGCTAACTCGGGACCTGTTCGCCTGATGAGAGCCTTGACCAACGGGAATCATCCCTGGAGTCGGTTGGGGATGAACCCTGGCCGTCAAATGCCCAAACTTAGACGATCTGCTGAAGATCTTTCCGTTCGTCGGGGAACTGGTTCTGCCGTGACTAGGGAGAAGACTAGCATGGGTTGGAAACAAGACGGATTGCACTAAGTCCAGCGAAGTGTGCCGACGGGATAAGGCACGGAGTAAGCATAGGCGAGGTTGAGAGAAGGGAGGCAGCCAGACACTGTAAGCATACCAATGGTCGAGGTGGTTGACCTTCCTGATGGGTCTCTAAAATCGATGGCATAAGGCTAGAGGTAAGTTAATTAGCATTAAAGAGCGATCTAAGCCAGCGATTTAATTTAATCTTTTAAGTTAATTATTTTCTTAATCGGCTTCGGGCCCATGAGCGGTCCAAACTTCTGATCAGCAAACGATAGGCTCTCGCGCCATCGTCAAATGCAGATGCCAGCTGAGGATTGCGCTGATCCCTTCCTTCAGGATCCCAAGTGTCGCAACCCTCGTCGACAGTGAATGCTACATTCCTGCAACCTGCGAACGGTTCTCCGCAGGGTTGCCTCGTCTAGACAGTAAGTTAGTAAAGTGGGTTTGATACATGTAAGGGGCATGCAGCTAGACATCTCGAGCACACAATCTGACATTTTTCTTTGTTAAGATCGCTCGAACCCCTTCCCCAGACGATGGATCTTCCATCCTGCGATCGTCTCACCTGATACTGAAGGGAACGACTTGGAAATCGAACGACCTCTGACGACTCTATCTTTGTATGCGCAAATGCGATCTAGATGGATGGATGGCTCGACTCTTGAGCTGAGGGGCGCTGGACCCGGACCGTACCCAGATGTTGCCAAGATTCCTACACCGTCGCTGCAGCGGACGGGACTGTTCATCATCTTTTTCTTCCCTGCCATGGCGACGGTGATTTTCGCCCTCCGGGCTTACACTCGCATCACGATGCGTACTCTGGGCTTAGGTGCGTCTTCGATCTTATCAGGAGAGACGAGGATTGTTTCTGTCAGCTATTCGAACGTTCTTTATGCTGACTTTCTACCCAAGATGATTGGCTTTGCGGTGGAGCACTGGTAAGAGGCTACACGAGTGCTATCAATGAGTTTTCGTTGTGCTAATTCACTTGGCCTAGGTCTCCTCGATCTTAGTGTCGTCGACTTTGTTCATGTGTATGTCCTCGTCCTTCTGTACAATATACCCATCCGCTCACAACGTATGCGCAATTAGTTTTCAAGCTCAACTACTACGGCTGGGAGGACGACAAGGTCCCAGATTTCGACCCCAGTGCAGGTCTTTGGTGGAATTTCGTCGAGCAACTATGCTATAATCCCGTCCTCGCGCTCGTCAAATGCTCGATCCTAGTCTTCCTCCTACGTCTGCAAGGACACGACAAGACCATCTTCAGGGTCATCTGGGGGCTGATTATTGCCACGGTCCTTCATGCGATTGCCATCTTTTTCGGTGCCCTGTTCCAGTGTGTGCCGATAGAGACAAACTGGCACCCCGAGCTGAGAAAAGACCCCGATACCAGATGCATCGACAACAGCTTCCACATCATTCAGTCATCCTTGACAATTCTGATGGACGTAATGGTTCTGGCGTTGCCGTTCTGGATTTTCTTAGGCCTTCGAATGCCGCGCGGAGTAAAGGTGGCGGTTCTGGGCATCTTCGCCATTGGCGCTTTGTAAGCAGATAGAAATCACCTCTGACTTGATATCACGATACTAATCACTATGTTGACGCAGTGTCCCAATCGTCGCCATCATCCGACTCGTCAACATATACAGGCTACTATACTTGAACGAAAAGGCCCGACACCACAACATCGCCTACGTTTGGACAGCCGTCGAGGTTAATCTTGCTATTATATCCTGCTCCATGCCCGCCCTCCGACCACTCTTTAGTCGCTGGTACCCTAAGCTCTTTGGCAACACCTCGGACAAGTCGAGCGAGAAACATTACGGCAGCAGCTGGATGGCATTCTCCAACGCCAATTCGAAACGGTCACGGGCTGGGAACCGCGAGGGCCATTCGGCGGGCTTCATGCTCAACGATCTGCACCCGTCGCGGAAGCACGCACATACTGAGATTCGCGGCGTATCCCCGACCGGATCTGAGGAGGAGATTATGACATATGATGGTATCTTGCGGACCACTAATGTCAATGTTGTTTATGAAGATGCGAAGCGAAGCGAGGTTGGCTCCAGCGTATCGAATGAGACATACCCCGAACGCGTGGAGGCAAGGAATGTGGCATAATGTCGCGATAATGGAGTTTTGGATGAGAGGATAGATAATCACCACCTATGTTCTACGTATGAGCAATTAATCAACGCCCACCTATACCTTCTTGCATCTGATGTCGTTGCAAGGATGTGCCTCAATAATTCAATAGAGACAGGTGTAATTCATCTCTTTCATCCCAACGCCATCTGGGAACTGACCGAGCTCCTCGACAGGCTGGCTCGCTTCATTATAAGACATGCAGTACCAGTAAGCAGTATCGCCCCAAGGAGTCAATATCGTTCAATGCCACCAAGTTGATAGAATAGTCCCAGAGACTTGCACTTTAGCCTGCGAATTCGGGAATGCGTTGCGGGAAAACTTGTCGGCGATCTAGACAGTTTGACCCTAACTACTTACAGTAAGTCGCTGAGAAAAATGAAACTTTCGTCAGTTATCGGTTGTTATTGATGAATCGGTTAATGGGAGGAGAAGTCGACTCTTTATTTATGTTGTTCACTCGTCAGCGGGAAAAATAACGATCCGAGTTGACGGGTTTAAAAGTGATAGAATTACGGAAAACAGGAATCAATCGTCCTCAAAGTGAGACCCAATGGTGTTCCAGCTAGTGTTTTCATGTCTGTATTTGTATGTGGATGTGGGATTATTGTTATTTACCCCGACTGCCTTCATGACCTGCCTCTTCCCTCTGACACCATCACGCTGCTATCAGACAAGATGATAGACCGAGCCTTCACCTGGGTGAAGAAGAGTGGTGGCACATCCGTTCCGGTAAGGACATCAAGCTCAAACGTGCGATTGACTGACAGGATGTAGGGGATTGCTCTCGATGGTGTTCTGGGGACGCTTGTCAAATTTTGTGGTTCTTTGGTGTGGCTGGTTAACTCTTGTGCCTCTCTTCTTTGGATTCTCTAAAAACAAACAGTCATGATACGAATACGTGCGATATGTACACCTTTAAGCTTTTACAATTCCGGCAACATGGCTCAAGCTGTTTGGCTTTCTGTTACGACCAAATATCTTGATGTAACAAGCCAAATTACAACTCAGCGCTGTGTTGAGTCTGCCTCGTATGGCAACGGATGGCCCTCTGATCTAGCCCAACCTTGAGCCTCAAGCCCTGTCGGGAGTTCGGCCCCGGGACTCTCGACTTCTACCACAGCAGGGGTCTGAGTGCTGACAGGCTGCGAGATGTTTTGTGCTTGAGCTCCAGGCGTATGGGATACTGGACTTGGTAACTCGACCGGCCCCTTTGCACAAGGCCACCTCTGCTCCTTTCTGTTCGAGACAAGGCTCACTTGATCCAATAGCAGCGGTCGATCCTAGAACCATAAAAATGGCCGTTACTATCTGTTGACTAATGGCTTCCACTTTCAGCAGTCAGTGTGCGCTCAGCCCCGTCTTGTGCCGCCACCAGAAGAGGTTATGCGCCTAGAACATGATGATAAGCTCTTTCCTGACCTAGGCATATTTTCTTCAATAGGCTTAAGAAGCTCATTAAACATCATGTGGCCGTGTTGTCCGAGGGGTAGATGGACGAGGCTCTCGACCTCAAGTCCCGCTGTCTCAACTCCTCAGGCATGGCCCTGAGGATAGACCTACATGTCTGGAAACCAGTTTCTCCCCCATGTAAATGATTATTAATTAGTCCAGTGATTCTAAAACATTCTCTGGTGCGCTAGATTACTATTGCACATATTTCGCAGGCTGGCTGTCACGATTCCTGTGGTTTTAAAGGACTAACGTCGCGGCCCATGGAAGCCACTATGTACTGGATTCATCATAGCGATCCACATCCCGGGTATTTTCCAGAAAGCTTCAGGTCCTAAAATTTTCGATCCTATAAAAGCTAGCAACGGCTACCTCTGCCAAATATTGTATCACCCTCAGAGTTTCCCTGCGGCCTTCAACCCCGCCGGTTGATGACTCGATACCTACTGAACTATGAGGTTCTCCTTCACGCCCTCTCGTCGATGTACCCTGATATTAAATCCTGTCTGCTTGAAGAACCAAAAGCTGTGTTTTTCGACCTTCTCAGGTTCGATCAACTCAAATCGGTAGCGACGAACCAAATCCGGGATTAACTTGTAAATCTCCGCCAGAGCAATCTAGACACCATTAGCAGTTACATCTTACTGCCAGTCTCGTCTTTTACTCACATTTTTACCAATGCATGTTCGAGTGCCGGCTCCAAAGTGCAAAAGATGGCGCTCCATGTCCTTTCCTTCAGGTCGCAGCCATCGATCCGGGTTATACACGTCAGCATCTTGGCCAAAGATGCTCTTGTCCCAATGAACAACCGCAGCACTCATGCCTACGCGATACCCTGGCGCAAAGTATCGGCCACAGATGGTAGCTCCAGGCTCAGAAACATGTCGAGGCATGGACATTCCGACACTTGGATGAACCCTGAAGCCCTCCTTGCAGCAAGCTGACAGGTAGGGGAGCTTGACGGCCTCGGAATGCTTGATGGGATCGCTGAGAGTACCGTCTGCAACAGCATTGTCAACTTCGTTGATGAGCTTTGCAAGTACGTCGGGGGTCATCAGCAAGTGATAGAGGATAGATCGTGTCGCAATCGAGGTCGTGTCGGAGCCTGCAAAGATGGAAACCCAAGCTTCGGTCTCAATATCGGGGATGGAGAAGTCCTCTTTGTCAGCGGATAGTTGGAACAGTTTGTCGAGAATGTCAGTCCTACAAGGGGATTATCCCCGTATTAGTCCCATTCCCTCAAATTACCGTTTAAGGGTGGCCTCACCTTTGGACCTTGTCAGTCATCATGAGCTGCTGTCGCTCCTTCACAACTTGCTTTGCAGCGAGAACAATTTTGTCATAGCATCTCTTTCCCTTTCTGATCTGCGGTACGAGAGAACCAAAGACCTGTAGAGGCCGGACGTACGCGGGAAGCACACAGATGGTCGACAAGGCCGGAAGCAGCGCGTCCAATGAGTCGATGTAGTTCTCGTAATCGTGACTGTTCTTGAGGAAGCCAAACTGCTTCCCGTAGAAGAGCTCTCCGACGACGTCAAATGCATACATCTGAAGCCATAGACCAATGTCGATAATCTGTCCGGACACGGCAAACTCATCTAGTCGCGTCCTGAAGACGGCGGTGACCTGGTCGATGAATGGTTCCGACTCGAGGACACTCTTGAGGGAGTAGATGTTGTTCACGAAGCGGCGTCTGTATGAATGGTGTTTTTCATCCCTTTGAGTGAAGAGATCCTCGTTTGGCGAGAGGTGGGGTGCGAATGGCGTGTAAAAGTCGGTCTTGGAAAAGGCATTCTTGACGGCGTAGATGGTCTTGATGGCGTCGGGGTCCGAGATGCTGACCTCGTTGGGAGCGATTCGAACGATTGAGCCTAGACAGACGGTATGAGGGCATTGTCACGCATATCAACTGGCTCCTTACCGTATTTCTCATGCAACTCTCGTTGGGTCTGGTCAACCGTTCCAGACAGGACCTGCTTGGCCAGCCATAATCTCGACACCTTTGCCCAGAACGGACCTGGGATGTCGGAGTAATGATGGAAAAAGACGGAGTATATGGAGTAGCCAACCCAATATAAAATGGCCAAGCTGAGGAGAACGACCAAATTATTCGGGAAAGCGAGAAGGTAGTCGAGAACAATTTGCAACGCCATGGTGTCAGAGGACCTAGACTAAGGCTGCCCTGTGAAAGTGAATCACATCAACATCTTGAGATTTCAGTGCCTGAATGCCCTCAGTTATGTAGTTCACCGAAGCTATTACAGAAAATACCGACCTCAGGGACCTACAACCACTGCCGAGGCTGTCTTGGCACTGATGACTTCTTAGTCCGACAATTGCCCATCTCCAATTCGTCCATCTCAACAAGCGAGTCCGACGACCCTGCAGCCGGTAAACTCTATTGGCTCCTCCTCCCCCGCATTTTCAGTGGTGGCTAGAGCCAGAGTCTAGACTCGTTTGGGTTGCCAGAATATTAAAAGGATTCGTTTCCCGACGTCGACTGAGTCTCCTCGTCCTTGCAACTCCGACGCTTTACCCCAGAACCCCAGATTCATCCTCCGGATTCCTTCCCCAGACCCAGTTTCCCCAGGAATGCTGTTCTTGGAGCTGATACGACTCTATCGCCCTGCATCCGATCAGAATGGCCCCCGAAGTGCGGGCTCCTCGCAGCGCCAAGAAGCGGAGGGCCTGTGATCGCTGCGTGCGGAGGAAGAAAGCATGCAGTGCCGGTTGGCCATGTGACGATTGCCGACGCAAGCTTGTGTCTTGCACCTACCAGCGAAGAGATGAGACCCGTAAGGGGGTCCAAGGACAGCTAAATCCCGACGTCAAGGGATCAGAGGCAGGACCACAGCTGAACGAGACGTCGGCCTTGGGAGGCGATCCCACGCCGTCTTCCAGCACCAACGAGACTCTCGATGTCAACCTCATCGGCAATGTCGACTGTGATCCTGGCCCGTGTTCCGATAGTCTGACGTGGCTGGACTTTCTCGATCTCGATCAGACCATGCCCCTCGATCAGCCCCAGCCAGATCAGAAAAGAGGTTCATTTGACTTTCTGTACACCTTTACCAGTCGTACCGGTCTTGTGGAGTCCTTCGATTGTGGGTCCCTCGCTCAGCGGGTACAGACTGTGTCCGAGTTTCTGCAAGACGAAGCAGCACGGCAAGCGAAAACTGCGCTTTTCAATGTCGAAGGTGGTCTACAGTCCAGTTCACAACCCCTTTGTCTTGGGCTGGGCACGTCTTTGCTCTTCCAGGATCCTCTCATCATGGTGACACGCAAGATTGTCGCCGAAATACACGACTTGAGCACGAACAATGTTAGAAGAAGCGCCGCCACGAAGGACTACTCATCTACCACAGAACAGAGCTGCTTACAGTTCTTTTCCCCGCTACATCTACGCAAATTTCTCGCGCTGTTCTGGAACATATGGCATCCAAATTGCCCCTTCATACATCGGCAATCATTCGATCCCACCACCGCAAAGCCGAGTCTAGTCGCCTCAATGGTCGTAACAGGTTTGTTCGTCTGCCATCTTAACCTCCAGCTCTCTAATATTTTCTGTAAAATAGGCGCGTGTGTTTCCCCGGAGCCTACCGATAATGGGCTGGCTAGGACCTGGTTCAACCCTGTCGAGGAGATGGTCTTCAGTGACGATGCCTTTTGCGATGACGCTCCGTATTGTCCCTTGGTGAATCCCGTGCAGGGCATCGACAAGATCCAAGCTCTACAGGCCGGATATTTGGTATGCACCTACCAGAACTGGGAAGGAAACGATAACAGCAAGCGGCGTGCTCGCCGTCATCGCTTCAACTCCCTTGTATCAGTATGTCCCCAACTATCTTATCTGCTCAGTCGCGATGTATCTAACCCATGTTTAGGCCGCGCGAGACGTGGGTGTCCGTTCTGCAAGGCATCGCAACTATGACTTGACATCTATCTTCGACGACTTTGACTGGCAAGACTTTATTGCGAGAGAGCAGTTGATCCGGTAGGACAAGCTCTGACCCTTATACCATTTTTTCGCCATTGCTAATTTAGTTGTAGTGTCGTCATGTGGACATTCATGTTTGACAAGGGCTTCGTTCTCTTCAACAATATCCCTCCTCGAATGGTCATCAAGGAAATGATCATGCACATAGCATGGCCCGACTCAATATTCCAGGCTGGCACCGCTACCGAGTGCGCTCGAGAGATTCGGGGTTTTCTTTCACGGTCCAGCTCCGGGAGCTATCTTACCTTGTGCGAAGTCTTTGAACGCTACTGCAAGGACAAGATGGACCCGAACCTGCGTCGTGTCCTTGTGGAGCATGGCGCCTCTCATCTTTTTGCTATCATTCTTGGTCAGCTCATATACTCCCCAATTGCAGTACCTCTGCTCACAGTTGTAACTGTAGCTATTTACTCGACCATATTCCAACACCAGAATTCCCTGACCGGCAACGACCAACTCGGCGGTATACGCAACGCTCTCGACAATTGGAAATCGACTTATGAGGCCTACCTAAAGACCGTCCCTATCGCAGAGCCATACGAAACGGCTGATTCGCTTCAAGACATGTGGAGAAGACCTGGGTTCAGTCGTCACACGCACGAGTTCTACCTAGTTGCCCGGGCCTTGGTCAGCCGCGTGTCATCGGGAGAGTCTGTGCCTGGTATGGATGGGAGCAAGGGCACGCCTGGCTTCAATGAATACGATCAGACTAGTATGCGCCAGCTGAATGATCTTATCACGGATTTTCTTGGTGTCCATTTGGATTGATACTGATGGAGGTTAGACATAATGGAATACAAGATTTCGTCACCCATGCTTTATCTCTACATAATTTGTGTAACTGATGATTATTCACTAATTTTCTTATGAATCATTATGCTTTCATAATTGGCCCCGCCTGTGTGCACAGATCTTGACATCGAGATTGGGTTGTGTGAAGGCTTGGGCTAGATCCCTATCAGTACAGTTAAGAAGTACTTATGTCAGGGCCTTTCTATCGCGTCTCGAGAAGTATCTCTTAGCAGAAAGACCCGTCCGAGCTGTGATTGGCATTGGTCAGCTAGGGCCCCACAGGCCTTCGCACAGTCTGTACATGCTCCACACAGAGCATGTAGGTGTTGTGAAGTTCACGTCAAACCTGATCAAAACTCAAGCCCGTCGTGAGTGCAAACATAATAGTTTTGTTTCAAAAGTGTTAGTGACTATGAAGTCTGCCTAAATATTGCTCCTGGCACCCACAAGCTTTTTGTACAGGATGCCGTCTTTGATCCATGGGCCAAAATTGAACAATCTATAGGGTAGGTGACAAGTAAGGTGGGCCCCTTTCATGGATGTCAGGTGCATGCCTGCGTGAACAGGATTTTTACCTGAAGAATATGGGATGCTTAAAAAAGATTTTAAACTAAGTTCACTATCATCTCATCACTTTATCCGATTATTTATCTATCATGAGGTTAAATATATTAATCCTTGCTGCGGTGTTTGTTAAATATAAGTATTCTAAGCTTTGCAATAACAAGCTACCTAGTTAGGAACATATTCACAAATCTAATTCTAAAGCGAGATGTAGAAATTTTATTATTTAAGATATGAAAACTATATACTGTTGAAGTTCTCCGATGGATGTGCTATCTCGAAATATCTGATGGAGCTAGTGCTTAGTGTAATTTCAGAAACCTACGACCAAGTAAACACAATGTTTTAGATCATCTAGTAGTTGGCCTGGCTACGTCGGCGTCTCTTAGCATTACAAGAGGAAGATCCATTGGAATTCTTGACGCTAGACTCAGTAGCAGGAAGACTGGTCTCGGTCTCTGTGTCTGGAAGGGCTTGGGTCTCGGAGGGCTTGATGGCGGTCTCAAGGGTTGTGGCCAGGGCAAAGTCTGGCATGTTTGGGCCACCGAAGCTCTGGAACGGCGGGAAGAAGGGACCTCCGGTCTGGACTGGGGCAGAGTCCTCAGCAGAAGTCACATCCACAACGGGAGCGGCCTCGGGAGCAGAAGTCTGGACGGGCGCAGAATCCTCGGCAGACGATGCCTCGACGACAGGAGCAGGGGTTTCGATGGATGCAGCGTCCTCGGCAGATGAGGCAGCAAACGCAGGGGCAGAGGTCTCAACGGGTGCGGTCTCCTTGACTGAGGTTGCATCGCTGACCGCATTCTTGGACTCGCCGGCAGAGTCAGCCATTCGGGCGCTGATAACAGGCACGCCGGGGAAGTATGAGGCCCTAATAGTAGGAATGGCGATCGAGACAGACAGGCCAAGATCGGTAGACAGCTCACCGTCCATGGTCTGAGTGGAGTAGCCGCTAGCTGCAGTGACGGTCTGGGTAGTTGTGAATGCTCCGGCTTCAGCTCCCTCCTTTAGGCAAACTCCCGAACCGTAAGCGTTCTTGCATCCGTGCTCAACCGTGCTTCCAGACTCAGTCCACACGTTGAAGTCCTCGACAAGCATATCCGTGCAGGGTACGTCGGGAGGGCAGTTGAACTTGATAGGGCCACGCTGTCGGCCATTGGCGCAGGTGCCAGACCATCCAGAGAACGACATGTTGGTGTATAAAATGCCATCACCTTCAATAGGCTTCATGGATGACCAAGTGGCGTCAAGATCGAGAGTGTAGGCGTTGGAGTGGCCGATGAAATTGTTGAGGGCGACGTTGGAGACTGTGCCGCTGCCACCGTAGGACTTGAACATGTACATCTGGTTGGAGTTGTGTGTGTAGACGTTGGTGTACTTGATGTCGTGAATGTCTGGTCTGTGGTTAGCCAAATTCTGATATCCATGTCTGTTAACTTACCAGTATCAGTGCCTAGAGAGCCCATGGCACAACCGCCCGACCAGTTGCAAAAGATGTTTTCAATCAAGAGGTGGTCGGAGGGGTTCTTGACCGTGACACACTCATCCTTGTTGCTGACCTCGACGTCGTGGATCCCTACAAATTGTTAGTCTTTCTCATGGTGATACATAACTTTGACTCACAGATGTTGGAACCCCAAACATCGATGCCATCTAGGCCGCCTCGAGCTCCACCGTGAATGGCCATGTTGTAGACCTCGCCATCGGAGCAGGTATCCAGAGAGAAGTGGAACGCAGGGGCATCAACTAGCGCAACATCGTGAATCGAGAAGCCCTTGACGTCGTAGAAGCGGAGGATTCGGGGGCCATATTCGTCGTCTATTCCAAGGTTAGCACTTATTTCCATAGCCACTCCACTCCGTGTTAGACAGACTCTTGTGGAACTCGTAGCCGTATCCCTGGATAGCGCCCTTGGAGTTGCTGCTGTACATCTCAAAGTCCTGCATGTGCTGGAAAAAGAGCATGTTGCCGCCATCGGTGCTGTTGCATGTTAGTGATGTCGGCACAAAGTCCATTCCCGTACCCACCCAATGCGGTAAAGAGTTCCATCAAGACGGAACGACATGGCCTTCTTCGAAGACAACTTCAACCATGTTCCAAGTCCATAGTCGCCTTCGGGAATGTACACCTCGCCACCACCCGCGCTACAATCATCCCACGCCTTCTGGATAGCCGGGCCGTTGTCGGTCTTTGCATCCGCAGTAGCACCATAGTCCATAACGTTGCAGGTCTTCACGGCCGCCTTGTCAGCGCGGCTGGTTGAGGGCCCGACCTTGCCGCTCAACTGCGCAGCAGCTTGAACGGCGGAACCAACGGCAATCAATGCCGAGATAAAAGAGTGATGCATAGTTGGAAAGAGAGAAAAAGAGTGAATTGAACAAATAAACAAGAAGAAACGACCGAAAATTCAGAACACCAAAAGAAACATTTCAAGATCAGCCTGGGGATCATCAACATTTAAAACATGATCCGCATTTCGGATAATGAAGCCGCGGAAAAAATGCACGTTCCAAACATAGCGTAGAGTTCGATATTAATGAAGAATGACCCGATCTTCCGCTCGCTAGGAGATAATTTCCGTTTCAACGGGAGTAGAGCAGCACTCGTGGTGGATCAGATCTCCTGACATTGATGGTCGCAGGGTTGATGAAACGCGCCAAGTTTCGACCAGCGACTGTTTCGACTGTGTAAGATAAACCCACCAATCAGGGTTCGGGATCAGATCTATCAAGGGCTGACAGGCTTTCTTTAAAGGGTGAAGGGTTGGGCAACGCGTAAGTCAGTGAGTGCGCGTCCAATTTCCAACTGGCGCCCATGTCAACTCGAAGGCAATCTCATTTACGGACACGGAGCTCAAGATTTGTCTATGTGCTACGGGGGCAAGAAACCTGAGTTGATTGGAACTGTTTTGCTGTAGAGCCAGCATTAAGGCCATAGAATATCTCTAAATGCCAACAAGTACTTATTCCGTGGGCACCTCAGCTTGTGCTGCTAGACGGGCAATATACCTAAAGCGAGGTCCCTCCCAATCCACTAAGCCTGAGTGAGCCGTGACTCTATTATCCCACACGACAACCGAGCGAGGGTTCCATTTAACCCGGCACTGAAGATCTTGACTGAAGGCGATATGGTGGTAAAGAAAGTTGAGCAGGGCATCGCTCTCTTCTTTCTTGTATCCCACAATTGAGCGGGCAAACTGAGGCTGGATGTAAAGCGCCTTCTCACCCGTCGCCGGATGTGTTCGAACAAGAGGGTGCACAGAAGTAATTGGTTCTCTCCTCAATTGTCCACCATTCTCAAGTGCAGCTCGAGCCTGCTCATGAGCAGAGTGCACGACCTTGAGCCCTTCCAATCGCTGTCGGAATGCAGGAGATAGTCGCTCATAAGCCTTAACCTGGTTGACGAACAGAGTGTCTCCTCCGGCCTCGGGCACGTCGATGGCGAATAAGAATGTGGTTCCCGGAGGCTGCAACTCGTAGCTCACATCGCTGTGCCACGAGACCGACGTAGTCCTAGTCTCGAGAAACTTGTCATGGCCTACATCATCGAGGCCGCGGTGGACCATGTGCAACTGAGGGAACCCGGGAACAGCGCCGCTGCGAGCGAGAGGATGAGCCCAGGTACGTCAAATCGCGGCCAAAGAAGCCTTTTGGGATACTAAACAGGGGTAATTACCTGACGGGATGGACATGTAGCTTGCCAAAGTAGCTCGCAAAGTCTACAGCCTGCTGGATCGGGATAGTGTTGAAGTCCTGATCGTGGAAGACGACAACCTTTGACACGTCAGCTAGGTGTTATCTCGGGTCTCTATCGCGGTAGCATACCTTCTTCTGTGCCACAAGGAGTGCCAGTTCGTCCTTTGCCTTGTTATCCAGCTGAGAGAGCTGAACACCAGTGACCTCAGCACCGATCGACTTGGTGATGTCGGAAATCTTGACGCCCTCTTTTAGGAGGGATCCAAACTCGGGATCCGCATCCTTGCCGTGCTCATAGTGCTCAAAGAGCTCGAGAGGGGGCATCCTGTACCCGCATAGTGATTAGTTTCGTTCTCACGTGCAATGCAGTAGAGGTAGAGCGTATGCATACTTTTGTCCATTCTCATTGCCCCAGTAGGGGAGACCATATCTGTCAAAGACGTAGCGTTAGGTTCAAATTTGTCATACTGCGAGGATGCAAGCATGCTTTGCACGTACAACTCGAGAGGTGAGGGTGAAGTCTTGTCGTGGGACAGAGACTTCACAGCGCCACCCTGCAAGGACTCCTCGGTAGTAGTGATAGACGACATTTCTTACTTAATTAGCTTTG
Organism: Fusarium keratoplasticum; assembly: GCF_025433545.1. NCBI lineage: Eukaryota > Fungi > Ascomycota > Sordariomycetes > Hypocreales > Nectriaceae > Fusarium > Fusarium keratoplasticum. The sequence continues at coordinate 1,211,029 of NC_070539.1, read as the reverse complement.
CGAGGGTCTCAAAAGTCGATCTATTCTTCTGTTACGGACCGAGATCTTGTATTATGTATGTACGACTTCCCGCAATCGGAAACTGCAAGCAGATGGCTCCCCGCTCTAGAACCGAATGTGATGTTGGAAACCCAAGCCGTAGAAACCTCATTGGTACCCTAGACAAGTCGCCATCCTGACCAAGAAGTTCGTGATAGGACTTGCAAATCCATCGATCCTTCGTCACGACCACTACGAGATGCGTATGTCCGAGATGCAATCCAGGGGTGGAGACGAGCCGTCGCGGAACCGAACACCATCCCTCGCCACTCAATACCCGTACGGGGCCCCCATCGGCATTACTCCGCGATGCTGACGACCCTATCTCACGTCGCTAAGCTAGATCTATATGATCCACATCGGCTAGGCTCCGCGACGCAGACGCTCCAATGCGTATATCTGCCTAGTGACGAATCACGCAATCATAGTCCAATAAGACCTTGTTCTGCATGGCCAAGGCAAATGTCTTGCTCAGGATCCACATCGGCCTCGCTCCGCGATGCAACAGACCAATACGTTACTTGCCATAAAGGCGTTGCCAGAGTCAATGTTTGAATAAGTTCCATCTGTCGATGGCGTCACTTTTTGCAACCTGTGCCCCCCCAGCCCTGATCCTGAGTCGTGAAGCATTCTACAATGGCACCTCCCACCGTTCCAGCTCCCAAGAGCCTGCTTGGCCGCCACCGGCTACTGGCTCCAACCGCAGGGGTGTTTGTAAGCCCGATATGTCTAGGAACCATGAATTTCGGGAGTGTCATGAACGATTCGCTCGGCGAGTGCACCAAGGAGACGGCGTTTGAGATTCTTGACTACTTTTACGAGCAGGGAGGCAACTTCCTTGACACGTAAGTAGGGGTCCTATGTTCTGCATTCCAATACTAAGCCTCCATCTAGAGCGTCGAGTTACCAGGGAGAAGAGTCTGAGAAGTGGTTGGGCGAGTGGCTGTCTAAAACCGGACGACGTGACGAGTTCGTCCTGGCGACAAAGTACACGGGCAACTTCAAGTCCAGGTCGGAATCAACCCGTCAGCAATCTAACTTTGGTGGTAATGGTAGCAAGAGCTTGCACTTGTCTGTGGAAGCGAGCCTCAAGAAACTCCAGACCACGTACATCGACCTCCTGTACCTCCACTTCTGGGACATGACAACAGACATACCCGAGATCATGCAGTCTCTCAATCACCTGGTTTCGTCGGGCAAGGTCCTGTACCTAGGCATCTCGGACACGCCAGCTTGGATTGTGGTCAAGTGCAACGAATACGCGAGGCAGCACGGACTTAGGCAATTCTCGGTATACCAGGGTCGGTGGTCCGCCGCTGATCGGGATTTCGAGCGAGACATCATACCCATGTGTCGAGCTGAAGGAATGGGCTTGGCACCATGGGGTACGCTTGGTCGTGGCCTGTTCAAGCCAAAGGACCAGATCAAAGTGGATGGTCGAAACATGCCCTCGATGAACAACGGTCGCGAGGCTCTGGTCTCGGAGAAGCTGGAGAAAATCGCCAATGCGAAGAGGGTCCCAATCACATCGGTTGCCCTGGAATACGTGCTGCACAAATCACCATATGTCTTTCCAATCTTGGGCGGCCGAAAGCTCGATCATATCCGAGGCAACATCGAAGCTCTGGGTCTGCGTTTGACAGGCCAGGAGATTGGGGAGATTGAAACCGCTTACCCGTTTGATATCGGATTTCCCCACAACTTCCTGAGCGGAAATACAAATCGTGGACCGAGAGGGCCTGGAGACGTTCGCACTGCCAATGTGCGCGGGCTGTTTGACTATGTCGACGACATACACCCTATTTTGCCTCCTCTTGCAGACTGAGTTGTGTGTATACATAGCTATAGGATTGTATTTAGATAGTTAACAATGGCTGCTATGCTGTGATTTGCGATTCGATGTCTTCTGATCGTGGTGCCTGGAATAAGGAGCCTCCATTAGCAAATCAGTACATGAATGTCACACTTGTACCTGATATAAAGGCTTTCTGTGAGTTTTAGCTCTGATGAAGGAACTCTGTCAGCAATTTCTGTCAGAAAATGACCATTAAAACTACAGAGGAGCCTGTGGATGGGTTGGTGCTGAGGTTGCTCCCCAAGAACAGTGTAGCTCCTCAGTGCGCAGTTGGACAAGGTGTTAATGGGCAGGGTTAGCTTAGAATTTGTTTCGGCAGCTATTATAGAAGTGTAAAGGGCATAATATTGATTTTTCTCCAGTACTTCACTGTTGTAGGTGTGATGTTTCACGGGCAATTATTCAGTAAACCTTGTTACGGCCATTGACCGTGATTTCTATCAGCTCAAGCTACCGAATAGTCCAACAACCTACGGCCAGTTATGCCAACTCTCGTGTATATCGCGGAGATCAATATCAGCTGGGTCCCTCTTCAAATACGACGTAATGTCAAAGTTGGGATCCGCCTCTCTGAGTGTCCTGCCATTCCCGAAGAAAACAAACCTGTTCCCACTGCCCGAGACATACTCGTACTCAAAATCTTCCCATCGGGGGTTCCGACGGATAAAGCTCAGATGCGAGGCACTGCCGGGCCAGGCGCCGTGTATCCGCGCGCCGGGACGTCCACCGTTCGCCCATGAGCTGCAGTTGCCAGTCATGACGGTTGTGGGGAAGTATGCATCGGCGTAGGATATGAAGTCATCGACAGCCTTGGCGGATGGTGTGATGGTCTTGATGCCTTCGCTGGATACCTTGCGAAGGACCTTGGCGTAATATGTGATTTGGTTCTCAATGCTGTGAATAAAGGTACCGGCGATGCCGTTGGTGTGGACAGTTCCGATGAAGAGCAAGTTGGGGAACCCAGCACTCGCCATTCCGAGATATGTCTTTGGATACCCAATCTCGCCCTCAGGTTTCCATGCCGTCTTTAGATCCACGCCACGGGCACGGATGGAGAAGGGAGGGGCAAAGTCGATATTGTGGCCGGTCGCACAGAAGATGGCATCCACTTCACGATGAACGCCGTCGACCGTCTCAATACCGGTAGCAGTAAATCTGGAGATGGGGGTTTGAATGTACTCCAAGTTATCCTTAGTGAGCGCTTCCAGGTATCCGGGACCAGGAGTCAATCTCCTGCAATGAGGCGAAAAGTCAGGTATCATCTTCTCGGCCAAGCCAGGCTTCTTCTCCAACCGTCGGTGCATGATGTCGATGAACCTCTGTCGATAATCGGCATTCTCCTTGGTACCTGCCGTCATGGCGTTGGCCCCTCTCCAATACCGGTCCTCTGCGTCCTTGCGGAACTGCAGGTAGGTGTCTGGGTTGTCAAAGGACTTGATCTGCTCTTCGGGGATGTATTCTGGTCCAAACTGGCGTTCGCGGCCGCCCCATCCCGCGGCGATCCATGTCTTGTTGCGTGCATAGTGATCGATGTGCTTGGCCACTTTCTGAAGTTCAGGGACTAGTTGAATGCCGCTGGCGCCATTGCCAATGACGGCGACGGTCTTTCCAGTGGGATCATAGGTCGGGTCCCAGTTGGAACTGTGTCGAAGATGGCCCCTGTAATCCTTGATGCCAGGATAATCGGGCAACTTCCACTCATTGAAGCGACCAATTGCGGTGATGACAAAGTCGAAATTTTCAACCGACGTGTGCTTGGAGTCCACGTCCTGTAAAGTGAGAGCCCAGGTCGACTGCGCGTCATCCCATTGCGCAGTCTCGACGTAGGTGCCCATACGCAGGAACCGGGCGATGTCGTACTTTTTGGCCAAGTTCTTCCAGTACTCCAGAATCTCGGCTCCCTCGGCGAACTGCTCGGACCATTGCAGATTGGGGGAGAAGGTAGTCTGGTAGACATGCGATGGAATGTCGCATCGGACACCTGGGTAAATGTTATCAAGCCAGGTTCCGCCCTGTCGATGAGAATGTTAGCACTTCTCACCCACGCTTAGAGAGAAGTGAAAGAACAGATCAGTTTACTTACCAACTCTTTACTCTTCTCAAAGATGGTCAGTTGTATGTTGGGCACCTTCAAAGGGAGCAGAATCCCAGAGAGGATGCCAGAAAGCCCAGCGCCAATGACAGCTACACGAAGGGGACGAAAGTCGTCAATACAACGGTCCTCGAGCGTGAGATTTGATACCGGATAGGATGCCACGGTCTCGAGGCGTGACGGCTGTTTGGGCTTCTCGTCCTCCGTACTGTGGCTGCCCGGGGCGACTGCACCGTTGGTCACAGTTCCGTTCACCGCGTCAGGTTGCACGCGAAGCTCCTCAAGCTTAGATGGCAGGTTCTCGCCGTTGACTGAGGTCCCAAGTGTAGGGGACTTGCCCTCAGGCTGAGCATCTGAGATGACGGCCATAGCGTGTTATGACGAGGGGGGTGAATTTTCCAAGGATGGCCTTCTGTCAGGGCTTGCGCTGAGCAATAGCATCGCTAGGAGGGAGGTTCATCATTTTGATATTTCTCGGTATTCTTTGAGAACACTCACTAAGCGATCCTGGCTTGGCTCGATGATGTGATAGCCACATAGACGGCGGATGACTCCCGATGGATACCGGCGAACGGGTTCCAGCCGGCCCCACACCGCCGGGGGCCGGCCAATTCGGCTAGGTGAACCTGGTTAAGATGGATCTTGTCCCCACGCTTTTGACCCTGTCTGGCCATCGGCGAGCTCCCCGACAGCCAAGAATCCTTCCAGTTAGTCTAGCCCTGGCCGGTCAAACACGGAGATTTGCCGGACTTACCACATCTCTCGACTTGCCTTCCTCGCCTCGGCTGCCCTGTAACTAGCTACGAAGCATCGAGCTTGCGTGCACTTCTAATCGAAGCACGCCTTCTGGCACCTGAAGGTGACTGCCAACTCGTCAGAACCTTCTCAGTGGCGGACTTACGTGAATTTCCAATGTGAGCACGTCTTCTGGCCCATGCCGTGGCTAGATAGCCTCGAATATGTCTAGATACGGTGGAAGGATAGTTCTATATGTGCCTCTTCAGGACCGCCCTCATGAGTGAAAAAAGAAACATCAAGACACAGCAATCGACGAGCCATCGTTAAAGATCACGCGTTTCTTTCAAGCCCACACCTTCACCATGGCTATCAGGTGGTTTGCAGCCACAGATTCACCGAAAGAGAGGAAGTTGATTGTCAAACTCGATCTTCTCATCGTACCTTATGTATTCCTCGCGTATTGGGTCAAGTATATCGACCAGTCCAACATCAGTATGACTACTCACCCGATAACTATCTCTCACAACTCAAGCATCTAACTGGGTAACAGATAATGCGTACGTTTCGGGCATGAAGGAAGACCTGAACCTCAACGGCAATGAACTCGTCCAGTTTCAGACCATGTATACCGTTGGAGCTGTCGTTGGTCAACTTCCCTTCATGTTCCTGCTCACCCACGTTCCTCTCCAATGGCTGATCCCGGCCGTCGACGTCCTCTGGGGCCTCTTCACCCTCCTTCAATTTCGCGCAACAAGCGCTGGCGAAGTCATGGGGTACCGTTTTCTCGTTGGCTTCTTTGAGGCCGCGTTCTATCCATCGATTCAATTCATGTTCGGATGCTGGTATCGAAAGGATGAGATCTCTCGTCGTGCTGGCATCTTCTACAACGGCACCACTTTGGGTGTGCTGACTGCTGGTTTGATCCAAGCTGGAACATCGGCACGTCTCCATGATGTGCATGGATTGGCTGGCTGGCGGTGGATGTACATCATCTGCGCCGTCATCACCATCCCGATCGGCATTCTTGGTGTCTTTGTTATCCCTGGCACCCCAGCTATGCCGAACCGGATAGTTTTGAGCCAAGCCGATGTCGATCTCTCGACCTCACGGCTAGAGGCTGCTGGGCACACAACATCCGAGAAGTTCCAGTGGAAATCAGTGCGACAGGTGGTCAGAAACCCACTCTTCTGGGCACTCCTGGTCATCTTGACCTTGTTCTGGAACTCAGGGGGAGCGCAAGCTAGCGGAGCCTATCTCTTGTGGCTCAGAAGCCTTGACCGCTACTCAATTCCCAGGATCAATGAGCTGGGAACGTTACAGCCCGTCTGCGGCATCTTCTTTGTTCTGGCGACTGCGTTCGCCTCTGATCTACTGGTTGGACCTGTTTGGGCCCTGACAGGCGGCCACATCTTCAACATCGTCGGCCTAGCTATTCTGGTTGTCTGGGACGTGCCAGAGGGAGCCAAATGGTTCGCTTTCATGACCAACTTTGCTGCCGCGTCAACCTCCACCGTCGTCTTTAGTTGGGTCAACCATGTTATGAGACATTCTCCTGCTCAGCGGTCCATCACGCTCATCATCGGAGCTGCTTGGGCACAATCATCCACGGCCTGGGTCGGACTCCTCACTTACCCGACTGTGGAAGCTCCAAGGTACACCAAAGGCTTTTCCTTTGGCATCGGCATGTCGGTCGCCCTGATTCTCCTTTCGCATCCGCTCAGTTGGTGGATGGATTCACGGGAGTAAGTCTGCCCACCATGGCCCGTTGGTTGGGCCTTTCATCGACGTCTTATGCTAATATGGATACAGAAAACGCGGAATCGATAGAGGAAGCACGATAGAGTCCCTGGATCAGCCAAACGACGACTCCAGTGGCCCGGATGATACAGTTCGCGCAGTTGCAATTCAGAAGACCTAATAACTCGACAATAGATAGGCTCATGATGCACGGGGCTGGGGTTTACCCGCAGCCGGTCACAAATGGGCGCTCTTAGGCAGTTGTGTGAGCGATGGATAGATGTGTTAGTCGGAGGTATGCAAGGAAGCAAAGTGCCGGATTTAGATTAGATAGACGAATAGCTTCATGTTGACTTGGTGGAAACCCCATGTCCTTCGATACATTGACAGTAGGTGACCTCTTCAACGATAGTAAATCGCAAGGCAGTGTCAGAACCGTTGACAGATTGCGAGTTTATGGGTTGTGTTTTTACGCTGTCAAGTATTGGTGACTTTGGTCTTTGTCTTGTGGCCAATGGCACTGTTGGAAAGGTCATCATCATCATCAACAACAACAACAACAACAACAAAGAGCGTGAGCCAGTTCAAAGGATAAAGAACTCCGTATGCATAACAGGGAGGCGTCCCCCCGGCGTTATCAAATCCAAAATGTCCCTACATCGCCAGGGCTTGGTCCATCAGGTCCATCAAACCTGCTCCTCCACCGCGTTTTGAAGCCCAGTACGGCTGCAGAGTCTCTATCCCTTTCATCACACATGATCTCCAATCCGGCGGGATCCGAACCTCCTGTGCGCCAGCCAGCTTTCCGTCCCGCTGGGCTTTCTCCACCGCAGCAAACCTCAGACATGACCCGGTCAAGCTGCGGAGGTTGAACCAAGTCCCCTGGTGGAGACTCTTGCTCGTGTTGAGGATCTTCAAGTATGAGAATCGTAGATTTTGAGAAGCTAGTTTCACAACACTGCTTAGAAGCGGTGCTTCATATCCTTGGAAATCTTCCAGAGAAAAGTCGGTGCATAACCGTAGCAAGGGCCGGTATGTCAACTCGAGGCTCGATAGGTACCGCTGCCTCAACACCATTGTCATAGGGTGATCTAGCTCGGGAAGAGTCCAGTCGGTAGTCACATCGAATTGGAGTTGAGCAGGTAATGATGAACGCCACTCGTCGATCTGGGCCTCGAATATCTCGGTGTGGCGTATCATTCGCACAACATCCGCCCGCTGGAGGTTGTCGAAGTCGTAAACGTGGCATTCAAGGAGGTCATTTATGAGATGCCGTGCAGCAATCTCAGCGAGGTAGTAGAGCCAACTGCGCTCGCTGTTGATCAAGGGATCGTCAAGTCTTGGATCGTCCAGGTCTGGAAGTGTTGGAAATGGTCGAAGAACTTCGCAGTCCTGAAGCACTGAGGGGGGAAGCGAAAGTTCGGGGTGCAGCTCGCTAAATAAAGATGCATGAGCGTGAGTCGGTGGCAGAGGGCAGCTGAAAATGAACAGACGTACCAGATAGATTTCCAAATTGTGAAGCAAAGAGCATCTTGGACGCAGATCGGACCAAAGTGAGTTCGTTCAGGATGCTTAGGCAACGGGCCACTTTACACCTTGTCAGTACCGAACCCTATTTGTCCCGAGTCATGAATATGCCTACTTGCGCATGACTGTGCAGAACCATGCGTTTCCAGCATGACTAAAGTACTTCCAGGCTTGGAGCGGTTGTAGGTTGAGCATGTGCCATATCCTTCTTCCGAGTTAGCTTCACACTAGCACTTGACAACATTGACGGTTTCAGTGCAGCATTCTTACCCTGCCAGGCACAGACATTGCACAGCCGTTATGTCATTCCGGTCGAGGACGAGGCCCAGGCGCTTAGATGCGACGTTCCAGTACCTAATGGCCAGGATGGGGTCGCTACGATTTCGAGACTCGTCTGGGTTGACAACGCTAGACGCTTCAGGTGTTTGTGATGTGTCTAATGGCTCGGTCATAGCACCGATGGCACACACAAGAGCAACAAGGCAAGTCTCTGGTGACCAATCGAACTGGCTTTCTGCGACGCGAAGAATCAGATCGTGCAGTGTTGGAAGATGCAATATGGGGTTAAACAGGTGCACGCTATGGATATACCTCGATTCGAGGTCAGTCAGGAGCCTTCTATCGGTGCTTGGCATTGAGTGGTCTAGGGTGACTGGTAGATCGGCGTCGGGATATATGTCGCTCGCTACAATATGCGATTGGAAGATGCGCCACTGGATAATGTTTTCGATTTTCTGGGTCCAGCGTAGAGATGCCGACGCTGGCCTAAGTCGTAGATGGCTACTTGGAGTTGCCGGCTGAGGAGTTGATGTGACGACGGAGACTGGGCCACTTGAAGGGGATACATCCTCCCTATTGCTAGTAGTCACTTCGAGATTATCAACCGGCAATCGCTCATTTGGTGGTTTCGAGACAATTTCTCGAAGCTCGTTTAAAGCTTGCAGAACCTCTCGTCCAAAAACATGGCAGCTGTCTTGCGCTTAGCATGATGCACTCCGAGGGCAACAGGCTTGGAGGTGTAGCTGCAACTGCTTACCAGGAGCTGGCTTCCGCCTCATACACACAAGGCTCGCCGATCTTCAGACAATATCCGCAGCTCGGCCGTTGATTGTCGCACTTTGTTTTCCGCGACCGACACTTCCGGCAGGCAACTGTTCCCCTGGTCCGGGGAGGTTGGCCGGTACCTGCGGGCAGCGACGCAGCAGTAGGACGTGCATCTGGGACCTCATCCTCGGCCCCACGCCGACTTGAATGTTGGTAATCGTTGTGCTGAATCTGTGAATCCCCTGATGGCCAGGGAGGATGAATCGCGGGGGCTGCCGGTTCGATGCGAGGGATCTTGTGGGGTCTCTGATCTCCCAGGAGCAAATATCGAGCTTCTGTCGAGGCATTCATCTTCAGCGGCGCCTCCGCGATGGACAGACGTAGGGAGAAAATAGCACAATTGGTGGGGAACTACACTTCGTCGGAGCTCCGCGATGCTGATGCCTCTTATATCCTCCCGGTCTAGGTTCCCCACGTGGAGCCTCTACCGTTGGAAACAAGAAAGCGGGCCAATCAGCTTTGTTTGATAGCGGTTGCGTCAACTTGTTCCTGGCTTGGCTCATCGAAAATCTACGCTTCTGGCTGGGGCTCTCAGATTTCCAGATTGCCCCAAAAAACCGTTCTCATATCTAAGATAGCTCCGTGTCTTGGTCTCCATCACGCCATCGAACCGAATCCAGATTGGTTTCTTCAGCTAAGACGCAATGACAGGGTCTTGGAGGCGTCATTACCAGATTGGTCGGGGTTACCAACAGCCAATTGAGTGAGAGATTCACAAATGGAACTCGACACAAGAGATAACGTCCGGTCTATAAAGCACATGCTGCAATGGAGAGCAATGCAATCTACTGTGATACCAATCAAGTGGCAACCCTGAATACCCATTTTGTTATCACGAGGCATCAGAGACGTGGAACATGGCGACTCAAGACATCCCGGGGGCTGAAAAGCCACCCAAGAAGCAGATTCTGCTAAATGCCTTTGACATGTCAACAGTCGGCCATCTCTCGGTCGGACATTGGAAAGTACATACAACCTTGACCCTGATTCAAGAGAGAACACTGGACTAACACTCGGACAGGACCCGGCTGATAGATCAGCAACAAAGCGCAAGCTGACCTACTGGGTCGAGCTGGCAAAACTTCTCGAAAGGGGTGGGATCAGTGGCCTCTTCCTTGCGGACACAAACGGAGGATTTGACATTTATGGCGGAACCGTCGAGGAAAGCATCAGAAAGGCTGTCCAGTGGCCTGTGACCGACCCATCCATAGTACGCAGCGAACTCGTTTGACACACGTGAGCTCAAGGGCATTTTACTGACAGCTCATCTTAGCCGATTACAGCCATGGCGGCGGTGACCAAGAATCTCACATTCGGCATTACGGCGTCAACCTCTTTCGAAACTCCGTTCGTTCTAGCAAAGAGGTTTTCCACGCTGGATCATATGACGGATGGGCGTATTGGCTGGAACATCGTCACATCGTGGAAAAAGTCTGCATTCAACGCCATTGGCATTGATCCGATTGAGCATGACCAGCGATATGCACAGGCTGACGAGTATATGAGAACACTGTACAAGTGCGCCTTACCTCCCTTTTCGCATCCTGATGACACACGAGCTTTTCTGACATGAGGCCGTCACAGGTTATGGGAAGGTTCGTGGGCTGATGACGCGCTGCAACCCGATCCGACCACAGACACATACATCGATCCGTCTAAAGTCCGCCACATCAACCATCAGGGCGAGTATTACAAGTTATCCACTCGACATATCGTGGATCCCTCTCCTCAACGAACGCCGTTCCTATTCCAGGCGGGCGCGTCAGCCGAAGGAATCGACTTTGCCGCCACCCATGCAGAGGGCATCTTCGTTTCATCACCTTCGCCGGAGCTTTTACGGATCCAGATTGAGAAGAACCGCAAGATTGCAGCCGAAAAGGGACGCGACCCAAGTTCCTTAAAGTTCTACCTCTCCTTCACTCCTATTCTGGGCAAGACGGACCAAGAAGCCCAGGATAAGTATCAGGAGCTCAGGAAGCACGCGAGTCCCGTTGGCGGCTTGGTTCTTTTCAGCGGATGGACCCGTATTGACATGTCGAAATACTCACTCGATGAGGATATCAGTAAGATAGACTCTGATGAGGGCAGGAAGCTGTCCAACATGTTCAAGCCCACAGTCGAGACACCCATCTGGACGCCTCGTCTCATCGGCATAAGAGCTGCCATGAGCCAAATCTCACCGTCTGCTGTGGGATCTCCATCAAGTGTAGCGGACGTAATGGAGAACTGGATCAATATTGCTGATGTGGATGGTTTCAATCTTGGATATGTCACGTCGCCCGGTTCCTTTGAGGATGTCGTGGACTTGCTTGTTCCAGAGCTTCGGAGGCGTGGCATCTACCCGGAGGCAGTTGAGCCTGGATTGACGGCACGGGAGAGGGTCTATGGAAAGGGCCAAGCTGGGTTGAGGGATGACCATATCGGGAGCAAGTACAAGTATGAGGTATACCAGGAGGAGGAGCCATTTGTTGCGCATGGTGAGCCATGGGGACTAGACGGATGGGACCTGGCATCGGAACTTGATTCCCGTAGATAGGTATTGATGAACATTTTAGATCCACAACGTGGATATGGCGTGCTCGAGGGGTTTTATACGAGCCACGTTCTTCGACCATAGAGCAACTATATATACTTAAGACCTTGTCCTCTCCTTTCGATTTCACCCTGGTTCACAGACTACGCCGCCAACAGACAGCCTGAGTTAGTTGACTTTTGTGAGTGAAAATCATCAGTTGACTATTTTCTCGCCCTTACTCAACCTACTGGTGTCAACCTTGTCATTTTTCACCAGCTACAAATCGCGCACGCAGCCCATAAAAAAGCGAAAATGCCGGAATCGAAAATTATTTCCGACCAAAGCACCAAGGTCACCAAGGCTACAGCCACTTTTACTGGCCAGGTGTTTTCCAACATCATGCATCTCGACAAAAGCGCCGGTATTGCCAGCGTCACATTCACGCCATGTGCTCGAACGCACTGGCATACTCACGTTGAGGGGCAAATGATCCATGTGCTCTCGGGTAGTGGGTGGATTTGCGACAAGGGAGGCAAAGCCAGGCGGATCAGGGCCGGCGATACTATCTGGGCCTCACCTGGGACGACTCATTGGCATGGGGCTGATGATGAGTCTGTCATGACACATCTTGTCATGGTTACTGGTGAAACGAATTGGCATGAGCCCGTCACTGAGGAGGAGTACAAGATACGGGAAATATGAGGCATCTGGTAGAATACAGTTGACATAGTGATAACTGACAATATCACTACCTACGTAACTATGTGGTGGATGTAGTACTGGTCCACTGATGCGGTCGGGGTTGAGTGAGCCTTCCTGGACGTGAAAGTGTGCAGGCCTTCTCATGCGGTTTTAAACTGTAAAGTTGATGCAAGCTCAATCACATATCTCATTATCAAATAGCCAGAAGTATCCTCTCGCTTAATGTTGCAGCCAGATTTTCAGCAAGCGGCCCGTGGCACTCCCGAAACGCGGTCCGAGTCTCGACCCTGTGGCTTTGACACGCTCAAGTGCCGCTTTATGCATATCAAGCTCAAATTGCTCTGCCGGCGCAACTAGCCGTTCAATAGCGTTGCCTAGTCAGCCTTATCGGCGAGTGAGACGGCCCCAAACAGTCACCCACCGGAGAGGCAACCCACATTGCGGCTGAACCTAGCCATGTGTCTTTACTCAAATCGCTTTCTGATTCGACGATGCGATAGTCAGCCGTTCTCGTAGTTGCAGGCGGCGTAAGCGGTGTTGAGGGGACCAGCGCCACTCAGCGGCATTGGAATGTGAGTCCAACTTGCCCAGAACCTTTTTTGAGACATATTCCCCGCTCGTATGATGCGCTGCATAATGGCATCTGAATGATTGGTTCTTTGACTTTGAATCACGAAGAAATGTGGGTTGAAAAGTCGGGTTTTCTCCAAGCTTCGCTGACGATGCGTTGCACCTTTGTTGCAAGCCAAGATTGCCAGCGTCAGCCCTGTGACCGATGCACCCTTCTTGCATTCGGCTTACTCTGGCTGTTTGCCCTCAGCCCCCGAACGCAGTCTGCACCCACCTTTTCCCATACCCCCTCAACTCAACCATGAGTCTAGACCCCTCACATGCCTAACAGGGCATCTATTGTCTCTAGTTGGACTGCGGTGCCGCACCAATGCGACTTAACGTCCGGCGTGGCTGGCTGGAACTAACCACTACCCTGTAAGCGTTGGCCCCCGGCTGCAACGAGTCTTTGACTTGGGCGTTCAGCTGGAGTCAGCCTGCATAATATCTGTTGACTGAGCACATATGCAAGGACTGCTACTGGCCGGTCGAGACCTGGGGTTTTTGTCATCTTTCAAGTATGGTTTAACCGTCCATAAGCCCCCTAACATGGGGAAGCTGACTTGAGAGGAAATGCCGTTGCGAGATAGTGTATATAAGCGTGCACTCCTCGTCCAATTGCTCCCTCCTCGAGCACATCTCCCTTAATCTTTTCTCTCCTCCACTTGTCATTTCTTCATCCTTTTGTTTCAATCATGGTTCTCACTGGCGTCTCTCTTCCCCAGCTGCCGGTGACTGTGCCGGCAGCTCCCAAGCCTGATGCCATCCTGAAGCAGCCTTCACTTGAGGAGCGCAAGAAGGATGCCAGCATTGGTGTCCAGGATGTTCCCTTTGCCGACATCGACCCCGGTGTATTCAACAGCGAGCTAGTCAAGCTCAAGATTTATGCGAAGCCGGATCAAAAGAACTTGGCTCAAAAGCCAGAGTTGGGTGGAGGTAACATTGAGGAGGGCACCTACGCTGGCACGCAGGCCGCTCTTACGCACGCTTACAGCCGCATTGAGAGAAGGTGAGTTTTATGCGACTGCACCAATGGGATCTTTGCTAATTGTATAGCTACGAGTCGTATTTCGACGTGTTGCAAGTTGAACCAACTCTGCCTCGATACGTAGATCTCTCCCAGAAGAAGCAAATCTACAAGTACTCAGCCTACCCCAAGAACCCCGATGGCACAGATGCCCAGTACCCTCCCCATCTTCAAAGCATCCCATCCGCAGACCAAGTCTCCGAGCTCAAGATCTTCAATGCTCTCGGTCTCGTTGAGACTGGCTTGATGATCAAGCAGATCATTCCTGACAACTTTGCCGGCAAGACTGCAAGGTGGCTGCTCAGCCTGAAGAATGGAGACATCAGTGGTGCTCCTGACCAAGGCCCCAAGATTGAGGATTATGTCGAGTACAACAAGAAGCACCGCAAGTCTGGCACCGATATTGAGCAGGGCGCCAACATTGGCCTTCTTCCTGACTGGTTTGGTGATCGTCGTTTCGCGGAGCAGTCTTTCACCGGCACCAACCCTACGACCATCGAGAAGGTGTCGAAGGACCTATTGACCGAATTCATTGATACTGCCAAGCGCGATGGATGGGACTACTGGGCTAAGACTCTGCCCCAGATTGATCCCAAATCCCTCTTCATGCAAGATACTCGCTACTTCCGCAAGGCATTCGGTGCCAAGCCTGATGAGGAGCTCAAGCACAAGGAGCCGGCTTCTGATGACAACTGGGCCTGCTCCGCCGTGACGCTCTTCCAACTTCACGATGACGGCAAGTTGCATCCGATTGCTATTGTCTGTGACTACAAGGTCAGCATGAAGAACTCGGTCACCATCTTCAACCAACGCAAGTCTCCGGCCGATTCCTCCGACAAGGAGAAGAACGACTGGGCTTGGAGATACGCAAAGACATGCGCTCAAGTCTCAGACTGGATTCGTCATGAGGTCAGCGTTCACTTGACTCGTGCGCACATGATTGAAGAGTCATTGATCGTGGCTACTCACCGGACTATTCCCATGGAGCACATCGTCTTCAAGATTCTCCAGCCACATTGGTACAAGACGCTTTCACTCAACGCGGCCGCAAGAAGCACACTTGTGCCGCAGGTCATCAAGGACCTTGTTGGCGTCAACCCCGACTACTTGTACCGCTTCGTGCGCTACGAATTCGAGAACTTTGACTATGTCAAGAGCTACATCCCCAACGACCTCTCTAACCGTGGATTCCCCAACACTGCCGAAGGTCTGGCGGACAAGAAGTACAAGAACTACGCCTACGCCAAGAACATGCTCTCCATGTGGAAGGCCATCCGCAAGTATGTTATGAGCATGCTCCTGATGTACTATGACAAGAATACAGCGGACAAGATGGTCAAGGAAGACAAGTACGTCCAGGACTGGTGCAAGGAGGTCCAGACCAACGGTTGGATCAAGACCTTCCCCAATATTCAGACCCTGGATCAGCTTTGTGATGCGCTCACAATGTCTATCCACATCGCAGCTCCGTTCCATACCGCTGTCAACTATCTCCAGAACTTCTATCAGGCTTTTGTGCTCTCCAAGCCACCGGCCCTGTGCGACGCCTTGCCAAAGTCCCTAGCGGAGCTCAAGGCCTACACAGAGAAGAGTCTAGTGGATGCTCTACCAATTGGTCGACAGAGGGAGTGGCTACTGGCGGTGCAAGTTCCCTGGCTCCTCAGTTTCAAGGTGCCCAGTGACCGTAGTCTGGTCAGCTTTGCCCAGTCTCAGTGGCGAGCACAGGTTGGAAACAGCCCGGAGGCTCAGGCGGTTCGCAACATCAGCGAAATGTTTTACCTCGACTTGAAGAAGCTTGATGTAGAGTTCCTTGTTACCAGCAAGGGAATGGATGAGGGCAGCATTCCTTACATGGTGATGGACCCTGACAACACGGCCGTGTCCATTCTTATTTGAGCGTCACCGGTGGATCAGGGGCTAATGACTGGAAAGTTGTGTAAAATACATAGTTAATTGAATGAGTTTGGATACCCATTGGAGAGAATGTGACGTAACTTAAAGTTGTCTACTCGATCAACGCCCACAATCTCTTGCTGATCTGGCCTCGAGCAGGAGGTGGCCTCTCTGCGGCGAGTACCTCATCCATTCCTTCATACATGTCAATGTCCTCCGGCTTTCTAACCCATTCGTCATCCCGGTAGTAAAAGCGGTGGCCAAAATAGATGAGCAAAAAGGCCGGGATACCGATATAGGCAGTAAGAAACGTGGTCACAGACCATTCAGAGGGGAAAAACACGGTAAACCCATTGATCAACAGCAAGACGACAGAGCCGGCAGAGCCAAAGTACATGCCCCAAGGTTGCAACCGGGAACGGTACGGAGACTCCAGTTTGTGATGGACGATCGCCTTGCGATACTGAACGTAGATGATACCACAGCAGATCCAGCTGACGTAACCGGACGTGTTTGTGATATTGATCAACCAGTTGAAGACAGTAAGACTGCTACTGGAGAGAGACAGGTAGGCTAGACCACCAAGACAGGCCGTGATAGCAACCGAAAAGTAGGGAAGACCGTAACTGTTGCATCTTTTGAAGATTGCCGGGGCGTTGCCAGCCTTGGCCAGAGAATAAAGATTCCGGGACGCAGAATACAGGAAGGCATTTCCGGCGGTGATGGCTGAAAGAAGAATCATGGCATTGACGACGCTGTCAAGGACCGGGATCCCGGCGTTGCGAATGGCAATGACAAAGGGAGAACTCGCTGTTCCAGATGCAGAGAGGGCAGGGTCGTTGGACATACAGACCACGCCAATCCCCAAGACGCTAGGCATGAAGAGAATGACCAGACGCCAGACGTAGCGTCGGGCTGCACGGGGCAAGTTGTAACGCGGCGACTGCATCTCGCCCGCAGTAACGATGAGTTGCTCGGGAGCCAGGACGAAGGCGAACGAGG
Organism: Fusarium keratoplasticum; assembly: GCF_025433545.1. NCBI lineage: Eukaryota > Fungi > Ascomycota > Sordariomycetes > Hypocreales > Nectriaceae > Fusarium > Fusarium keratoplasticum. The sequence goes on along the minus strand of NC_070539.1, from coordinate 1,194,189 downwards.
CCAGTACAAAGGACTGAAGAAGTGCGACGAGGCGACCTGCATCTCCTTTCACAATATGGGTATTGACGGGTCCAGGGTTCTTCCAGTATCGAAAGTACAGGGGGTCGTGGTTCGGCCCTCCTCCAAAGAATAGAACGATGGAGAGGAAGATCAAGCCAAGGATAAGTATGATCTTCATCCCAGCGCTCCAAAACTCGCACTCGCCAAATACCCGTACAGGAAAGAAGTTGAGAAGGACGATGACGGCGTAAATGACGGTGATCCAAACAGCAGGACTGACAGCAGGGCCCCAGAAGTCGATGAGAAGGGTCGAAGCGACGAACTCGTATGGGATCAAGATGCCTAGGGAGTACCAGTATAGATATCCCATGGCAAACCCCATGCTTCGAGACACGTACTTATGGCCGTAGTATGCCATTGTACCGCCGGGCACAGGGAGGTATGTTGCGACTTCGGCGATGCCAGTGACAATGCAGTACACTAGGATAGACAAGACGCCGTAGGAGATGAGCAGGAAGAGAGGCCCGCCCACACGGAGAACTTGAGCAGTTCCCAGGAATAGAGAAGTACCAATGGCACCTCCAATTGCAATCATCTGAGAGTGTCGGGGCTTGAAGCCTCGATGTGTTTCTTCGTTCGTGTCGGGGGACGTGGTGCCATTGTGTAGGCTCTGTATTTCGCCGATTTGGGTTTCGAGCTTTCCAGAATCATCAGCTCTGGCTTTCGAAACGCCAGAGTCAGGATCTGTGAGGATTTCCAGTTTCATTCTGATGGTTATGCAATGATGACTTTGATGGGAAAGGAGGTTGATGAGAAGCCAGATGCGAGGGCAGAATTGACCTGTGGGAAAGTGAAGCCTCTTATACTTCACCTCCTGTCTTATTGAAAGGCGTCCTGGGCACCTATCTCACCAAGTTAAGGTCCATGCTCTCACGGCAACGCCATCAGCACCTCTGCTAACCTACCCTTGCCCTTCCCCGGACAAACCTGATAACGAACATGATCCGGCCGGACGTGGATTTGAGCCGGGGTTTGTGAATGCGGGGTAAGCGGAGAGACTAAAGAGATATCAGTTATCGATTCATGAAAGCAACTTTCATACTGATTGACTTGGGCTGTTGTGGTGGCCGCTAGCGGCGCCAACGGCGGTGTTTGTATAATAGACAAGATTCTCGACCGCGATCATCTCGGGGGTGATTCGGAGTCTGTTTTCCAAGCACCATCTTTTCTTCGATAACTTTAAAGCCAGCCTGGGGCATCCAAGCAGACCTCAGCTCATCTTCAAACGCAATCATCACTCCCCTGGTGCGAGACCCCCTGACAGACATCGCCCATCATGGCTCACCCCTTCGTATCCGACTCGCACATTCTTCATCGCGCCATGGCGAACCGCCCAGAGAAGGTGATTTCAGCTTCTGGCGTCTCCCTCTTCCTCGAAGATGGTCGCGAGATCCTGGATGCCTCAGCCGGGCCATCCGTCTCTTGCCTCGGGTTCGGCAGGCCTGAGATTGCGGAAGCTGTGAGCAGTCAGATCAGCCAGCTCTCTTATCTCTACTCGGGAGCACGGTTCACCTGTGATGCCACGGAAGAGCTTGCCTCTCTGCTTCTGCAGGGACAGCCTGGAGGACTTTCCAAGGCTATCTTTGTCAACTCTGGCAGCGAGGCTACTGATGCTGCCATCAAGCTGGCGACGCAATACTGGCACGAAAGGGGTATGCCCGAGAAGCGCCACTTTATTGCGCGAAAGCAGAGCTACCACGGAAACACGATAGGCGCGCTCTGTGTGTCGGGTCATGACTCGCGTCGAGCCATGTATCGCGACTGGTTGTCATCCAACGTCAGTTTCGTGGATCCTTGCTTCTCTTATCGGCTCAAGGGCCATAAAGAGACCAACGATGAATATGTCAAGCGCCTGGCAGACCAGCTAGAGGCTGAGATTCTTCGAGTCGGCCGCGAGAGCGTCGCTGCGTTCGTGGCCGAGACAGTTAGCGGGACAACTTTGGGTTGTCTCCCCGCCGCGCCTGGGTACTTCAAGGCAGTTCGAACGATCTGCGACAAGTACGATGTTCTTCTCATCTTGGACGAGGTTAGTTACAGAGCTCCCTCCATGAGACCCTAGCTAACCCCAGCAGATCATGTGTGGAATGGGCAAAACTGGCACTATGCACGCCTGGGAACAGGAAAACATTTCAGGCCCTGACATTCAGACTATTGGCAAGGCTTTGGGTGGAGGGTACATCCCCCTGTCTGGGGTACTACTCCGCAGCAAGATCTTTGATGCCCTTGCCGATGGATCAGGGCTTTTGGCCCATGGCCATACGTTTCAGGTATGCTTAGCACCAATAAAAACACAAGGAGAGCCATCAAGTTAATTATTCACTTTTTCTAGGCGCATCCGGTAGCTTGCGCCGCAGCGCTCGAGGTTCAGCGCATCATCCGCGATGAAGACCTCCTCGGCAACGTGGCACGAATGGGCCAAGTCCTCGAGGAACTCTTGAAAGAGGGGATTGGTCCACTAGAGTATGTAGGCGATATCCGGGGCCGAGGTCTCTTCTGGGCGGTCGAGTTTGTGCAGGACCGAGCTGCCAAGACCCCCTTTCCCGCGGGCCTAAGACTTTGCCACCAGATTGTGGACAAGGCGCTTGACTTGGGCTTGAACATTCTGGGGAACCTTGGTACAACAGGGGAGGTTCATGTTGACCATGTTATCATGGCTCCGCCGTATGTGGTGACAGAGTCCGAGCTTAGGCGCATGGTTGGGATTCTGAGGGAGGCGATCGAGGCTGTTACTCGTCAAGTTTGCCACACTGAGTCCGCGAGACTCTGATGCATTCTAGAATCCCCCAAGATAGCTAAACTGTTGTGGGTGAATAAAACTTTCATCAATGTGACCAAAACTCTTTGTCCTTCGTCATCTCACGCCCCTAGCCACAAGAACTGGAAGAGCTGGAGGTAACCAAGGCGGCATATCATGTCGAACATGACAAACTTTCGTGATCAGCGCTTTCACCCCGGGTGGTGACACCGAGATAAACATTAATTGGTCCAAATCAGTCCAGCTTGTCCGCCCTGACGTTAGAGTCTCTTGGCCAGGAGGAGCCAAACTTCTGCTATACCATCTTGGGATTGCCCCACCCCGCCGATAGCGCCGTGCATGAAGGGTTTCTCGTGACTCGAGACTTCATCTCATCCTTGCTGACCTCCTACGATCGACTCTGTTCTTTATCCCGCCCATAGCGCCCGGACGAAAGCATCCTGCAGTCGTACAGAGACCTCAAACGATCAATGGAGAACCCAGCAATGGCCCCTCTCGCAGGGCCATCGAGGAGGCCAGGGTATACCCGGCAGAGGCGCGGATGCCTGACTTGCCGTCAAAGGTATGTGGATGCCATCATTGGTTCTCTTGCCCTGCTTCGATATCATCATGGACCTCTTCTGACGCTAATGTACTACAGAAAGAAGAAGTGTGACCAGATCTACCCTGTTTGCAGCCACTGCTCGCGGCTCAACCTGGTCTGCAAGCGTGAACCACCTCGCCCCCTGAGGTCGTCATCGCCTGTGCCATCGGACACGGCGGCCAGAACCGATTCTGCCATGACAAGAACTCCGAGAATAGATCAGCAACTCCGGGGCATAACACACTTGTGTCAGCCTTTGGGTCTGCCGCTCTCGGAGTCGGACGATGCAGAGGCTGAGGACCTGATTGGAAGTAGACGAGCCATGTTGCGATACTACACGGCAACGTTTGCATTCCTAATCACTACCAACCTAGAGAACAACTGCTTCCTATCTGGCATGTTCCCTCCAAGGCGCATTAGCCTTGCAACTAGCTAACTTATCCACATAGTCATTCTTCCTATGGCATTTGAATGCCCACCCCTTATGTATGCAGTGTCAGCATGGGCCTCGTCCCATCTGGCCTTGCGAGATGACAAGTTCAAGCCCTTGTCTCTACGCCATCGTGGATATGCTCTAGCACGTCTCCAAGAGTCGGTTCAACAAAGTCAGCTCTCGACAGAAATGTGTCTCGCAGTCACAATGGTCCTCTGCTCTATGGAGTCAATATCTGAAGCCACTGACAGCTGGTACCCCCATCTCACGGGCGCAGCTGCAGCTCTAGCACAGGGGCCAAACTCGGTGTATGACCCGAAACAGGCAGTGCAGGTGACGTTTGAGGGGAGATGGCTACTCCGCAATTTTGCGTACCACGATGTCATGATGAGTGTCTCGATGGATCGCCCACCCTTGATTAAAGGCTTCTATTGGGCGGCAGCAGATGAATCTCTACCGGATCCGTACTTTGGCTTCGCGTCACGTCTGCTGTTTCTTGTGTCTGAGACCAGCGTCCTTAATGCTGACTTTGCAGATGCAAATGGCATTTCCCAAACTGGCCAAACCATCAACCATGGTGATCGGTCAATTCGGGCTCGGAATATTGAGGATGAACTTCAACGCTGGGTGTGTCCTTCGAACGAGCGCGGCTCACCACTGGCACTGCTGGGCGAAGCCTACCGTAACGCCGCACTCATTCATCTGTACCGAACCCTCAGGCGCCATGTAAGTGGCTATTCTGTTGTGCTACAGGCCAAGATAAAAGCATGTGTTGAAGCCATCGTCAAACTCAGCCGGGAAGTCTCGGAAGGATGCTTGGTGGAATGCACACTGCTGTTCCCCCTCTTCATGGCTGGAGGAGAAGCCCACGAGATGTCCGAGATCGAGGCCATTCGGGAAAAACTCGGTGACATGATTAGGTGGCGAAAATTCCGCAATGTTGAGGCGTGTCTTGAGATACTTGATGAAGTTTGGCGCCGGAGGGCGGATGGCTCGCGGAGGAGTGACCAGGGACATGTGGATTGGGTAGATATTGTGAAACACAGAGGATGGAAGCTTTCGATATCGTAATACGAATGCAATAAATTGTCATTGGTCAATCTGAGGCCCGATTAGGAGTTCATCGGGTCTAAGACTTGCCCCCTCCGGGCCCTCCCCCGGGGCCCTCCCCCGACCTCGGGCCGCTGTTGGCGCCCAGGTACCCCGTGATTGAATGACTCGATCTGCGGATTGCAACGAAAAAACGCCGTCGAAAGAAGATCACAAAGGACGGCGAGGATTTGCTCAAATCCTATTTTATAAACCACGAGTTGACCTCATTAGGACAGAACTGCAACACGCCTACCACCTACCACCTAAGCCCAGACGCTTCTTCTCAACCACAACCCCAATTCACCATGGCAAACGAAAACACCTCCAAGCCGGAAGAGCTCAGAGAGCGTGCCGATCAGGCTGCCATCCCTTATCGCGGGCCACGTCTACCCGCTGTACCTGACGATCTCGTTATCCCCGGCATTTTCGACATTGAATGCGACGAACGTCTTTGGGTCCCCCAAGCTCCAGACGTCTGGTTCCGGCCACTTCTATTCAGCGTCTCGGGCGGTTACTTTGTCAATATCCTCCGTGTACGACGATCCGGCATCCTATCTCGTCATCGCCACGCTGGTGCGGTACACGCCACTGTGCTCAAGGGCCGCTGGCACTATCTCGAACACCCCTGGTGGGCTACTGAAGGCGGCTACGCGTACGAGCCTCCTGGAGATATTCATACGCTTGAGGTGCCGGAGGATGTGAAGGAGATTGTGACGCTGTTCCACGTTACGGGCGCTTATATCTATGTGGACCCTGATGGCAATCCTGTGGGAGTGGAGGATGTATTCAGCAAGTTGGATAAGGCGAGGAAGCATTATGAAGCTGTTGGACTCGGGGCGAGCTTTGCGGACCAGTTTGTGAGATAGAAGACATTGTAATTGAAGAACCACGGTGTTAGCATTGGAATATGATGCTGTGATGTGTTGACAATGTGTTATTTATTATAGTTAAAGCCCGGCCCTCGATCGGTTAACTAAGCCAGAAGATCGTGATTAAAGAACTTCGCCCAATAAATTGCCCTTGTTTTCGACATGGCACAGCGCAGTACTTGCAAATTTGCCTTAAGCTAAGACTTCTGAGAGAAATATTTGTTATCTAACCGCCTTTTCTAACAATTCTCTCCATCGGACCCAGGAACACCACCATACTTTTTGGCCAAACACCCACCAGTGCTTCCTTGTTTGAAGTTTCTCCAAGCTTCGAAACGTCTTGATATCCCTTTGTTTCTCGATATCCGAATAAGAAAACCAGGTTCCATGCAATCCATAAGGCACACGTTGAGGGAGCGTAATTTTTGTAACGACATTGCGCATGCTCTTGGCATCCAGGATCCAAAACTCGGACACGGCTGATTGAGGGCATTCGCCAGATATGGTCAACTGAGACTCGTCAAAAACATAAAAGAGGAGATATCCATCGTCCTCCTCGTCTGATGATGATCGGGGAATGAATCGTGGCTCTTGGGCAAAGTGATTTCTGGGAAGACGAAAGCATTGTATAGGATCATCCTTGTTATCCTCGTCAAGGATTTCGCTGACTGTTCGCTCATCTACACACCCCGTGACAGGCGCGATATGCATATCCTTTCCTTTCTGAATGAGTGTCCTGGTGTCAATCTTGGCTATAACATCAATCTTGACGGATTTTCCAAGGACGACACCAAAGCATGATGACGATGTAGTGCAGCCGTATACGTAGCGAGCTTCTTGCATTTCGAAGTCTGGACGAACAGAGGGGAACTCGAAGGGTATCGCCGACAAGGCCCATTCATGGGAAACTAAGTTCTTCTCTGTTGTGGATAGGTCAAACTCGTAATAATATAGGCGGCATTGGTCGTTGTCCTCGGATGCGTGGGTTGAGAGATAATCAAGGGCCTTTGGTCTTGGGGTGTATGATTCGAGAACTGAACCTTTCTCGTAATGACACATTGGCCCTGGCGGCGCATGCAGGTTTTCCCGAGTCGAGGGGGTCTTCTCGAGGTCGACATCCTTCTTGTTGCCTGAGACATTTGGAGGGGCAATATTACCAGCGCTGTATAAGAGAGTAGCTGAGGTCATCCGACAAGCCAAGAGATTGACAGACACAACTTTTCCTTCCACGGTTGTGTCCCACGCATTAGCTGTATGGAAGATGCAGCAGGCCTGGCTGGTGAACCATCGTACATCATGTGGCTTATGTCGAGGAAACACGCCGAATCGAGAGGCTTGTGATGAGTCGTAAGATACCACTTCCCTATTCCTCAGTAAGTTTAGAGGATCTAGAGATAGTGGTAGGTCCATAATGATGGTTTGCGTATGTGAAGCCCCAAAGTCGTGCATCATCCTCGCTCCAGATACTCCGACCACCGGCTCATTTATGAGTTTGAGTTTGGCAGTTTTGCTGTTTTTCGAGAGGTTACTTGGAATTACCGAGTAGTGAACAAAAGGAGGCAGAAATGTGTTGTGATAGAGTAGCATTTCGCCAGTCCTGTTATCCACCTTGGGATGCCCGGTCGTCCATTCCTTCAAAAAGCTCAAGGCGCCGTTGCCTCCGAACTGATGGGCGTCTAACTGGGACCTGAAGTCTTCTGGCTCGCCTTCGGCCTGGATACCATTAAGCCAACCCACAGTGTCCAAGGACGGAAGTTGGATGCGAATTGGCGGACCACTTTCGCAAGTGGCGAGGGCTCTGCCATCGTGATACAGGATAGACGTGTTCGCAACACTAATGCGTTTTATCGCCTGCTGTGAACCAGGAAGATGCGAAAGAAAGACCAAGAATACGGTCCGTAATACAGATAGTGTAACCTGAAACAGGGTTGAGAGGGGGTTGACGAGGGTTGTTATGCTTGGCATGATTGGTGATGAGACTGCCGTTGTCTTCTTTGACAGATAAAGATCGGTCAAGATGAACTGGTTGACGAACTCAGGTATGATCTGACCGTCATCAGGAGATATTTTTCTGAAAGCGACACCAGATAGCATCCCATCACCGTCGAACCAATGTGTATCTCTGTCAACGTCTTCATGTCCCGCTGGGTTGCCACCATTCCGAACATACTGGCCCCCTTGCAACTCTGGGGGAACATTTCCTGTGTAAACGCATGGCGTTAATGGGGTTGTTTGTTGGACAGGTGCAAAATTTCCAGAAAGATAGCTGCCCAGAGTCAGCTTTTGTTTATCATCTTGGACTGATCATACTTACGGGTGCCGTTGAGACTGTCGTTTTTTAGTTGAATAGGGCATAGCAGGGACAACTTGACATAGGATCAGAGTGACAGTAACAAACAATCACATAACTCTAGCCCGGTACGATCAGTAGAGGGACTGTTTTCATTGTCGTCTCTTCCCATCTTCCTCCAGTAAATGGCTTCAGCTAACACTATGATCACTCCATTCTCAGGACTCAATGGACTCATCATCCGGATATCCCGCTCAAGGCCACGATGGTTTCCGCACCTTGTCCCAGGGAGCGAACTCACCACTCATCATCACCCGGCTCATTCAATACCCAGCCCTCACGATATCGAAAATGCCGCAGGCTTGGCGGTTGATGACCAGTGCAATCTCTTGCAAGGTCTCACAAATCCCGAAGTGCTGACGTCAACGACTGCCGACATCGGGAGAAGCGGCACAGCCACCGGCAAACGGCTTCCCGCGTAAAGTTAGTTTCTTCACCATCCTTAGCTTCTCGAGAATCTTCAAATTATCTCATTTCTTTACGTCGTTTCCAAAGTTCTTTAGCTGTGGCTGCAACGGCCCTTTCTTTCCAAAATGGTGTGGGACTATGCGTTGGTGTAGGCGCCCCAATCTCCTTTCCACTAGGTTTATCCGTTGACCCCTCATCAGGCATGTCAAGTACACAATTCCCGTTGGGATTTGTCTTGCTCTCGTTTACAGGCCGCTACTATCGCGAATGGGCATGTACAAGATTGGGTTTTTGATAGCGGTAGGCCACACCCTCCACCAGTTGACGCAAAGTCTCATCGCAACACATGTACCAGGGAGCAGTGATTTCAACCATGTATGTCGACTGAATGATTAAAATGTTTCTCTACTAACACGCCAGCCCGTGGGATTCATATCTCATTAGGCAGAAGATCTGGACATATCCTCCAGGCGCCATCGTCGGTCCAACGGTCCAGGACATTCCAGCTGAAGAAGTTTTCTTCTTTTTCATCCAAACGTTCAATACTTCTCTACTTTATCTCATCCTAAGTAAAACTACGGTTCATTCCATCTATCTAGATAGAGGACGTAGTTCCCATAGAATCGTCGGTCAGGCCATACTCGTATTTGCAATTCTATATGGCCTCGCGGCAGTTCACAATGGTGGAGAAGGTACCTACCTAGGCCTCATCTTGATATGGGCTTGTCCTTTCATCCTCTTACTATGGTTCGTCAACGGATCTTTCAACCCTATCTGTCTTACTAACTCTCGTTAGGAGTCTTGCGTCTGACTTCTTGGTCCACCTACCCTTGGCCAGCACCGTGATCCCTATTCTGGTGCCGACACTCTATCTTTGGATGGTCGATACGTTTCCTCTACGCCGCGGAACATGGAGTATAACCTCCGGAACCAAGCATAGTATTGAAGTATGGAAGGGGCTGGATATCGAGTCAGAGCCCCAGCTCTTATCTAGTCTTATGTACTGATTCTCGGTAGGGAAGCCATCTTCTTTTTGCTAACAAACACCATGATTGTCTTCGGACACGTCGCATTCGACAATGCCCTGGCCATTCTGGACACGTTTCCCGAGAGATTTAGACACCACACTGGTCTTCCAAGTCCGCCTCTCCTCATTCAAACACTTCTCTTACCCAAAGCCAAGTACGACAAAGAGCGCATCGCTGGGCTTGTCAACGCAACTACTCTTTTAAGTAAGAAAAGTCGGAGTTTCTACCTCGCCAGTGGAGTCTTCGAGGGAAAGCTTCGGATGGATCTCATCCGCCTCTACGCATTTTGCAGGGCCGCTGATGATCTGGTTGACGAAGCCACATCTGTTGATGAGGCAAGGTTGTGGATCGAGAGGCTAGAGCGATTCTTGCAGCTTGCGTTTGGCCAGAAATCATCAACATCCGAGCTTGACGACTATGTCAGGAATCAATTCCCGGAACCGATTCAGCAGGCATTATTACAGCTACCGACGGATTACCTTCCAAACCAGCCGCTCCACGACCTCTTGAAAGGGTTTGAGACCGACTTGCTATTTGCAACAAGCTTTCCAATAGCAACTACCGAAGATCTGGACTTGTATGCGAGCCGTGTGGCGGGAACAGTTGCAGAGCTTTGCAATTGCCTCATACTTTGGCACTATTATCCAGATATATCGGAAGAGTCACGTAGCCGCATTGTGAATGGCGGCGTGCAGATGGGAATTGCTCTCCAGTATGTCAACATGGCACGGGACATCGCAGTGGACGCCGGCATGGGCCGAGTCTACGTTCCGAGTACGTGGTTGAGCGAATCGGGCCTAGAGACTCAAGATGTGGTTCAAACTCCATCCGGATCGTCCGTCGAAGGTTTGCGTCAAAGGCTCCTTGATCGTGCCTTTGCGAAATATGAACTTGCTCGAGGGGCCATTGATGAGCTTCCCCCCGAAGTGAGGGGGCCGATCCGGGTTGCCGTGGAAAGCTACATGGAGATTGGGCGGGTACTAAGAGAACCGGGTTATTCCGTTCGGGCCGGGAAAGCAACTGTGCCCTTGTGGAGGAGGATCAGGGTTGCATGGTCAGCGTTGAACCAGTAGAATCTTTCTTGGAGTTAGTGATAGGCCAGCAACGGCTGGTCGGATAGCGGCCGTTACTTGTTGGATCTCATATCAGGTCACTGTGTTAGCATTGGGATATGATGCTATGATGTGTTGACAATGTGTTCTTTATTATAGTTGAAGCCCGGCCCTTGATGGGTTAACTGAGCCAGAAGATCCAGCCAGAAGATCGTATCTCTTATCATTTGAGCCAAGAACTCCAGGGTCGAGGCGGGTTAAAATTGCAGTGCATTGAGGCCTAGCAAATGATTGGCTAGCAGCGATCACTCAGTTAGTCGTCGAGGTGGGCTAAAACTGCAGTGCATTGACGATTATGTGATACACACAAATGTTGAGAGGGGATGGTGAGACATGACAAGGATGGTGGGTCGGGGAGCGGAAATGGAGGACGTCATTGACTCCCTTGGCGGTTACACAAAGAAAGGACTGATGCTTATTCCGATTCCGTCGAGGCATTTACACTCTCTATCGTCAAAATGGAAGAACCAAAGTCTAAAGGGAAGTCCGTGGTTGTAATTGGTATGCGTCCTCAGGCCCCTTTGCGAGTGACGATGCCACTACTGACTAGCGGGCTCGCCTAGGTGCCGGTGTTGGAGGAGTTGCCACGGCTGCACGACTAGCAAAGGCCGGCTTCAAGGTGACGGTTCTGGAAAAGAACGACTTTACGGGTGGGAGATGTTCTCTGATCAATCACGATGGCTATGTGAGTTGACTCTCGAAACCAGCTACCTATGCTCAGGTTTGTTAACCGACAAAGCGCTTTGACCAAGGCCCATCCCTACTGCTCCTCCCCCAGTTCTTCCATGAGATCTTCCGTGATCTTGGAACTTCACTCTCCGCCGAAGGGGTTGAGCTACTGAAGTGTGACCCAAACTACAACATTTGGTTTGGGGATGGCTCTTCCTTTGAACTATCTACCGATCTCACGAAGATGAAGAAGTCTATCGAGGCGATTGAAGGCATAGATGGCTTCGAACGCTATCTCTCGTTTCTACAAGAATCACATCGACATTACGAGATCAGCGCCGCTTATGTGCTTCGAAGGAACTTTTCATCTTTTCTCAATATGGCGAGACCAGAGATGCTGCTGAATCTTTTAGCTCTTCATCCCTTCCAGAGCATCTGGACTCGAGCTAGCAAGTATTTCTGGACCGAATGACTGAGAAGAGTCTTCACATTCGGGACTATGTACATGGGCATGAGTCCGTTTGATGCACCGGCGACGTATAGCTTGTTGCAGTACACAGAGTTGGCAGAGGGAATTTTGTACCCAAAAGGCGGGTTTCATAGAGTGAGTGCAAGTGGACTCTCTCCCCTCTTCAACAGACTGACTAGTTCCATAGGTTGTAGAATGCCTTGTCAAGGTCGGCCAGCGACTGGGTGTGGAATACCGCCTGTCCACCTCAGTACAATCTATTTCCATCGACAAGGCCACGAGGAAAACCAATGGAGTCATCCTTGAAGACGGAACCCTCCTCCCGGCAGACATCGTGGTCTCGATTGCGGACCTTGTCTACACATACAACAATCTTCTACCGGAAGCCTCCTATGCGCGCTCTCTGTCCAAGCGCGAGGCATCCTGTAGCAGTATCTCATTTTACTGGTCGATTTCGAAGGTAATTCCGAAGCTCCAGGCTCACAACATCTTTCTTGCGGACGACTACCGAGAGTCCTTTGACAGTATCTTCAAGCAACATCTCATCCCGGCGGAGCCGTCCTTCTATGTCAACGTTCCTTCGCGGGTGGATCCGTCGGCCGCCCCAGAAGGCAAAGACTCCATCGTCGTGTTAGTTCCCGTGGGTCACCTGCTGTCGGACAAGTCAGGAACACATAGGGGCACATCCAAGTCAGCCAATAGCACGGAAGAGACCGTCGCCTCGGATCAGGACTGGGACTCTATGGTATCACTTGCCCGCAAAACGATAATCGCAACTATTCAATCCCGAATTGGCGTGGACTTATCCCCTCTCATCAAGCACGAAACTGTTAATACTCCATACACATGGCAAGACAAATTCAACCTAGACAAGGGAACTATCCTGGGATTAAGTCACTCCTTCTTCAATGTCCTTTCTTTCCGGCCCGGGACTCAACACTCGCAGTTCAAAAATCTCTACTTTGTTGGGGCAAGTACGCATCCAGGAACTGGAGTTCCAATCTGTATTGCTGGCAGCAAGATCGTTGCCGAACAGATTCTTCAAAACGCAGGGTTCTCGGATGGCGAGATCCCATGGACTGCAGTGTACTATGAGAGGGGGCGGGGCGAGCTGGATAGGCTACAGAGCCAATATTTCCTTGGCCTACGAGGCACATGGTTCATTGTGCTGATCGTAACACTGACCGTGGCCTATTTCTTCACCATTGTTAAGTAGGAGGGAGGTGACAAGGAATATCATGTGGTAGTGTAGGAATGGCGTCTGTTGCATATTCAACGATTGACACATCTTGAATCTCATTCCCATCTGTCGTCGTTTTGTATAGTCCCATTTCCGCGCGCATTATATATTCGGCTTCGGAGTGATAAATGTTTCATCCCCACTTGTCAGATAATTCATCATTCCTATAGTCACTCCGTATATAGACAGAAAGCGAGAGCGAATCTAACGGCGACTCGTTCCATACCCGCCGAGTAAGTGTATGGTTGGGCTTCAATTGCGTGTGCTAGACACGATCTGTTGGCAGGTGAGCTGACCAAATCATCGCCGCTCTCCTTACCTATACCATATTGACGGTAGTCTCGACGGTCTTTTTTTTTTCCCCGACAAAAGTTGTCGGACTTTTTTCACTGCAATTTTAACCCGCCTCGACGACTGACTGAGTGATCGCCACCCACAACCGGTTAGCCAAGACTAAGCAGCCCTCAACTCCATTATCTCCAAGTCAGTCAGTTTTTTGGCATTAGAATGTGATGTTTCAATCCGTAGCAGGCAAATTGAGTTGCAGCTTAAGTGATCACCAGCGACTCCAAGACCCGCCGGTACAGACAGGCAGGTGACAGGTGGTGTGGCTGTTCCCGGCCATCAGTGTCATCGACTCGATCCTCTCTCAGCCGTCTCTCAAAGGATTTGAGAGTTTATAGTGCTATGACGAGTCGATCGGCAACGCTTCTGTATAACCGTTATTTCCATCTTCACGCAAGATGCCGAGTGTCCCGGAATGACCGAGAAAATGAAGTCATCCTTCTTTAGATCCTTGAGCAGTTGAAGCGCTGATCCAGCAAGCACCTTATATGCCAAGAACAGATCCATCTTGTCGGCCACTGATGCCAGTATCTGAATTTTCGTTGTTAAAAAGTACCACGTTGCAGCCAACACTAACTAACAATACCTATCTCCATCATGACCTCTCAAATCTTTCCACGCCGAAACGACGCGCTTAACGTCAACCGTAAGCTCATTAGATCGTCTACTTTCACACCTGCTGACGATTTTTGTAACTGACACCGTCAATGGTCAAAGTAGTGATATCAACCTGACTACTCATGGCTCAGATTGGTACTGGGCTGTCTGTGCCATGATGACGGTTGCTACCATCGCTGTCATTGGGACTGCTTGGACCAAGCCTCGGACTGATCGGATCTTTCACTACATCACGGGAGGCATTACCATGATTGCTGCTATTTCTTACTTCTCAATGGCTTCCAATTTGGGTTGGACTCCTATCGCTGTTCAGTTCCGGCGCAGCGATCATAGAGTGGCTGGTGTCTATCGTGAAATCTTCTATGTGCGATACATTGACTGGTGAGTTGCCGATGGACACAGACACAGCTACAATACTGACCATAAATAGGTTCATCACCACTCCTCTTCTTCTCATGGATTTACTACTCACGGCCGGTATGCCATGGCCTACTGTGCTGTGGGTTATCCTCGTTGACTGGGTCATGATCGTCACTGGACTTGTGGGCGCCCTTGTCAAAAGCTCGTACAAATGGGGCTACTTCGCTTTCGGTTCGTCATCCCTTGCTCGAATTCCAGTCCTATCACGGCCGCATTGAAGGAACATTGCTGAGTCCCCAACACAGGTTGTGCCGCACTCGCCTACATCGTGTACCAGCTTGCATGGGAAGCTCGCATCCATGCCAATCGCATCGGAAGTGATGTCGGCCGCGTCTTTCTCGCTTGTGGCACCATCACGCTTATTGTGTGGATCTGCTATCCCATCGCATGGGGCGTTTGCGAGGGTGGCAACATCATCGCGCCCGACTCTGAGGCCGTCTTCTACGGAATCTTGGATCTCCGCGCGAAGCCAGTTTTCGGAGCCATTCTCCTCTGGGGGCATCGGAATATCGACCCCACCCGTCTCGGACTTCGAATTAGAGATGTTACCGAAGGCCCAGTTTATCCCGAGGGTCCGGGTGCACAAAAAAGGAGTGTCAATGAGCCGGCTGCCGGAGCAGGGGCAAATGGCATTCAGAACCCTGCTGATGTTCCAGTCACCGATACTACCGCAGCTTGAGCTCCCTGGCTCAACAAGACTCGCCGCCTGGGTAGGTAATCCCGCTATAATTAGAACACTGTACGCATCTTGGAGTGAAGGATGATGAATTGCGGTCTGGTCAATGGTCAACGGACAACATGCTAAGTTTCAATTGTACTCTCACTCTAATGTTTTCCTTAATCAACAATGGCACTATTCCGATAAATTTTCTTTCCCTTACCGTCATCATCATCAATTGAGATTGCTGTCCATTGTGCGTTGTTATGCTCGAACCTCCACACTCATCTCGCCTCCTTTCATAACGTTGGCATGGTCAACCACGTCAGCAAACCTCGCTGTTTGGGTGTCAATTCAAATATTGTATCAATCCAAACATTGCCCAAATCGTATCCACTTTGTGCAACCTCATTGACCAATACTAGAAGCTGGGGGTTAAGAAATTTCAGTGACGTTTCGTCTGTCGCCTCATTTGGACAAAACTGCATGTCATTCGCTGCAAGTCAATAGATTTGAGGTAATGAGCCCCTGTGAGTCACATCACTGGTTCACAGCCAAGTCAGCGGCAGACGTGTCATTTGGCAACTGGGGCAACGTCTCGTGACACGATGGCAAGGGTCCGATTCGCTAAATCCAAACATAAACCCAACCTGGCCCGTCGATCCAGCCTAACCTGATAGACCCATATGCACGTTTTCTTGTTCAGTTTTCTCCTTCGCGCAGATACACTCAATAACGTACCATCGATCCTTCATCTTCTGGGCAGTTCATAGGATTCAGCTGCATCGACTAGGGGTCCTTCTACTCATTCTCCCTACACCAATCAATCATCTCTTTCACAGGTCAGCTTCCAATGATCGTCAAAGAAAACAATCACTCACATGCGCAGACTATGCAGCCGTCAACATTACCCCGGACACGGAAACCCGATGTCCTATACTTTGCCTACGGGAGCAATCTCCATGTTGCCCAGATGGCCAAGCGGTGTCCTTCAAGCGTCTTCATCGGCACGGGGACACTCTCGGGTTACAGGTGGCAGATCAACGAGCGTGGGGTGGCCAATGTGGTCTCTGCGGATGACTCTTCAGTCGAGGGCCTTGTGTACCTTGTCAATGCCCGGGATGTGAAGGCACTGGATCGCTCAGAAGGTGTGGCTAGGAAGTTGTACCAAAAGCACATGTTGGAAATTGTCCTCCAGCGCCACAGACAATACTCCTCATTCACATCCGCACGCTTAGCCCATGTGCTTGAAGAAGCGTCAAACTCGTCAGATCAAGCGTTCGGTCAAACATCGCAATCAGCGGGTGGAAACTCAGACTCGGATCCAGAGGGCTCTTCCCATCCACATGGTCCTCCGTCGAATGGCCCGCCCAGTCAACGACAACAGAGGGCATATCGCCCTCTAGACATCAAAGCTTTGGTCTACGTGAGCGAAAACTACGCAACTGATGGCATGATTCGAGAAGAATACATCGCACGCATGAAAAACGCTGTCTCCAATGCTAGTACCCTTGGAGTCTCACAGCCGTTTCTCGACAAATACATCGTCCCTCACCTAAAACCTGGCGACGGGGAACCCGCTATACCGGACCAAGTTCAGGAGGGGAATCAGGAGCAAAAGCAGCAAGAGGAGGAGCAAGAGGATAAAAAGGAGGAGGGAAATGCCGGCGAATCGCCCGACACTGCCGCCATTAACGACGCTGCCACCAGCAACACAGCCGACAAGTCTTTCGGGCAGACAAAGGAAACTCAGGAGGTCCAGAGAGAAGGACGGTTCGACGCCGTTATAGTCGGTGCCTGTGTCTTGGCTACCGCTGGGTGGTGTTCTATGACTCTCCTGTAATGCCAGGTGGAGTTGGAAAGCTGGACTGGTTTTGACATAGATTAATACTTCCTTTGGCGGCTATGACAGCAGAAGATTTGATTAGGGTTTAGGGTTTCTTTTGGTCTTAAAGGATGATATCAGGGAGTCTTATCTGGGTGGTGGGTTTTTGGTCTTGATACTAGGTAGCTATATAGAATGAGCTCTCAACAGCGTCTCTTCAATCATAACACTTCTTTCACTACTTTCATGCAAGCTACATACATGTAAACTCACCACTTCCATATCGAATGTCTAATTGTCCAAGGCTACGAGTTTGTTTGGCATCATAACATTGGCACTATTCATATTGACCTTCACAGCCCGAATTGAGCATGCAGAAGTAATGCCTTATTACAGTTAGATCATCTCTCATTGACGTTACCAATTTTCTAGTGCCTCCAATGGGTTGCGGCTACCCAGTAGTTCCGATAAAAACAACCTCAACAGCTGCAAAAGCTGCCACAGCTGCAAACACCTCACCCTTTTTTGCACCGATGTAGAACGACATCACAACAGAGAAGATGGTGGTGAACACAATGACCAGCCCAATTCTAACCAGCATCCGCTTGACAAAGTACAAGACCAGGATCATCAAGGTCGGGAGAAGAGAGGCTAAGGCAGCCGTAATACCATCGCTCACGGCCTGGAGCTTTTCGTCGTTATACTCGCGTATATGTGGTTCAGCCGTGGTGGAAGACGGGTCAGTCTAGGATTTAAGTTAGTTCCAGGTTGAACATATGGAATGGAAAATCTCACCTTCTTGCACCTTTTCTTCGCCTTCTTCCAAGATTCGGCAAAGAAGTGATAGATATCCAGCAGAATTCCTCGAACCAATGATGATATTCTGTCGTTCCTAGCCGTCGGGGCAAGGCTCACATACTCTGCCCGTGATTCTGACTCCCAGATTGTGCTTTCAGTTCCCAGGGGGAAATGTTCCCCGCCTCCGGCGCCCTTAAGCCAAAGACGTAGGAACTCTAAAGGGCGCTTCTCTGGTGTTGCGAGGCCATCTACGGCTGCGGCGGCTGAAAGTGTGGTATCTGGCTCATTAACTTTAGGCTTTATAACTATTTAATAACTTTGGACCTACTATATTCGTTTAGTTTCTCTCCAATCTGCTGCATCAACTCATACTGCTCAAAATCCTTGCCTTGCTCTGCGCATCTCTTCAGCAGGAAGAAGTTTCTTGAATAGTCCTGTCTATCGGGGTGATCCGATTGTTGATCTTCCTGAATTACTTCGAGCAGCTCATCCTCCAATGAGTGTAGTTCTGCCTGGAGTCTGAGTAGATGAAGCATGTTGAGCTGCCTGAATCGACGAAAAATGGCGGTTTCAGGAGAATCTCCCATCAACTTGGCCAGCTTTGGGTATCCTGTGCCACCTGGGGGGTCTTGGTCGCTGCGTTCCGCATCTTGAGGTTGGTTTATGTCCATCACTGTGGTACTGACTCTTGTCAAGAGTCATCTAACCTAATTTGATGCTGTTCAAGCAGTTATTTCGTACAGCCTAATTTGTCCCAACAGGACTCCTTGCAGCGGACAAATAATTCACCCGCACCCCGAATCAAGGCTCAAGTCTCAAGTAATTGTATTTGTTGGGACTCAGATTTCATCCCTTTTTTCCTCTCTTCACTTTTTTGATCCCCTCCGCGGCCAGCATACCAGCGATCCCGTGATGGCCGAGCCGATCTCTATCGCTGCTGGCGTGGTCTCGCTTGTGACCCAGACTCAACAAGTTATCAGGGCTGTATCAGGCTTGCGAACCTCTTCTGTTGATCGTGGGCTGCTCGATCGCCTCTGGTTATTTCAAAAGATCATATCTCGAAGCGCACATGTCCTACCTCAAGCGCTCGGTGATGAACTCTTTCGTCAGCACCACGAAGAAACCATGCAGCTTTGCTTGGCACAGTGCGCTCGCCTGATACCTCAACTTGAAGAGCATGTCCACAAAGCCAACAAGAATGCCTTGCGCAGCTTCCTTCCCGATCAAAATATTGTTGGGGCACTAGAACAGCTCGAGACTTGGTCTAAGCTCCTATCTGAAGAGATGAATCAGTTAGTTCGGCCTCACCCCCATCCTCCTCTAGTAACTGACGAAAGAGATGGAAAATGGCTGAGTTCCATCAAATGGTTAGAACGGTTGTTCATCACCAGGATCATACGGGATATATGATCCAAAAAATGATAAGACATCGTGATGAAGACAGGTCTAGAGTCCCCAAGAGCATGATCAAGGATTTACTGGACCATTGTCCTCTTCATGAAATCCCTGCGGACATGATCAGGGAGTTGTTGATCCATTGTTATCGATATGGGCCCCAGCAGAGCATCCCGAAGAGCAAGATCAACCATTTATTGTCTCATTGTGCTACACATAATCGGCAAAAGGGCATCCCCAGGGACATGATAGAGGGTTTATTGAGGCCTTACGCTCGATACGAACGACCAATTAGCAGCCCAGATTATATTGCTTCTGAAGACAATGCTCACAGAGACGACAAGACACGACGATCCTCCATATCAACAACTGAAGATGATCTCAACCCAGCCACTGAGACCCAGGAAACATCAGCTACAATCGCAGAACACACTTCGATACCAGACACACCTATAGTGGGCCGGGGGCTCGAGAAGGTCTCCGAGCGCCTCCGCGAACTCAGCACGCTCGGCACTGAGCGTCCGTTCCTATTCCCTTTCGTCATTGTACCCGATGACCCCCAGGCTCCCGCCACTGCTCCCTTCCGAGTCAAGCTAGACAGTGGTTGCGACTTGAACTGGATCTCAACACGCATCGTGAAAAGAGCTGGTCTAGAGGACAAACAGGAAGAGGCCAAGAGTGGCAAGGCCTGGCTTGGGTTCAGCGGGGGCGAAGAACTCATTGTCCCCCAGGCAACCATCATGCTCTCATGGTACTCTGTTAACGCAGCATACACTCATCGACACAAGTTCTTGGTTCATGATCAAGTGCCTTTTGATGTGGTTCTGGGTTCCGAGTTCATCATTGAGGAGGGGTGGAAGAAGTCTTTCAACGATCCAGTTTTGGCACTGAGATACTCTGATCTCAGCGATGGCAAGTACCTATCTAGCACAAGTAAATACGGTTTGTGACTAATACAAAGACAGAGCAGCTTCGTGAAATACACCACAAAGCTCGACAGAGCAAGGAGGCAACTGATGCTCAGCGACAAGCCGAACGCGAGATGAGATCAAGAGATCGACAGGCGAGGCGTCAGCTTGGCTTATCTAGAAGCGGAACGCCAAGGTCGTTTCTTAGCCCGGCAGGCAACCAAGCTCTTTCTCGTAGAATGAGCATGGCAACCGTGAGCGGACACTCATCAATGACAAGGTCCCCCTTGTCCGCCCAACAGTCACCGCCTGCGCCTTTTGAAAGCCCTTCCAATTCAGAGTCTGCTGGACCACTTTCTATAACCACTACGCAGCCGGACGGCGTTCCTGGCGACTTGGAAGAAAGTTCAGTTGTGCCGTCTGTTACAATAGAAACGGAGCTGGAGCGAGACGCGGTTGGGGAAGTCCGATGATGAGACTCGAGCAGGGCTAAGAGGGCTACAAGAAACAAGGGACTCAGCCCGTTTGATGTTCTCAAAGAGCCTCGATGAATATGTGGCACCTATCGTTGGCGGTTCGGGTAGAGCCAGGACATCAATCTCGCTGATAGACGACGACGTCAGTAACCCACATCAACCCATTGAATTTCAGCATGGTAACTCATCCATTCAATGCGAGAATGCGAATCATCTCTTACTAATGAATGTCACAGTGAAAGGCGCAACACGTTAATAACAACAAAGGGCAGTCATCACTTTCCAGAAAGCGCCCAAGCATTGCCCTAAAATACATCAAGTGCCCTCCAAGACTCCATACCTAAACAGCTGGCGTTGATACCAGAAACATCCCTAACCCACGCTCCACGCTCGTCATTGAAACAAGAATAGAAACAAATGCTTTTCGTGTGTGATTTTAGGAGGGGGCATTGGCTTTTGGTGCTCCTATCCGACGTGGTTTACCCAAAGGGCCAGTCATCGCCCTCTCCATGTACTCGCTCTCCAGTCTCTGAGGTTCTCCCTACCAGATGTCATGTTCCATCATGGTATGCGAAACCCACTCGGTGTCGCTATTCGCAATCGAGTTTGCCATATCAATCATCTGCGCAGTCGTAAACCACGCATCCATTCCAAAGTCCTCCATGCCTGGGATCATGGACTCCATGGCTTCGTTTTCCCCGTTCAGAGAATCCATAGCCGGTGTTGCACCCTCTGGAACATCAGGCATCGAGCCTCCTATGATTTGCCCATCGACGTTGGCTGGAACAGGGGTTTGTCCGGTATCTTCTCGAGGCAGGCGGCTGAGCATGTCGTCGAGTTGCTGAAGTTCGGATCGTCGAAATACTGCAATCAGATTCCCCTTTCCAATCATCTCATTAAAGATAGAATACGACTTATGGCGAAACGACGTATCATGCTCAAGAAATCGAGGATCGAGAACAGGGGCGACAAGCAGATTCAAACTCGAGATAAACAGAGACTCAAGATCAAAAGGGAGAAAGGCTTCTAGTAACAGGGTCAGTACAATGCTTCCCAGCGAGATTAATCTCAGTGAGTTTACCAAGCAGACCTTGACTTTGCAAACAGCCAAGAATGTTGATCATTTGGTAGGATGAGTCGACACACATCTTGATCAGGTTCCAGACAGTTTGAGAGGAGTTGAGCGCTTCTGTGATGGAGCCCGGAGTCTCGAATCGGATCTTGAGGAAGCAGAGGAGCAGTGGACGTGTTGCGAGGACGATGCACTAGACGAATCAGTAAACTCTCTTAGATTATATGGGTTATTTACTCACCTGGTGATAGAGAAGGTGCAGGTAGCCCGATGTTCGAGACACTCCATTGATGGCTCTATCCACGCCCAGGGGAAACTGCTGCTGAAGTTCGTCGGCCAGCCCAGCGATGTTTTCGAGGACTTTCTTGGTGCTGAGCAAGAACTTCTTGTTCAGTCGCCCGTTGGCCCCATAAACACCTAGTAGTTGAGTTGTTAGTAAAATGATGGTCTCATTCAGCGTAGTTCTTACCTCTATTGATCGAGGCAATTGTCCGGCATAACCGAATTTGCATATGAAGAGCTGCCACTCTATGTGTCGAGCCAGAAAAGTGTGGAAGCTGAGGATGCACGTCGTCGTCGTGGATGGTTTGAGGCAAGCCCATCAACGATGTCATTTCACGGTCAAGGACATAGACTGTCCACCATAACTTGCGGCTTCGCTCAACGATCTTCTCCCCTAGGTGTTCAAGAGGCATATCTGTGTGCATGCCTTGTGAGAGGGCGATTCTCATGGCTTGACCAATCTACAAGGGATTAGCTAGAATTCAACCAGTTTAGACTCGAACACCCACATAGCAATGTGACGAGTGCCGGTAGTCGAGGCACTGAAAATACAGGGCGATACAGCAGAGAATCTCAGTCGATAAAATCGGTTCTTGGACGAGAATGTGAATACTCGGTAGGAGACGAAGAGCAGTGACAAAGTAATCAGCTCCGGGTGGCCGTTTCGATTGATAATTGTTGGTTTCGGCAAAAGCCTTTCCGAATGCCAGAATAACTAGGAGGTGAATGTAGCGGAGATCTGCGACGGCGATGTGACTGGTAGGGTCGGCATAGAATTCGTGAAGATACTGCGTAAAGGATTCATCATCGAACAAGTGAAATATCTGACTGCAATGAAACTTGACCGTGTTGATGAGATACACAGCGTGGTCCAGACTGGGCATTAGAGGAGGTTCTGGAGGTGGGCTGATGCGAGAGCCATCCCATCCAAGATCGTAGGCTGAGCCATCAAAGAGCAGGTTATCTGCGGCGATGGGGCTCTGATGGATATACTCATGTGTAAGGCTGAGTACACGGCGACTGAAGGACCAATTTGAAGAGGTGCCAAGGTAAACTAAGATAGGCGTCAGAAGTGTCGAGCGAGGACAGATGCGGAGGACTCACATTCTCTTCCCTCAGCCGAGGTCATAAACTTGGACTGTCCAGTTGAAAGGGGATTTGTAAGAGCAGAAGCCACTGGGTCCAGCCCATTCCTACTATTTGAGCTACTCCTGTTTCCCGACAATGCATCGTCTGTTGGGACAGTGGAGGCATTGCCGCCTGGAGAGGGAGGATGGTTGACATTAACGGTGACGGTGTCGCCTATTTCGGAATGAGCCACGGACGACAGCAGCCAGTGATGTATATAGAGACAAACCTTCTTCAGGACCTCTGCCGCCAACGTCTATGTTTGTGTCCAGCGACCCTGGTGTAACATACTCTGCAGCGCCAGCGCGACGTTGACTATTGGCAGCCTGCTGCTGCAGATCAAGAATGAAGCTAAAAGTCGATCAACACGTCATTCCAGAACAAAAGAACAATCTCGAAAATTTACCCTCTTGTGACCAAGATCTTTTGGTCGCGCTGGTCAAACTCGCAAGACAGCTTGCGCTTCTTGCAGGCATCGCAAGGGTGCGAACCCGAACACTTGATCTTTTGCTTGCGACACCGTGAACAACTGGGGTGGTTCTCATGGTCAGCGTCATGTTGCATATGAGGGGGACAAGGGTGGTCTTTTTTCATAAATTGGGGAGATGGGGGCGGGCTTGACGAACGCGTTATCGGATCTTTTGGACACGCGGCCTCCTCGCGAGTTTGCAGAATCCACTGTTCTCCTTGCGTTTGAGGAAGAGCTCGGCGGCATGGTACTATACAGTCCGACCTGTGGTTGAATGGATAAACGGTCTAGAGGTGGTGGAAGGGCTAGATGGGGGTTATGGGCCTCGTCTTTCTTTCGAGTTGGGAGGCAAAAAGTCACGAGATGGTTGGAAATTTGGGTGCAGGCTTGCACTAGCTCCAACGCGATATGCGGGGTAGAAGGACAATGTTGCCGGCCCTTATCGGGGTTCGGGTTCGTCGGGACTAGACAGGGATGGTGTTATCACTTCGCTTCAGCAGTGAATGATAGTGGTGTGGGCACGCCTTAAGAGGACCCCAGCTTTCCATTGTGGCGCTAGAACGTGGAGGAGGAACGGCTGGCTATCTCGTGGTGACTGTCGAGATGCTGTATGTTGGCGACAGGGGTTGGCATGGCTGACGGTCTCCTTTTCCATCCACATCATCTCAATCTCGACACGTGGATTCCGTCTCATGCAGTCGTGTTATGTACGCCCTGGATGTCTCTGTCTCTGCCAAGTCCCTGCTGCACGATTCATTCGGCACTCAATTGCAACTCTTCTGTCATCAGATCAACAATGGCTTTGCCTTCAGCGCCAGTTTAATATGCAGACTACTCAAAACACTAAACTCAGTTCAATCGTCCCCTGACACGGTCCGTCCATGTCTTTTGCAGATCCTTCTCAACCTCGCCCGCCTCCTTCATCAGCGTCGCGACGCTCTGCTTGACGGCATCGCCCACGGGCTCGTAAGGATGCCGCGGTGCGAGCTTCTCCTCGGCGCCCTCGATGCCAGCTAGCTGGGCTGAGTAGGTGGCCACAGCGTACTTTGTTGATGCCACACCGCTCTTGCAGGGGCTCTCGGCCAGGGCAGCGATGCGCTGCAGCTTCGTGGCCTCGTCGAACTTGCCCTCCTTGTACAGGGCGTAGATCTTGGACGTCAGCGTAGGGAACACGTTGGCAAAGGCCGCCACGGTGCCCACGCTGCCGGCTGCCAGGCCACCGATCAAAAAGTCGGACTGGCCGCCATAGGTGGAAAACTCATCGGGCGACAGAACCGCCGCGAGACGCGTGATCTTGCCCACCGAGCCACAGGTGAGCTTGACGCCGACAATGTTGGACTTGCCGCTGGGGTGCGTCGCCTTGCTCTGGTTGAACATCTGGACAATCGACTCGGAGTCGATGTCGACGCCATTGCACACGCCGGGGAAGTTGTAGATGATAACGGGCAGGGGAGACTTGAGGGCGACCTCTGCAAAGAAGCGCTTCACCACCGACATGGTGGTGGCCTTGCCAAAGTAGGCAGGGGGCAGGACAAGGAGATAGTTGGCCCCGGCCTTGGCAGCATCCTCAGCCAGCTGAAGGGTCTGCTTTGTGGAATGGGCGCCAACGCCTGCCATCAGGGGAAAGTCGGGGCCGATGGTCTTGCGGGCCAGGGCGATGAGGTCGTACCGCTCCTCGCGGGTGAGGAGGAAGGCCTCGGCGTTGGAGCCCATGACGATGAGGCCATTCAGGCCCGAATCAGCCAGGTGGGCAAAGTACTTTGCCTGAGCGGCATGGTCTGGCTTGTCGGCGGCGTGGTCGAAAAAGGTGACGGCCGGGCACCACACTCCCGGGGAGGGAACGTGGGGTTGGGGAGAGGCTAGGATTTGCGAGCCCATTGTGACGCTTTGACTATGTGTATTGACTTGGGTAGATCTGACAAGGGGATGTGGCCAGCTTGGTGTGTTTTTAACCTGGAGATGTCTTGTGTGTAAATATCTCAAACCGACTTCACTTTTTCATGTTCAAGGTCCGAACATGGCTGATACTCCTCATTGAGAGTGGGGTTTGCATCGCAACTGGGCTCCGATGATGAGAGGCCGCTCCGACGAAAGGTCAAAATGCACGACTCGCCGACGGACTCCCCTCTTCAGTCTCGGGGCCGGGAAGCGACCCGGTTGACCGGCAGGCCTTCCGGTGGAGGATAACACGAAATCAGCCAATCACGGAGAGGCATATGTCGGACAAGGGTTCCGGCGACGTCGCCTCTCTCGGTGTTTCCAGCTCCATGATGGAAATGTTCTCGATGGCTTCGGGAAAGAGCCGTTGAAAGTCTGCAGCACGGGACCTGACTGCGTTGAATCTTGATCATCGTCACTAGATGAATGCCGAAGTGCAGACACCTAAGCCATGGGGGATTCTGGAAGCTCAAGGTCTTGACGCGTTACAGACGCGTGGGGGTCGTGACGGCATCACGCGTCAGCTTGACCAACAGCTGCTGGTTGAAGAAGGAAGGAAGAATGAGATTCAGGAGAAGCAAAAGTAGGTATGACACCAAGCTTATTGGACACATTCTACACAGGATGTTTCTGTTACACACACTAAGCCGTCGTGTGCCAAGAGGGCTGCTTTGTGCCCCATCCTTGGTTCTCTAGGGTAGGAAGACCCGACGCGATTTAATCAGCCCTTTCACTTTGGACGGCATAACAATAGGACATGAGCCAATTGGAAACATGTCGGTTTATTGAAGATGCTATTATCAATTGGATGATTCTGTCTTTTTTGTTCAATACCAAGTGGAGATGGTGTTCCAGCTTGACGGGACAAGACTCACGATCTTCCCGCTTTGGCCTATGGCGAGAGCGGCCGAGGGGACGAACAAGAACAAACACAATTGGTGCGTCATTGATAGATAATCATCCAGTAATTCGAACCACTCATATTTATTTCGCTGTTAACTATGCGAGAAACGTTCTGTTACTCGTAGTGACGAGGTTTTACTATGTGTTTTCTCAACTGGATTGCCGCATCACTAGCATTCGATGTTGAGGCAACTTGAAGTAGGCCGGAGTATCGCAAATGTGCGTCGAGAGAATCAGAAGCTGTCAGAACAGATGGCAGACGGTCAAAAAGATGCAACAGAATCAAGTATTAGTCTCTAATTATGGTCCCTGAAAAGAAACTCGACACATCCTTTTCACAGTTTGGACTGGCTGGGCTTCAGCTCGACCAACTCCTTCGAGTTTCCAAGTCTCCAGCTGACAGCACCGCCCCAGTCGCCCTTGTCGTCCTCGGAAGGCGTCTTCCATCGCCATCGAGTCACGGGCTGTTTTCCATCAGACGCCAGAAGCAGGTCCTTGACCCATTCGCCAAAGATGGGGAACATTTTGAAACCGTGGCCCGAGTCGCCGCTTAGGAATACTACCGACGAGCAAGTATTCGGGACGTAGTCGATGATAAAGTCCGAGTCGGCCGTGTCGGCAAACCAACAAAGTGACTTTCGCACAAAGGGTCTGTCAGCAAACTGGGGGAGCGCGTGTCGTAGGAGCTGTCGGAGCTGCTTCTCGTCGTCCTCAGGCAAGAAGGCGCTTTCACTGATGCTACCGGGGGCGTAAGAGATGCCGCTCTTGGTATCAGTGTTGATTATACCGCCACCCATAGGACACATCTTGAGCAGGTTAGTTTTCGGATCAGGTTCAAAGAAAAAGCCTAGATCGCGAGCATAGGTGACGGGAATCCCACGGAGAGCAGACGTCTCGTCTTCTGTCAGATGAACATGAGCAACAGACCAAGACTTGGCCACAAGTTGCTTGCCGATCTCGGGAATCAGCTTTCCACCTGCGGCGCCGGTAGCGACGATGACGAGACGGGCGGGATAGAAGAGGCCATTGACAGTCTTGACGCCCTTTGCCTTCCGGCCTTTGGAGGAGGAGTCATCGTAGACAACCTCAGATACAGCTCCGGCACTGCCTAGGATATACTTGACACCCTGAGCCTTTGTAACAAGATAGATGGACCGCAGGGCATTGCCCGAGTGGGCGTATCCGTCGAGCTTGTTCAGGTACCCGTGCCATCCGGGGAAAGGGTTCGGCTTGTACTGCCAGCAGGCAGCATCGATGTCCTTCTTCTCGTTGATGTGGGCCACCGAAGGCTTGATGCGAGGGTGTCTCTCGGCCGCATCTTGGAACCGCTTCAGTGTGTCGTAAGCTTCCTTCGGGGCCGAGCCGGACACACAGTGGAGAAAGCCGGTCTGGTGGAAATGCGGGGCGAACAGGGGCGTTTGCCAGGCATCGATGGCTTTCTAGATGCATCATTCAGTCATTGAAGCCTGTAGAAACATTGGTGAAGCTTACCAGAGTCAGGTCAGTGTAAAAGTCATCTTCATACTCTGCGCGAACAATCTTGTTGATGTCGTTAGCAGCTGAGAAGCGAGAGGGGACTTCATCGTCTCTGTCGAGAACTGTGATGTCTTTGAAGCCGGCTTGGAGAAGATGGAGCACGGTTGAGAGGCCGAAGGCTCCGGCTCCGACAATGAGAATCGGCTCGGACTTGGGGACACTCATGATGGAGAATTGAAGGGTTGTTCTGTCTGAATAGAACTGAATTGAACTGAATTGATGCCTTCATCGTCGTAACCTCTCTTCTTTTTATCCTGCTCTCTGCATCATCATCGTCTTCATCCCTCGGCCGCAAACGGCCGGTCCGTGTTGACATGACCTGGTGAACTCCCTACCATCATTCGATTTCCCCAGACGAGGCAAGAATAGAAGGGTCTCGAGTTTGGCGATGGTGGAGAAGACGAGGCTGATTGCGACTGAACGGCTGGCGTTCCGATGATACTGAACAAGCTCCCGGGAGACGTCCCGACACTTGCTGCGATTGGCTTTGTCTGCTGGCTGATTGGCGTTACTCACATGGCAAACGCCTCACGCCTATCATTCGCCACTTCTTATGCCTTGTCTCCATCGTTGTGCGTCTTGCTGATGCGCCGATCTTGCATCGATAATGCGGAGGTGGGAAGCTCGCTTCCTTCTGGGTTAGCTTAGCCGCTGGACTGGGGATGTGAGCCCCCAGGAGGCACCAAGTGCCGAGATCGGTCGTACCACTTTTCGGCTATGGGAGTTAATGTGCCATTTTTGAGAGGTCAAGGCTGGATAAGGAGAATGTCGTCGGCATGATCCGCGTTATCATCACATCAGGCGACCTTGACGAGTCACATACGGGTCAACCTTGAACATCTTGTGACATTGAAGATAGCCAAGTCAGCTTGGGAACACGTCTCCTACAAGCCCAAATGGGCACAATTGTGGATCATGCGGCAGTCAAGGTTATCATCGGATCATGAATTGCTTCTAGAAGTTGGGATGACACACGGCTAGCGCAAGCGTCCTCCCCACACGATGCAGCAAGACAGGAACTTGGGATAGGCACAGAGTACGAACTGGGGGGACGTGCCATAGAACCCATGTCCTTGCCTCTCCACATTTACAACCTCAAGCCAAGATTCAACGGCTGTCACAGACTCATAGCACCTATCATGGGCAGTACAAAGGTAGTAAAGGGGGATGATCCAGTCTATGAAGTGAAGGTGAGATGGTGGAGTCACGGTTAAGTGGATAGACAAGAGGGTGGCTTGTTTGACTCTTTTATTAACACTAAATCTGCGCTTTTCGTACACTTCTACATGCAATGCTCTATATCTACTTGTTGCTGGGGTACAGGAACTCCTTCTGCTCAAAGAACTCCTCCTTGATGAGTCGGGGAGCAGTGAAGCGTCGGAGGAAGTCTGAGCTGCCAGCGCGATCGCAGGTACCCGAGCTTCGGGCACCACCGAAGGACTGCTGGCCGATGAGGGCGGCGGTGGTCTTGCAGTCTGAAGAATTGTTAGTATTTTGAAGGTGAGAAGAGAGAGGGAGAACTTACTAAGGTAGAAGTTACCGGCAGAGTAGCGGAGGGTGTCCTCAGCCTCACGGAGGGCGGAGCGGTTGTTGGCAAAGACAGCACCG
Organism: Fusarium keratoplasticum; assembly: GCF_025433545.1. Taxonomy (NCBI): domain Eukaryota; kingdom Fungi; phylum Ascomycota; class Sordariomycetes; order Hypocreales; family Nectriaceae; genus Fusarium; species Fusarium keratoplasticum. The sequence continues at coordinate 1,164,742 of NC_070539.1, read as the reverse complement.
GTCAGGGCAAGACCGCCACCGTTCTTGTCAATCTTCTGGAGGAGAGGCTTCCACTCAGCATCAGGGTAAACGTGGACAGCCAGGACGGGACCAAAGATCTCCTCGTTGAAGAGCTTGTGGTTGGGGTCATCGACCTGGTAGACGGTGGGCTCGACGAAGAAACCGACGGAGCCGTCGTACTTGCCACCAGCGATCACCTTGACGGAAGGATCCTTGTTGCTCTCATCGATGATGGACTTGATCTTGTCGAAAGATCGGCGGTGGATAACAGGGCCCATGAAAGCCTCAAAGTCCTTGTCAGGGTTGCCAATAGTGATCTCCTTGATACCGGCCTGGAGTCCCTCGATGAACTCCTTGGCCCGGGACTCGGGAACATAGGCTCGAGAGGTGGCCGAGCACTTCTGGCCCTGGTACTCAAAAGCACCTCGGATAGTATGGTTAACGGCGTTGGGAATGTCGGCGGTAGGGTGGATGAGGTGGAAGTTCTTGCCGGAGGTCTCGCCGACAATTCGGGGGAAATCACGGTATCGCTTCTCAGCAATGCCCTGGCCGATCTTGCCGTAGATGGATCGGAACACGTCCGAGGAGCCGATGAAGTTGAGACCGGCAAACTCGCGGTGCTGGAGGACGATGTCGGTGATCTCGGCGGCATCGCCGGGCACGAACTGGATGACATCCGGGGGAAGACCGGCCTCGACGAGGATGTTGTAGATGATGGTGCTGGGGTAGATGTTGTACTGGGAAGGCTTCCAGAGGACGACGTTGCCGAGCAGAGCAGGTCCGGAGATCAAGCTACCACCCAGAGCAGTGAAGTTGAAAGGAGAGACGGCGTAGACGAAACCCTCGAGAGGACGGTAGTCGACTCGGCTCCACATGCCATCGCTACCACGGTCAGGCTGCTTCTCGAGAATCTCTGCGGCGTAGTTGCAGTTCAGACGGAAGAAGTCAGCCAGCTCAGCAGCGGCATCAATCTCGCCTTGCCAGACGTTCTTGCCCTGGCCGAGCATAGTGGCAGCAATAAGATCATATCGGTACTTGGTGGTAACGAGCTCAGCAGCACGCTGGAAGATGGCGACACGGTCCACGAAGGGGGTGTCCTGCCATGACTGCTTCGCCTTGAGGGCGGACTCGATAGCGGTGGAGACCTGCTCCTTGGTGGCGAGTGGGTAGTTGGTAAAGGTCACGGCGTGCTCAGCAGGCAGGACCTGGTCCTCGTTCTTGGCGATCTTTTGCGAGGCGCCGTTGAAGATGATCTCGCTCTTGAGGGGGAGCTGAGATCGGAGTCTCTTGAGGGCCTCCTCAACCTTGGCACGCTCGGGAGAGCCTCTTGTGTAAGTGGGCTGGCTGATGTCAGTGTGTGTCCATTGTCTTTTGGAGTGGTCATCTTACATTGGGCTCGTTGCGGGCAGCAGGGAGTCTGAAAGGCACGGTGGTCTTTGCCCGAGTCTGGATAGAGATACTGGGAGGAGTGGTGCGAAGACCACGGGTCATGGGCAGGCGGCCCTTGGAGGCGAGAGCTCTAACAGAGGCCATTGTGATGGTAGAGTGTGAGATGTGAGGAGTGAGGTTGAGGAAGATGCTCGTGCTGAAGCCTGAAGAAACAGCACCACTTGGAGGCTGAAGCCATCTCTCTTATGCTCATTCATCCATCTTGATGCTCGCCTCGAAGTTTGCCATGTCGGGGGCCCTGCCGAAGGCTAGTGGATATCTGGAGGCGACTCAAGAGCGACCCCTCACAGCCACCGGGCAGGGATCCGGTGTGTGGAGTTATCACAAGATCACAATCTCGACCCCACGGGGACCCTGGGGTGGGAACGCCTCATCAAAAGAGCCGCATGAGATCTAACTTATCTGCCGGGAGTTGGCCCGGTATCTGACTCAGGATGGGGCGGCGCCCCCCCGGTGGAGGTCCGGTCTTCGGCATGGTGATAGGTCCCGTAACGGGAGAGCCGAAGGAGGCCGTTCCGGTGACGCTGGAGATACTGGGTATACTCTTGGGTCTGGAGACGCTGATGTCCCCGGGTGTTCTCACTCATCCTTCCTGAACGTTCCCCATGGCTACCATGCAGCAGCAAGACGTCTCGGACAATGACTACAACCGCAGTTATCTCTGGAGGCCGTTGGCTGGGGATGTGGCAGCTGCTGCAATTTCGGCCACATTAGTTACGCCTGCAATTACCATCATCGACCGGTGAGTAAAATGTTAGTTGTCCGCTATGAAAGAGATTCTAATTACCCTCAGGGCAATGGTTGAAAAGGTGGCATTCAATCGACCCTTTGGCTATGGCATGAAGCTACACAGTGTGGCAGCTCTAAAAAGCCCTGGCCGTTTTGTCTTTGGCCGCCCATTTGGCTTAGTGTGGACTCTCTACGCTGCGACTTACGCCGTGTCCAACGGCTCGGACACTCTGGCTCATGAATTCCACAAAGCTGCCGTCGGGACGATTACTTTTGTGTCTACTATGATCGTCAACGTCCCGCTTGGAGTTTGGAAGGATGTCAGCTATGCACAGATGTTTAGTGCTTCGAGTATACCACCCAAGAAGGCAGCACCTGTTGTCAAGCGTGGTGTCCCCAAAGCTGCGACTGGAGCATTTCTCTTCCGAGATGCCATCACCATCTTTGGCTCTTTCACCATGGCACCTTGGTTGTCAGCTCTCATCCCAGATAGCATGTCGTCGAACCCTCACTCGAAGGCTATTATCTCACAACTCACTGTGCCAATCTTTTCACAGTTCGCTGCTACACCTGTGCACCTTCTTGGATTGGATCTCTACGCTCGACCTGGTGGCGTGCCCTTCGTGGAGAGAGCCGCTCAGATCCGGAGGGATCTACTGTCAGCAACGATTGTGCGATCTCTTCGAATCATTCCGGCGTTTGGATTTGGATGCATTGCAAATATGGAGAGTCGCTCGTGGTTTCACAAGTTTTTTGCCAAGTTATAGAATATGCACTTATAAAGAAAAATGGTGTTGGCGGATCAGTTTTTTCATGTCATTTTTATTGTCATCAGAATGTTTTGTTGGTGTTTATATACATGCTTTGACTATGAAGTAGGCCTCGTGTCGTTGACGTGAGTGACGGTCTCCATCAGGCGAGCAACAGTCACGGCTTCACGAAGCGCACGCCCAAGATGACCTCGAACTCCTGCCTCTTCCAAGACCATGATTCCACCAATTGTGCATCCCTCGGGAGAAGTTCCCTGGTCTTTTAGGACTCCGGGGTGAATACCGCTCTGGAGCATCTCGGCTGAGCCCTTCATGGATTGGTAAATCATGGTCTGGGCATCTGCGCGAGGGACTCCAACTGCAACCGCAGCATCGATAAAGGCATCGCAGATGATGGCCCAGAAAGCCGGTGTAGAACCTCCCACAGCTGTGGTAGCGTTCATAAGACGAGGGTGAATCTCGACTGTTTGTCCGATACTCTGGAAGATGGCCTTTGTCAACTGCAAATGCTCATCAGGCAAGGCGGGCTCAGTGGGAGCATTCTCAATGGCAATGAGACCTTGAGACACCATGGATGCAATGTTTGGCAGCGTGCGCACAACCCAAGCCCGCCCAGGTTGGTTCTCTGAGGTGCTCGCACTTCCGTAGATGGTAGCCTCGAGCTTCTCCTTTGTCCAGCCAGCAGCAACACTGATCAACAGCTTGTTGGACAAGGCATCTTTGATACCGGATTGCGTGAGAACAGTCTCAATATCCGCAGGGTCCACGCCAAGAATGATCACATCGGACTGTTGCACAGCCTTGACGTTGTCACCACGAGACACAGTGAGGATATCGCTGTACTCGGCAAACTGCTCAGAGAGCTTCTTCCCAGAAGCCTCGGATCGCACACAGGCGATGAACTTGGTAAAAGGCAGATTGCTTTTTCCATCCCGTGTGGCAGGGACGAGGTTCTTCACAATGGGTGTTGTGATGTTACCTGAACTCTGTTAGTCACGAAAAACAAGTCGTCGCTTACAAGGACCCTTACCCGTCCCCAGGATGCAGAGGGTGGCATTGCTCAAGCTAGACATGTTGGGCTTTGTTGGTGGGAATACAGCTCAAGTGACGAATCTGGGGCGTCTCGAGTCGAGATAAGGAAAGCCGAAGGATGCAGAACAGAAATAGTCTAGCGAGGGTAGTACAGACCAAACCGTAGATAGAAAGATGTCGACAAGTCTTGCAGGTGAGCTTGCAGCGTTGAGATTGTGCGTGAGGGGCACGGGAGGACTACCGATGACGGTGCTGATAACGTGGAGGTCATGTCGCCTCCGCAACAAGTGGGGGCGTCGGGAACCCTGCCGGTGGATGCAGACGCCACAGGATGGAGGGGAGGTTTATGCATCGTGATTGCGACCTTGTTTCGACGTTGACGACGACGTGTAAGTAAGAGGGGAAGAGTTGAGATATCAAGATGAGGCTAACTAGTACATCAAATGATCTATCAAGTGATGCATCAAGAAAGATTATGAGAGGGGAGTGATACAGAGTCAAGTGGTTGTTTGAGACATGTAATTGATTCATGTAAAGTTCATGTTCAAATTCAAATTCTGTGCTAGATACAACAACAAACTGTAATGCTACTATGCAATTGCTTTTCATTCAACACTTCACCAACGCTCATCTCCAGAAAGCCAATCTCCTCCAGGCCTCCGTCTTCAAGGCGCTGTACTCATCGTGGGTCCGCGAGGCCGCATCCCGGTTCTCCATACCTCGCCGCGTCAGATACGCCATGCACTCGGCCAAGGTGCCCCAGGTGGAGCACTTGTACACCTCGGGGGCCACCCCTGCGTCGTCCTTGAGCTTGAGCAGGCTGAAGCTAACCTCGTCCGACATGCCGTGCAGCTGCGCGAACTTGACGGGCACCGTCGGGAGCTGCGCCTTGGTCCGCTGCTGGTGCAGTTCGTGCGCTGCCACCAGGCTCTCCTTGTTGTGACTGGCCAGGAGGAGCATGGCGGAGGGGAAAGGCTTGGCATTGCTGCCGCCGAATCCACCAAACTCTTGTCTGAGCACCCCCTGTGCGATCTTGTTGTAGGCGTTGTCCGTGTCTTGCTTGGTGTCGTGGATCAGATGCCGGGGGTCAGACGCCATGTAAGCGCCGCGTACGACCTTGACACCGAGGGTGAAGCCCTCCTCAAGAGCACAGGCGAGATGCTTGGAGAGAGTCTCGGAGGTGCTCTTGAGGTAGGCCTGGTATGTGTTGTAGAGAACAGCTTGTCCGTCGCGGTTGAACTTGCGCTGGAGATCCATGCCCACGTTGAAGATTCCCCATTGGTAGTGCTGAGATTCGGCATCGACCAGAATGTAGGCACCTCGGTCTTTGCACTTTTGGGAGATTTCGTCGAGGGCGTCGAGGAATTGCTGAGGGAGGGGAGTGCCATTGGCAAACGCTTCGCAGACAGAAGGACCTGCACCAGTAAGCCTGCAATTGTTAGTCAATTGTCGCAAAAACACCAATTATTTCCAGTAAAAACTCACTTGACAGCTAATTGATCGCCCTCCCGGAGCAGCTCAACAGTCTTCACTGTTCCGGCGCGCCACGCCTCAATGCTCTCATTCCACTGGGCCTCACCCTTGCACGACGCATCAACACCAAGACCGAGCTGCTCGTTTGTGTGGTGATCGAAAACGGTCTCCTTGGCGTATGTGAGGATTGTGCCACGGAATCCCATATCCTGCAACTGCTTCATCGTGTCCTGCGTCTCGACTCCTGTCTCGCCGGCGCAGAACTGCTTGTAAAATGTCTGCTTGAGAATGGAGCGGAGGAAGGGGTTGCGGTCGACATTGAACAGGAAAGGGTTTCCCGGGCGAGAGAGCTTGAGGAGGAGGGTGAGGGATGGCAGAAGAAGCCATGGTCTTGATGATACAGCGTTGATGAGAAGTGATCGCCACAAGACGGTAGAAGGAAGCTCTGAGAGGGGGGATTCTGTGCCTCGAGCAGGCGCAGCTGCTCGGGTAGCCTCGATGGCAGTAGAAGTTGAAGAATGACGGCGAAGCTGGACAAGGCTCTCTCTCCGCGCCCTGGACTTGGACGTCCTCAGCGGTAGAACTAAGCCCCGGGTTGCCCGAGAACCAGAGATTGTGATGCTCCCAGAGAGAGAAGATGCCATTGTGCAGAGAATGCAGTATTTTGATTGAGGGCAGAGATTATCCTAGAGTTACAAAGAACAGCACAATGGGTGAACAGCATCATCTTTTGAACTTAATCTCATCGTCGTCTTCCATATCCATCGGCACCCTAACCGATGCCATTGATGATGGCGCGGGGAGTCTGGGGAGCGGGGTAAGTGTGTAGGTTGTCACATGCCCCTTGGTCGAGGCCGTATCATCAGACGCCATCTGACCGTCATCGGAATAGTCGAGGGCTGAAGGTCTCGATCCTGCGATGGCTTCCCCAAGGCGGACCGGGTGCCGATGGGCGGCCAACCCAACCCCACGTGGGTCAACCTGAAAGCGTCTCGTTGCCACCCACAATCTATCGAACCGGGAAGGGCACCGTTGGGTTGTTGTTCTAGTGTTTCCTCTTATCGCGGTATGTAAGTCCTAGACTAGATCCGGAAAGTCGGATATGCCATGTGTCTCTAGAAGCCTCAGGCGTGGATGTGATTTGTCTCCGAAGCCCAATCGACGTGGGATGGAAGGCAGAAGCGAGGTTATCTTTTCCCAAGACAGAGATAGCTCACGGTTGGCAGCGGCAAATCCATATCGTGGATCGTCACGCGCCAGGGGCCGAGTTGTCCGCATGACCTTGGGGGCGAGCCCTGCAGGAGAATTCTTTTCGTGACTCGGGAATCTAGATCTTGGATGAACCTTATGGGGGCACCTTTACGGACCCCTGTTGGCCAAGTGCCGAAGGTCCCGGCCATCAAGATGAGACAGGCGAGCCGGGAGGTGATCCTCCTGTGGAGGAGGATTACTGGTTGAAGGGCCTAGATAGTGGCAATCACTGAATATCTCGATGGTTTACATATTTTCTGAATATAATCTGTGTACCTCTTCTACGGTACCGAAGAGGAGTGGATACACTGGAATTCTGGGCAGGTGCGACATTGTGTATTGGTGATTCCATTTTCATGTTCAGATATCACGGCAGAGTGTCATGTGCGGTATCAAAGAACACAGTTTTAAAAACAACATCGTCTTACAATGACCAAATTTTGCGCAGGATCGAGATGACTGCAATAGCTTTGCTTTGATTTTGGCTCTATTTACTCAGCATTTTGCTGCCTTGCTACTCGACTGTCCGAACCACCTCATCCAGCGACTTCGCCGTATACTCAACATTGTGCTCGTTGAGGCCTGCCAGTGATATTCTTGAAGTAACTGCCATGTAGATGTGGTAGTGCTCTGGAAAGATGAGTCAGTAAATATTCTCTGGTAGGTACCGGGTTTCATACCCTCCAAGTGCTTGATCTGTGTCGAGCTAATGCCGGTATAACCAAACATGCCTGTTTGGTTGATAATGTGTGACCAGTCTCCGGGTGTCTGAAGACGAACGAGCTCGTCGTAGAGTCTCTGCCGCATGGACTTGATTCTTGAAGACATTGTGATGAGGTCTTGTTGCCACTGCTTGAAACAGTCTGGGTTGCTGAGCACAGTGGCCGCGATGCGAGCACCGTAGACTGGAGGGTTGGAGATTGTCTGGCGCTGAGCATTTTGAAGCAGCGAGTAGACAGTCTTCTTGGTCTCTTCTGAACGAGTGACGATAGCAGTAAGACCAACACGCTCGCCGTACAGTCCCATGTTCTTAGCAAACGACATGCCCACGGCCACTTCGAGATTCAAGTCTTCAACAAGATGTCGGACAGCCCAAGCATCCTCATCGTAGGAACCAGAGTTGAAGCCCAAGTAGGCAGAGTCGATGATGGGAAAGATACCATTCTCCTTGATGACTTGAGCAATCTCCTTCCACTGCTCTCGCGAAGGGTCACAGCCGGTAGGGTTGTGAGCACAGGCGTGCAGGACAACGGCCGATCGATGGTCAGCAGCCCTGAGGCACTTCATGACACCTTCAAAATCGAACCTGCGATCCTTGTAGTAGGGCATCTTGGTGATGTTGAAGCCGATGGATCTGAACTGAAGGTCATGATTTGACCAGGTAGGGTCGGTAATGAGGACATTTTCAATACCCGTCTTGGCCTTGGCGAGGACGAGGCCGATGAGAAGCAGGGAACCACTGCCCGAGACTGCTTGACAAGTGGCGATCTGTATACTTCAGTATACTTCGAGAGTATTGACTGAGGAGTCCACATACCCTGTTCTCCTTTAAAGCCGCCGTGTCGTGGAACAAGACCTTGGTGGCTTCATCGCGGAAGCTCTGGAGGCCTTCGATGGGGAGATACTCATGACCAGCCTCACCGATCAACTTCTCAGCCGCGCGCACAGAAGGCAGAATCCACGGTTTGGCATTCTCATCACGGTATGTGCCTTGACCGAGATTAACCTTATTAGGGCTCTTGTCAGCGTTGAATCGCTTGGTGACCTCGAAGATGGGATCGGGCGGGATGTATTCCGCGGCCTCGAAGAAGGAATTTTGGGGGGACATGATGAAAACAGAAATAGACCAAAGCGTAGCTGATGGTGTGAACCGGATTCTCATCCCCTGCTCTCGCCTGCTTTAATGTGAAATTACCCCCTCGTGTGTCCTCTCTTCGGTGTACCTGCCCGGCCTGGAGCGGGGACCTCGGCGGCGCCGCCCGACCTCCGACTGCTCGGGCGGCTATCCGATATTGTGTGACCGCGATGCACCGGGGACTCCGCTTTGCGGCATCTAGACCCGTTTTCACCGGCTGTCATCCGTCGGCTTCCTTCCTTGTTCATTTGGTGGGACCGATGACGGGCTTTTTTATATGCAGAATGTTATAAAACGTAGATGTCGACAAACATCTTCGCCATGTTGACACTGGCCTGCTGTTATCTTCGCTCGTCGGACGCTTTACGGCGCTTATTGTTCGTCGGCATGTGATTTCATTGACGCTTGGGCTATTTGGTCGGTTTGTGTAGCAGCCTCGGTGTTACTTTCAAGGCAACAATGAAGACAGTTTCCCATCTTCAGCATCATGACTCGATGCTCACGCATTTGCCTAATAATAAGCTTCTGGGCTGGCTGTAGGGAAGACTCAACAAAAGATAATCATCAAAGGTTATTCCTCTCCTCAATGACTACAATAAATCTCTGCTCTTCCACGGGTGACACAATGCGCCTCCAGATCTAACCCGGTTGTCAATCTCTGGCTCATCGCAAACGGGCGACGTCTATCCGTTGCCAACAACACGATCCCCATATTTTGATCATGGAGAGCTCAGCAGCGCCGCAGTCTGAGGCAAACTTCGCAAGCAAAGTGCGAGTTTTGCTGCAATCAGCTACTCACCTCGTGCCTGGCAACGAACGGGAAGAAAAGATCACGTTCGTTCGGAACCTCGTCTGCCAGCATCATTGGCAAGGGGACTTCGATCGTTCTCAAGAGCGTTGGTATTCGCATGGCGACGACATCGCCCTCAAGAATAGAAAATGTTTTTTCCTCATTGATCACCACGGTCACGATCACACTGCTGAAGAAGAAGAGGTGCCAGTATTATGATATAAGTGCACAGGAGAGTCTCTTTAAGTTAGATCCAGCTAATTGTCTAGTGCCTCATCATTGGCTTAGGCCTGGTCCATACTAATATGACCTCCAGCATCCGTATTCACGAGGACCTCCCATCCAAGAGAAAAAAGGAACTCAAGAAGTGGCCATTTACATGGGAGGGAAGAAAGTTCCATCCAGCACCAAAAGGACCAGATGGGAAATATGAGCCCCTGGCCCATCGCCAAATCATCAGGTCATACCTCCGCCAGGGTATGCCTGTTCTTGATAAGAGTATCGAATTCTTAAAGGAGTATCCAGAACATGCACGATGGCTCAAGACCCGACTGGAACCCGAGTTGTGGGTTAAGATTGAGCCGTATTGTGATCTCTCGGGAGAAGCAATGGTAGGGGGCATCGGCGATGGCGAACAAAGTAAGCAGGCCGAGGTCGGCGGCAGAGGCAGTTGACGGGGCTGCGCAGGATTGGCAAAGCTGGACACTGTTAGGGAAACACCGGCTATTCCCTGTACTGATTCCAAACGCAACGATGGTCCTGTGCAAGCTCCCTCGTCGGACGATGAATCTCTGTGTCTCTTGGAGACGCTGGTGGCGGCACCAACCACCATTTTAGACGTATTGGGGATGGATGCAACAAGAGAAACCCCGAGAGACACCACGAAAGCTTTATAGTTACCTTCACAGGGTCTAGGGACGTCAAATATTAATCAAAGACATGAAAATTGGCTCTTCATCTAACATATGTACTGTCTGCAGCTCAAACTGGCTCAGCACCCTCTCGAGCCTCATGCGGCATAGCTAGCAGTCTTCTTCTTGCCCAGACCAACCATCTTCATGACCTCCCGCCAGAATCCAAGATCCTCCTCGTCATAGTTCTCCTCATACGCATCAATCATGGGCTTCTCCCAAACCAGATCCGCCTCCTCAGCCTTGATAAACTTGGTCTTCTTGACAAACTTCCAGCCAAAGAAGAGAATAGGAGCAGCAAGCACCATGGTATAAAAGGTAAAGAAGGTTCCGACATCCCATTTTCCGGGCAGGAAGACTGTGTAGCCGTAAACACACACCACGCCGGTAAGGAAAACCCCGCTGATCCAGGCGCTGTAGGGCTGAAACCATCCAGTGTATGGCAAGGTGTTGCGGTCGAGACCTTGGGCCATGCAGGCCTTATAGAAGAAGACATACGTGATGCAGATGACGATATAGTCAATAATCTGCGCCGCCGTGATCAAGTTGGTAAGCCAGGTCAGGACCACGGCCGAGGAACTCGAAACGTTGAGGAACGCAAGACATGGGAAGACCATGATAGTGGCCAGGCAGTAGATGGGAACTCCTTGCTTCGTGACCTTGCGGAGGAATTTGGGAGCCTGGCCTTCAAGCGCGAGACCGTACAGACTTCGGGTTCCGCAATATGTGTAGGCATTACCGGCTGAAAAGATACTCGTGATGAGCAGCGCATTGGTGATGTGAGGCAGCACACCGACTCCGAGATTGTTCATGGCAATAACATAGGGCGAAGCGGCTGCAGTACCAGCACCGCCCTCCTCGCCGGTGAGGATGGAGACTAGGGTCTTGTCGTTGTAGGCGATGGCGACTCCAACGGTCAGGGCACCACCGATGAAAAAGAAACCGAAGCGAGCGTATGTCGTCTTGAAGGCGTTCTTGAGGTAGCGGCGAGGAAGCTTAGTCTCACCGGACACCATCGAGACATATTCAGGACCGACAATGGTAAACGCAGCACTCCACAAGGAGCCGAGGAAGCCCTCAAATCGGCCCAGGTCGCCAGTTGTAATGTATTCGGCGAAAGGACCGGGGTTCTTCCAGTATCGGAAGCCGTAGCGATCGCCCTTGGGGTTTCCACCGAGCATGGTGACAAAGGTGAAGGAGAAGACGATGAGGAGGAGGATGACTTTGCCGGACGCAAGCCAGAACTCGGCCTCTCCGTACCACTTAACGGTAAAGGCGTTGAGTGCGCTTCGGTCTGTTAGTGTAATCCAGGAAGTTGACAAGGTCACAGGAAGCTCACAAGTAAAGGACGATGCAGGCTGCAACTACTGCTGCGACGGGAATGTCGTCGCGCCAATAGGTCAACACCAGGTTGAGAGCCGAAATCTCGAAAGGAATCAGGATAGCCTCGTAGATGAAGAAGTTCCATCCGGCCATGAAGCCAAAAGCCTCATCAACCCAGTGACCAGCCATTCGAATAAATGCACTGGTGATGGGCATGAAGGTAGCCATCTCAGCGATGCAGTTGTTGACTAGACCGAGCATGCAGGAGTAGAGGGTATAGGCAATCAGCAAGCTGCCTGGGCCACCCTTGATGAGACCAGTGCCGATACTGACGAAACTGGCGGTTCCAATGGAACCTCCAATGGCGATCAGTTGGACCTGGCGGTTGCCCAAGCTTCGCTGGAGCTGATCCACATTGGGACCCAAATCGCCAGCGCGGACGCTTTCGGCTTTGTCGTTGACTCCCTCGAGCTTCAAGTCCGACATGTCAGACTTTTCCTCTTTGTTGAACGACATTATGAGGAGTGTACAAAAAGGGATGAGATGTGAAGGATAAGACAAAGAGAACCCACAGCTAGAGGGGGATCCCTGGCCTTTAAAAGCTCCCCGGGCGAGTCATGGACATATTGCCAGATAGAGACTCTTGCTGATTACCCTCGGTATCAGTAGCAAAGGCTAAGAGGCATGGATCATGGGTGGTGGCCCAACCTGGGGTAAACTCCACCCCCGCAAAGTCGCTAACTATGGCCAGACCAGTCCACACCGTCGGTGAGATTAAGCTACCCCAAGCCATGTTTATCGGATGGTGGGCCGGTGGAGAAGCGTATCTTTCATGACGTGGTCTTTTGATGGCAATAATGGCCATATCAGGTTGTCACTTGGCTTTGAGAGTGGCTGAAGGCGTAGGAGGGGTTAGGTCAGGCTTCGAAATGCGTCGTCCATTCGAGCGGTAGCGTGTGTGTGTGGTTGCCTTTTCCCCTCATGGCAGCGGTTCATCTTGGCATGGCGGGCATTGCTGAAAGCCTGGGAGTTACCCTGTCAACTGACAATCTTCAACCCTGACCTAGGTTCACCATGATAGAGGCTCCATAGATCTTGATGGGTCTTTGTTATCTGAAAGGTAATCTGCTATCTGATAAAGAAGGCCCGGACTCCGTTTCTAACGCTCCAGATACGTATTTCTAACGAATCTCAAGTCTCCAGTCTATCTCTCTAGCCTGCTGTTACTTCATCACGGACCCCAAATTGAGGAGCTCGGTGTCCCCAAGGTAGGACAGGTGGAGAAATGGCGCCATCGGGAGGGCAGCCGATGGAGATAACGGGAGGGCTCCCGTAGCTTGGTGCACGGCACTCATTCCTGCTGATGGTGTCCAGCTATGGTGCGACTCTCCGGGAGAAGGGTCATGGAAGCAGGGGAGATGAATGGCTGTGGGTGTCCTTACCCGGCTAGTCTTGCATATCTCCGGACTTGAGCGCTGTTGATGCCACATTTTGAGGGAACACATGGTGCCGGGGAGTCCGGTCGTGAAAGCCCGAAGAAACGGCCAATCAAGCATAGCAACTCGTGGATTTCGCGTTGCCGTTTTCTTGACGACATTGCCGATATGGAAGCTTTGACTGTGCAATTTACCTGCCGTTTAGCCGTTCTGCCGTTGCGATTTAGCCATGTTGTGCCTGTTGCATAACTGGCTGACGTGACTGAGGGACCACAAGGGGCTCAAGATATGCCAGCTTTCCTCCGGCTGCGCACTGGGCAGTCCACACGTTCCCGAGAGGTAGTGCCGGAAGGGATCCGTAAGGAGGCATCTACCCCTGAAACCTGTACGAGGTCCAGGTTGCCTACAGACCATTTCAACCATGCTGGGGCGACGCAGGTCTAGCACATCTTTGAGTTAAGCAATGAAGGCCGAGATACAGACCTGTTCATTGGAGTTCCTCCAGGCTAGCGAAACATGACGGACAACGTCAAGATGAACCCTAAGGTGCCCCATCACCTTCGTGATCCTGACTGGATGGCGGCGAGAGTGCATGGTCACTCCAAATGAAGCGTAGACTTGATCATGAGGCCCAGGCAGTGGTCATTGGCCCTAGGACTGGAATTAAATGGGCTGAGAGTGCACTGGCGTTCATCTTAAGTTAGCCACCATCATCACAATGTTGGACAGAACACCTCTCCCTCGATCGTCGATTGGCTCCTTGGGGACAGGCCTCCGCATTCGTCTCCGCGCTGTCTGTGTCAACGCAAGCATCTTCTCCAACGAACCAAGATGCGGCGCCGAAGGCGTGGCGAGAGCATGCAGTACCGAAGAACTGGGTGGAGAGAGCGCAACAGCCTAACCACTGTGCCAATTTGCCTGCGGACTAACGGAGGCCTTCCATGTCCTACCCTTGCGGGGGAAACGGGTGAAACCCGGGCGTATGTGCGGCCCTGGTCTGGATTCCGAGCCTTGAAACGGGGCGAGGGCGGGTGAGTCCCCTATTGGGATCCTCTAGCAGAGTGTGTTCCCGTCAGATAAGCATCATGACACATACTATGATAGCCAACGCGAGGAGTGGAAGAGAAAACACATCTACCAAGAGCTCGACCACTCGGTAAACCACTAAGGTTGAGGCCCACAGAGGCGAATTAGGAAGCTCCATCACGGTGACTCCGTCCTATGCCTGGGGTGACAAAGTTCCAAAGTCAGTGCCGGCCTCGAAGCGTTGCCTGATGGCTCGACATTGGTTCTAAATCATCTTGCTGCCCGTGGGCCTGAGATTCGTGAATCTGTGACTTATGGGATGCTTAGTACAGGTACTTGGCTCTAAAGCCATGATGACTGGGATAAGTAGGCACTGACAGCGCGAATATCTAGGAGGTAGTAGGCCTCTGGGGTTGGAGTGTTAAATAAGAATTTAAATAATTTCGAAAAGGATTATATTGCTCAGGCATTGTGCAGTGGAAGGTTAATTGATGCGTGTTGAAAGGTGCTCAGGGTTACTGACACTGCGAAGATATGGATGTACCTAGACAATTCGAATTGATCAACGGGACTAAATTATACCCTGAAGCTTCAATCTCACCTATCTCCAGGGGTATCTATTGATATTACATAATTCCCGGACCAAGGTGTGTTGGTTGTGAATGGTCTAGATGGCAATACTTGAGACGAGATGAGGATAGCAAAGATGGGCCAAGATGTGATCTACCATCCGTTAGTTTCACACAAGGGCAATGCTCTTCAGTAATTTTTCAACAGTATATCCATATCTTACAAGTTCAAACGTTGCGAAATTCACCCCCAGTGATACACTGACGTCTCCAACTTACACTAAGGTCTGGCCCCGATCGTCGCTGATGAAGCCGGGCGCGCGGAGTATCGTCCCACCGACAGACTTTGGCTTCGGCAGGAGCTCCCCTTAGTCTCGGAGGTCTTCTGGAACATGATATCGTCCGTTACTTTTCATCCATCGCCCGAGAAGAGAGAATGTTTGAGTGTTGCTAAGCTATCTGCATTCGCAATAGCAGACATGGATGGCCTCTTTCACAGCCCATAGTGAAAAATTTCAATATAAAGCACGCGTCCATAAATGTTCACATCTCCAATATCATTTTGATCTACTGCCGAAGATTCTCGGTCCTGAGTGGGAGATCGGCTGAGCCCCGAGAAACAAAACAGGCCGTGCACCTGGCAAGGTGAGCGAGAATAGCTATGCCCCGATCATTCGGAAGAGCTGCCGGTGTGCGGATACAGCAAGAATAGCCTATTCAACAGCCGGAGACTTGTCATCATTTACCCATGAGCTGAAATGCTTAATGGGCGCGTTAGCTCGCTCTCATCATGGGAGAGGTAACCGCTGAGTGGCGACGAACTTCCAAAAGATAGATCCTACAGTAAAGAATACCATGCTGATCCGGAGTTCAGTTGGTATCATAAGCTAATGACGATCTAGTCGGCCCCCACCCCTTGTTTCTCGGTAAAAAAGACTGGCAAGTCCTCCAGGCCCCTCAACCTGTTGAAAGTCAGGGCTATCATAAGTCCGATCCCGTGTTGGGCCCTCATATACTTAGCTCGGTTTTACCTGTTTCGCGCAGTTCTTCAACCTCCAATCAACCAATTCATCATGACATTCCCATTTCAACACAACTATCCAATAGTAGCCTTAACGTAGCACAGGCCCCGACTAATACTAGGCATTCTTGATGGCCTTGTAGATACTGGAAAGACTCAAACAAAGGGTTCAGCCACTTGAATCGACTGCTTTCAGGGCGACCGTCTCCTAGAATACACAACAACATCCGTAGACAACGTCTCTCTCATGTAGCACTCCCTCAGAGCCTCCCATCCCAGTATTCTGCAGGCAAGTTTATGTATGCTAGGAGGGATCCGCTTGTTCAAAATCAGCACCTGTGTTCCCTGCTCTGGCTCTCGGACCGTGACCCAAACCCCAGAGCCAGTGTCGCCAACCCAATATGAAGCCCCGACCTTTAGCACTGTGCCAGCCGTGTCGGGCTGAAACATCCCAGTCGATAGGAGACTACTCTCGAGACGCCATGGTACGGCGGATTCTCGACCGGGGCATCGGTGACCTTCTGTTTCGATACACATGGTGGTCATTGCTGCAAACGTTGCACACCATTCACTGTCTTGAATCATGTGGCACCATTGAAGATGTGGATACCTTTCGGGGTTAGCAACAAAACAATACCCAGGTTCCTCTGGAGCGGGCCAGAGGATCCTTAGTTGCCCATCCATGCCCACGCCGGTGGGTTGGAGATGGGCCAAAAGGATTCGGCATGCTTCGTGAAGAGTCTCCCTAGGAAAGCGGCACTGGTCTCTCAATATTTCATGGCTGATCGGGGCCTTGAATAGTTCTCTGACATTCTCCTTAATACTGTCCCATCCTTGGATGCCTGCGTGGTCAAGCATGTCGAAAAACGGGCTTTCCACCAAGAGCTCTCTTAGTGGGACTCTTCGTGCTAAGCCTGTGCAGATGCTGAATTGGAGTCCAGACAGGTCATTGAGAAAATGCAAGCTGTTGTTCAAGGCATATCCTTTCAAGATAGCTTCTTTCAGAGATCTGCCAGGACAATGCTTCCACACTACGCCAGCAGTCAAGTTGACGTACTGGCCCCCTTGCAGGCCTGCTTGGATTTGGTCTTTAAACCAAAAGGGCTTGAGAACGTGGACAAGCGAGAGCGCTCCAGCGGCGTTAGCTTCGCGTCTCGCATCTTCTTCTTTGAGGGTGCAGTCGTTGTTGGTAACTGGTGCGCCGATGAGAATCTTCTCGGTGTAACCGAACGTAGAAGGTTCATCAATGTTCGTGGGAAAGTCACCCCAGTGGAACAGTCGTTGACCCGAAGAGGACGTGCCTTGAGTTGGAAAGATGGTACCGCCTCCGATTCGAACACCCACCACGGTGTTCAATCGATTGTCGGCATCAACTGAAATGATGCTGCACTGACCGAATGTGTCGACGAGATCCTCGCAGCTGCCATAGAGCATGGCTGGTTCCGTTTGCTTTGGTATTGTAGTGAAAACAAATACAGGACCTCCCAGCATCTTCCCTGCGCACGTTAGATCTTGCAATCTTGCAGTGATCTTCAAATCCTCATCGTAGCTCCGTGCAGCACGCCCGAAGTCAGCGCTATATTCGGGTCTATCAGTGTTGTGGTAGTCTTCGTAACCCTCAAGAGTGATGCTAGAAACCGGGTATTGGAGAAAATAAGGGTGGATATGGCCAGTATGACACTGCTGTTGCAAAAGCATGGCGAGGCCGACCGCTTGAGTGAGGAGGCAGAAGTGATGCAGTGTCTGCTTCCTGCTGGAAGAAACAAAGAATTCCTGGTCTAGTAGCTCAATACCTTGCATGTCACGGAACAGCTTTCGATATAGGGCTGCCGTGTTTGCAAAGTTGCCATTCTCTTCAGAAGCCATCACACGCAGTTCGTCCTGGCTTTTCATATCATCCTCAAAGATGCTGGCGAGAAAGTCCAATTCCTCGTAAACTCCCAGCAGATGCTGGAGTAGAATAGGCTCCAAGTCTACTTGGCTCGGCCTGTTTTGGAGCATTATGGAGATTCGGTCGCAGCATAAGCCCGTGGACTGCCACTCAGCTGCCAAATGCAGAATGTCCCGCCAAACTGCCTTGAAGCAGTCAAGACCCTCGGAACCTCGCGATGCGCTCACTTGCATCGTCTTCACTTCTATTGACTGGGTGATCCGAGTATTGTAATGGACGGGAGAGCGAAAGAGCCAAGCCCGGCCTTCCAAGGGTGGAGGCATAAAGAAGTGTTTGGCTAGTGGCTCCATACTTGTGGCAATAGACAACTTTCTGGCCACATCACGGCCATCCAACCACGCCTCGGGCTCCGTTGATATTGTTTGAAGGGTTTCATGATGGCAGCAAGAGGAGTGATGGAACTGTAACTGTGGAAAGCGGCAGGTGACTTTCTGTGTCTTGAGATCCCCGGGCGGTGTATCGAAAAATAGCTCTTTCGTAGTATTTTCTCCATCTGATACGATAATGGCTTGGATGGATTCCATATCCACGCCCGCTTGTCGTAAGTCGGGGATCCATTCGTAATGGTTTGTGCCTTCGAAAAATGATAGGTGAAAATCAAGAAGAGTCCGAAGTTCAGTCTGAGGAATTGTTTTCAAAACCTCAGGGAAGGTGTGGTTGAGCGTTTCTCTTGGAAGGCTGAGAACATTGTTGAGAATATAGGACCTGTCTTCTATTCCCTCCCATAGCGATTCAAAGTGTTTTTTCTTGTACCGGGAACCATACCGAGTGAGCCGGGCTTGGCCCCCTTGGAACTCGCCAAGCACGTCATATCCACATGCTGCCAGCGAGCACGCCCAGAGATCGGCTGGATAAGTGCCTTGCGCACCTCGGGGGTCCAAACGTCGAAAGGCAACATCCGTCACGGTGTTTCCGCTGTGATCTGTTGCATTGACATCCGCGCCCTGGCTGATTAATTCTACCAAGGCGCGACGTAGAGCGTTGGGCGCTTTTCGAGAGTCTGCAAATTGGATACAGATATGAAGGCAATTTTGGCCAACAGAGCTTCTCGCATCTGGGCAAGCTCCGGATTTAACCAGAAGACGTAGGTTGGCCAAGGTAGACTCAAGACTGTCACGGAGCCACTGTTGGAGTAGGGGACCACGCAGGGTCTCGGCAACAAGAATAGTCTCGAGGACATCGACGTCCGTGTACGGAATGATGGTTCTCTGCAGTTCCTGGTTCCATTCTGTTAGAGAGCCCCCAAGTTACGAACAGATTCTAACTTACATAGTCGTCGATGTGAAAGGCAAGATCGAAACATGACATGCCATTCATGTCGGAGACATGCACATCGGCCCCTGCTTCGAGAAGCCAGCGAGTCCGGGTATAGGCCCATGTCGGCACTGTCCTCTCTAGTTTCATTTTGTTATAGATTACCTGTATAGCAACATGTAATGGAGTCGCTTCTCTATTGAGTGTGTCACAAGTGAGTCAATTTTCAGAACCGAAACACCGGTTAATGGAAGCTCACATCCGACTCGCGCGGTGAGGGATCACCCCCAATAGACCCGCGGCGCCATTATCAAGTAGTAAACGGCAGAAATGAGTCCCTTCTTCCCATAATAGGGCGTACTAGATCGCATCAGCTTAGTTTCCATCTTGTGCATAGAAATAACGCCTGACACACATGCCATAGGGTTCGGCCATTCTCATCAATGTCCCACAAAGAGGCGAGTCCTGTAGATAGTAGAGACCTGAACCAAGAGAGATTTTCGCTTTTGATCGCGGTGAAAATGTCGGAGTAGGATGGCCGTTCACAGTATGGCTTGATGAATGTGTAAAGTGGGAGCGGGACATGGTGCCCGACGACTCCTCTTACTGAAAAGACTAGTCAGTTCGGCCAATGCGGGCGAATGAACATAGGGCAATCAATACCAGAATTTCTTGACTTTGGAAGTAATTTCTTTGCTTCACCAGCCTCTAGCGGCCAATAATCATCTTCGCGTTCACCCATGGCTTTGCGGAGCTGATGTTGGGTGTCAACGATGGAAAAATGAGGGGGCGGCCCGTTGGGTTGAAAATCTCTCACGTGCACAGCATGATTTCTTCCCTGCTTAAAGTGCAACCTCAATTTGGAAATTCGTTGAGCCAGAGCTTGATTCCCAAAGCTGAGGGCGCAACCTCCCTAGTCAAAAAATTCCAAAGCAACTTGTATTCAAAACAGTTTTTCAGTGACACTATAAGATAGCAGCAGCGAAAATGGGCCCCATCTGAAAAGAAAATCTCTAGGTTAAGCAAACGCCTCAATAACCTCCTGTGCACCCCGAACTCCCGATCGCAGAGCCCCCTCCATGTACCCCTTCCATACAAGCGCCGTCTCCGATCCGATGAAATGTACGTGTCCCACCGGATCTCGAATAGACTGGCCAGGCTCTCCAGACATGATGCCGGGAACCATGAAAGGGCTCGGCGCACCCCACGCCCATGGCTCAAGTGTCCAGTCCTGCTGAATCACCTTGGTCGGCTTGGGGACCTTGTCAACCACAACACTAAACATCTTGTGGAACTCTCTCCAGGCCGCATCTTGTTTCTCATGACCCTGGAGCTTGGACCATTCTAGACCAGGCGCGTCAAGGTGGAAGCATGTGATGCTATACTGCTCATCCTCGGGAACGACGGTGTCGCGGGAAAAGGTGATCAGACCAGGCGAGTTGACAGTGCCCGAAAGGTCAGCCTCTCGCCACCAAGCCGAAGAAAACACGAAGACTGTCTTCGAGTAACAGCCTAGCTTGTTCGAGTCTCCAAGGGCCTTCTTCGCGAGCGGGAGCTCAGGCTCGAAGTGGATCCGGGGATACAGAGGCGTAGGAATCGACACAATGACCCTGTCGGCCCTGAATTGCTTCCTATTCGCCGTGTAGACCAAGACGCAGTCGTCGGAATGTATGATGCTCTTGACCGGGTGGGAAAGCCTCACAGTCCCAGGGTGAAGCTCAGCTGCGAGGTTCTTTGCAAACTGCTGCTGTCCCTGACGGTTCCTGAGGTACTGGCCGCCATGCTTGCCATCAGACATCATGATAGCAAGACCACCACCGCTTTTGATGTAGCCGATGAGGTGCAGTGCGCTGATCTGTTCAGGCTGCGTGCCAACCAAGCCCTTGGCGAGCTCAGTAAAAAAGAGACGGGCCACCAAGGTGCCGCCAAATTTCTTCTCGGCGAACTGGGCGATGGTCATGGAGTCGAGCTCAGCAGCGTCGGGGCCCAGATGCGGATTCTTCAAGTTGGAGCGTTCGACGTATTCGCCCACCTTGTAGGCGATTTCATCAAACCCCTTTTGTTGCTCGGGGGTGAGCTTTGAAGACATTTTGGTTAGTAATACTGGCTTCAGAGATCATCAACTGGCCTTGACCTTACCTTGGCTGGGCTCCCATAGGGCAAGACAGAAACATTGCCCTCGCGTCCTGATACAGAGTCCGGCCCTCGGCTCGCTGCCCGACAAGCTCGAAGCCATATTTCTGGGCAAGGGCATACATCTCCGACTGATTGGTGTCGTTGATCCATGCTGCGCCGACATCAATGAGGGCCGTTCCATCGTCTCTGGATGGAACAGAGAGAATCTTGCCGCCGACGCGGTCCATGGCCTCTAGGACTACATAGGATAGACCGGCGGCATGGATCTCGGTAGCTGCCCGGAAACCACTAAGACCGGCGCCGACGATGACGACCTGAACCTTTTGGGGCTGGGAAATTATAGTTGATGAGTGTTGAGTTGGGTAAGCGTGCGAGACTTTGTGTGTGTTTATTTCGAGTCCAACAACACTTTTCTCGTCACTTTATACATCTGATGCAAACTGACAATCAACAACTTAAGGCTCTATGTTGCTGTTCATGAAGGCTATTCCCAGTCGGCGGATCATCCCGCCGAGCCAGTTGGAACACCACCCGCCGTAGATGTGGGTCTTTCCCGCGGAGTCCGATGCGGCCGGGATCCACCAAGGCTCCGGGCGAAGTGGTAGCCGTCAATCATCAGGCCCGTCTTTGGGTGTTAAATGCAAGTAAGCCAGCCACGAGTATTGGCATCAAGTTTGCGAGCAAATTCTTCCATTTAGAACACGAAAGGGAAGAGAATATGAAAGATTGTGTTGTCTGATCACGGCCTCCGCGGATGCCCGAGATGTCAGTCGTCGGCGTGGGCGTTCTTGTGTTACCCACCCTCCGTTGTAATTGGCTGAAGGAAGTGGTCGGGCTTCACAGCCGGTCCAAGGTGGTTCCATGCAGGTCTTGGCGCCCACCATCACCCCTCTCTCTATTCTAGGATAAAGCATATAGATGTCCTAAGTTTCTCCCCTTTGACATCACAGCTACTTCCTCTGCAGCATTATAATGGCTCACTCCAGGCTCCTATTCTTCAAAAGTCAGGATGAATGATCATAGCCTCATCTACACACCCTGTCTCAGGACATGGCACAAGCCCATGAGTCAATTCCAAATCCAACATGGGTACTAAAAGATATTGTTATACAGTTAAGACTGGAGCGGACTATTTACTCTCCTACTTACAATCCCTAACTTCTTCTAGATAACGCCAACGATACCAAAACAGCTTTGATAATCCCATAATATTCCCTACATCGTCCCGGAAGACGGTGGCGGCATCCATCCCATCGGGTCAATCTGCCCAAGATCTTCCTCCAGCAAGCCAAACATACTTCGACTACCCAGAAACCAATCCTCCATCTGCGTGGTCGGACCACTTCCAATGCCAGGTGGCATAAGGACATCGCCCGTGGTGGGGGGGACGGCTTGGGGCATGGACTGGCCCTCCATCGGCATGAACCCTAGTTGACTGAGATAGGCATCCAGCTGGTTTCCCATCGGAACGTCGTTCTGGTCGTCACGACGCTGTGACTTGGCCTCCACGTATACCATGGCCACGTCCCTGAAGACCTGGAAGATGCGGCACAGCTTCTCCGCTGTCTCTGATGCGTCACGTAGGAGATCCAGTGATGCCACGAACTCTTGAAGCATCCCGAGGTCATCTCCAGAAAGGGTCTCGACGATGTGACAGAACAGGACAAAGAAGGGCGCAAAGGGAGCCAACATCAGATTTCTAGTTGTCTGGGTCAGTTCATTGTTCCAAAGGGGCACAACAAATCAAATCTCACCGGTGAACATATATCGACTTCATGTAAGCCCCGTACTTCAACAAGGCCACGGTTTCCTTGTGCCTTCTCATTGTTTGGCGTGCAGTTTCTAAACACTCGTTGGAAAATCGGCTAGGGGAGCCGGGAGGGGCTGGAATAGCTCGGTAGACAAGTGTCAGCGTTGCGAGAAACTGGACTTCATCACCTTGCATAAAGATCTCAACTAGCTCTGACGAGTTGATCTGCTTCAGGTAGGCAAAGGCCTCCTGTTGGGTCTTCTTCTCCTCTACGACAAGTCTTCTGCACTCAACAGCCAATTCCTCTGCGCGACGACCCAGTTCAGAGGGGTGAACGGCCAGAGCAGCTGGGCTATACCTGTGGGCAGAGTTAGCTGTCGCTCTCCCATCACCAGAGGAGGGAGGCACCTACAGTTGTATGTATATCTGACCCTGCAGAGTAGCCCTCTCCAGCCAAAACTTGAGTGTGGCTGGCTTTTCAAGAAGAGGGAATCCTGAGAAATCGAACTGGCGGGGGATGGTAATGTCGCCATCGTTTATGACGGAAGCGCGGCCCATACGCAGGCTTAGCCCCCGGTCCCAAGAGTACACTTGCCAAAAGAGGATGCCTTTGATTTGCTTTGTTCGAGCTGACTCGGTACTGGCAACATCGGCGCGGTGAAAGCCCCCAGTTTGGCAGAGCTGAGCAGCAATCGAATTAAGATGCCAGGCGACAGAGGGGCGCGTGACGTCGATAGCATATTGGGTCTGGAGGCTGGTTAGTCTACCTACAGATTCCAATGACTGTAAACAAGAGAGGAAAACTAACTCCTAGTAGAAGGGCCTGGACGTTCTCGATCCTGGAGGATAGAAACATGGGTAGGTTGGCTAGGTAGGTTTCCAGATTGGCTCGGGCCATCTTGGCGTACGCCTCATACTTGTCTCGCTTTTCGACATCGTCGGATAGACAGCACTCCTCCATGAACAGGTCATACAGGCCTGCGTTGACGATAGCAAATACAGCCTGAGGAAAGTCCTCCGTGGGGAAGTATATCATCCGGCACAGGCTGGAAAAGTCCTCAATGCCGACGAGAGTCATCCCGAATGCGAAGAAGCTGGCTGTTCCGCCTGTATTTATGTAAATCACTGTTCTGTCACTTCAGGAATGCCTTTGGAGGTTGCCTACTATTAAGTGTTTTGAGCAGTGGAACCACGGCTTCTATCGGCGGCATGGGTAACTTGCATAACCCACCCGGAGGGAGAGGTAGTTGGCGCGGGAACCTAGGTCCATTGTTGGTGGAACGGCTCCCCTGGAGCCGTACGAGTTGGCGTAGATTGGTAACTGCTGCATCTACGCTGGGGTGGGCGTCGTGGAGAGATGTGCGGTGTACGGCGTGGGCGAGGAACTCGCTTGCAATCGCGGTTTGGGAGATGAGACCGGAGTCGCCACCGTCAGCTGTCTCCTCATCGCCCGAGTCAAAGTCTCCCATTGAGGTGGCAGTGCCGCTGTCTGGGACGTCCGGGGAGGGAACATAAAGTTGCTGCCGTGCCGGCTCACCCGGGCCAAGATCTCTGGCGACGAGAGTCTTGAGTAGTTGCTCTATGTTGGCGAGTCGGGACTCGAGCTGATCAATCTTTCGCTCACTGCAGTAGTCAACACGGCTATACTACAGTACCTCGCTGAGGTTGAGGCAGTCGTGAGTAGGCGAGAACGTACTACTGAGATGAGATGAGAACACGTTGACGTGTCTCCTTTGGCCGTTGACCAATGCCCGTTGATGTACAAGCTCGGTTCGCTACGCGACAGTTGGAGCAAGGCCAGTCTTTGTCGCATCGGACCTACATAGCCGAAGATGAGAAGTGCGGTTAGCCATGCGCCGTGTTGGTCGACATCACGTAGATATCCAATTTCAGCCTCACCTTGCGCATACGGCACTGGTCGCACTATCCGAGCCAAGTTAGCCACACCCTGCTCCGCGTCCCCGAGGCTAGATACGCACAGCTCTTTTGTTGGGGTCGTCAGGGCCCCCGGGTGCTGAGCCCCCGGGCTTGCCCGCGCCCACATTCTGGGGGCTGCTCTGCATCTGTATACAATCCAAGCGACGGTTAGGTAACGCAATTGATGAAATGTACTGAGCAAGTCTGTCGCGGATCGATGGTGCGCCTGGTTCTGGGGCGCGGCATTTACCCAAGTGGAGACCACGGTAGAGTGATGCAAGCTAACGCAAATTGGACAACATCTGCCGAATCGCCAGTCGATTTCGGATTAACAGGAGGGGAAGGTATGTCTCAAGATGAGGTTGGGAGCGTCTTTATCAATGAATCTCTCTAATTGAGTCATTTGCCGATTCGTGGCCTTTAAGCACATCTTACGGAGTGCCGGACTTGTTATTTTTCGCCTCCCCGTGTTCACGTGATCTGACCGCGTATCCCTTGCTCGCTGTGGATTGATTTCGCGGCTCCTATTCGCTGAGCCGCAAATTAACGCTGCGGAAGGTTTCGCTGCCAAGAGATGACCGAGCAAACGGGTAAAACATTAAAAGGCCGGTCCCTTTATATAAAGTATGTGTGAGGGCTGGCCATTAGCATTGGGATATGATGCTATGACGTGTTGACAATGTGTTCTTATCATAGTTGAAGCCTGGCCCTCGATGGGTTAACTGAGCGAGAAGATCGAGGGCTGGCCACTACTCCAGTCATGTTGAAACATGCGGGTGTAGGGTAAGTCCATTCGAGCTCTGTTCCGAGCCATCAGCGACAATATCAATGTCTCTTTCCAAGACACGATCTTCTAGCTCAGTTAACCAATCAAGGGCCAGGCTCCAACTATAATAAAGAACACATTATCAACTTTCCAAGACATTATTCGAGTATATCAGAGACAGACTTCAAATTGCGGGAACGTATGTCTGTTTCTAGAATCTGAGACCTGCCCCTCCAAATAGAGATATCACCAACTGCTCGACCAAGACTCTTGAGCTACGGCCAAGGTGTGAGAAGTAAGGGCCTACATTTCATAAACACACTTATTACCCAATTCTCACTCTTCAGGCGGCCTCATCGCTGATGTCTTTACATGAAATTGCCAGTACCTCCCATTCAAGACTACAGCCCTTTCTCGACATATGCGCCCACAGGCCCGATTACGAAAGATTAAGACCCTTCAACGGCACAACGCTGCAAAATAGTCCAGAATGTCAAAAATCACACCGACAACGGTAGCGGTGGTTTGGATGGCCGTCGCGATAAGGACAAACCACAAAAGACCAACTTTCTCGTTGCACCGTAGCGACTCAAACATGTTTATCGAAATTGGAGGCGAATCCAGATTTTCTACAAGTTCCGTTAATGCTTGTTTGCTAAGGTCAAGTTATGGTGACATACTGTTGTAGAGTTGCTGCGTAGAGTAGCGAAAGAGCAGTTGTTGCTGGGAAGTGTGAAGATAACTTGAGGATGAACCGATCGAAAGAAAACAATCGTATTTAAAATCTCCGTTCCATGAACCTGCTGTGATCTTGGGGCATCTAATCTCATCTTTGCACCTAGCAATTCTCTGTGCTGGGTGCAGGAGATGTGCGAGAGGCTCCCATTGGCTCCTCTATGCTTTGAGCGTTTGGCTCACTGATGGTCACCAATGGGAGTTTTGCGCAGTTCCTCTTCGATCGGACTCATTTGCCACATCCTGCAAGTGGCTCGGCGTCGAGTGGTCCGGCACCTCCCTGCCTCAGCTGTTGTCCGCCTATTCGTACCTCATAGCATCCCTGTAGGTGAAAACCAGGCTGCGTCGTCTACCATACGGTACCTTCAGCGATGGTAAAGAGGCCGTGATTCAGGGCTTGCAAAAATACGTTAGAATACCCTTGTTTGCGCGCTCGCTGAGCTTGTCCCGAAATTATCCTGCCCCAAAGCGTTGACATTGATATTGTTAACAGAAGTTGGGGGACATTGTTCCAACGTACTCGCGGGTTGAAAACAATAATTGCAAGCCCTGCGACCTGTTGATCACTACTGTAAAGGGGAAGCCAAGTGCGCAGTAACATGATTGGCCCCCGTTGGCCAGTTGACCAGGGCCTTTCACGAATCATTCCTCGCCGCACTGCTCACGGGCGTGCGGGATCGGATGTCGCCACGTCATTCCGACTGTCATGAATGCGGAGGGAACTCATTCGTCATCACAGTTGAGGCTGAGAACAAGGAGTGTAAAATGCCCCCCTGTATTCCTTATTTATAGGCCTGGACTTCCCTAGGGTCTTTTCATCGCCATTGTCCTTAAACACCGAATCTGATCGGCCTGCCATTCGGCGGGGGTGGGTTGTCATGTCATGGCTCCTCAATGCCCGCGGACCTTTCGGCGAATACGCACAAGGTCACCTGCCGAATTGTCCCAATACAAGCGACTGAGCCGGTCACCCCGAAAGCTTGCAACTGAAAAATGCGACATCTGCCGTCAAGCCAAACAAAAGGTTTGTTCTATCAAGACTCCGAGAACCATATGCTCATCAGACGTATACAGTGTGTGCCGGAAGGACATGGGTGTCAGCGATGTTCTGAGAGAAAGTTAGATTGCCCAGGCCTGACAAAAGCGAAGCGCACCAAGCCCCGATCACCCGTCTTGATTGGGCCATCACCGTCTTCGACCGCTACGACTTCTTCTGTTACCGGAACACCTCTCGAAGCTCCATCATCTGCCTCTAGCGAGCTACCGGCCCCGGAAACAGTATTCGATCTGCAACCCGGCTATCAATGGCGCAACATTTGGGGGGCGGTGACTCCAGAATGGACCCAGAGCTTCCCTTCAGACAGATATGGATCACACTGGATGTTCGTACCCGAGGCCATCTCAGAAACATCAACCCGCGAGCCGTACGCTCCAGATACAAAGAGCGAGGACTCCGATGTTTTGGATGAGCTTCAAGGTCTTGAGATTGGACTGGACTTCTTGGATGAATCAGAAGACGAAGGTAAGGAATGAATTTCGATCATTATCTTTAGACAAACTGGCGGATCCTAATTCACCGTTAGATGAAACTATCTATGAAGAAGAGGAAACCGTCGGCGATGATGACGACGAAAAGACTATCCTCCCTGACGAGGAAGAATTGGCTCTCGTTGAACTGGCTTTGAAACATCTCCGGGACCGCGCGTCTGTGGCCGAAATGAGAAAGCCCATTTTGATCAGCTATCTCAAGATTTTACGACCAAATGGATCAGGCAATGTGGAGTGTCCATTCTGTCAGTGGAGTTTCAACAGAGAGCAGCTCAATCTTGAGAGCATCAGGAGTCATTTTCGATGCTGTGGGGACTGGGCAGCTGCCACCCCGCTCTGCTCGCTTGACTACAGTGAACAACAGCATGAAATCGAGCTGCGAGAAGTTATGGACAAACTGCAAAGGCTTTGGTCCAAGCGCAAACCATTACCTTATAGAGCGTTACCATGCCTCGTATGCCAAACGCTCTGCCTTGCTGATACGTTCGACGGAATGAATTGGCACGATGAAGACAACACCACAGACATGTTGGATGTTGGTGTTTATCTTGCCTGCCACAAAAGGGAAATCGAACGGCTCTTTGCCAAAGCCCAGGCTCGTCAACAAGAATGGAATTCAATGGATAATGATGCCAGAGAGATGGAGAAAGCACGCTGCAGTTGGGTCCTGGAGTGCGAGCGCTCAACCTATCGCCGGTGGCCGGAGATGCCACAATTCAACGTCCTAAGGGACCTGAATAGAGTTTTCAGCTCACGCTATCGACAGTTCTGCCAACTTGCAGCAGAGTCTCTTTCAGCAGATCTGACTTCTTTCATTCACGAGCTGCGAGAGAAATGCCCGAAACCAAAAGATTTACGCCGACTAGGAACTCGGATATTCAAGCAGGTCATACAGGGAACTTCTCCGACCACCCTATTGGAGACATTTGCATTCATCAGTTTGTCCCAAGCTATGGCTACTGTCATGCATCGTCGCGATATACATATTAACTTGGATCCTGGAACAGTCGACTACCTTTCCTGGAGGACTTGTATCGAAGACGAGGCGAGCAGGGGTCTCTATGACGAAATTCTGATTGTGTGGTTCCATCCTCAGTGGAAGGACGAGCTTCATTGTATGTCCCTTAATCTTGTGTGAGAAACGAATTGGTAAGCTGAACAATCTCCTAGCTGGCGAGAGCAACCAAAGCCCTCTTTCGGCGCAGGAAGCGATGAAGAGACTTGTTCTTCAATTGATGAAGGCCAAACAAACGAATGGGGCGTTCAAGTTTTCGGCATTCCTAAACCTTGACCCCTTTACCCCAAAACAAGCACACCAAGCGTCGACTTGTGCATTGCAGTCATTGTGGGATGACGATTGCGAGCCCTCCAGTTCTCCAGCCCACACCCACCCGGATAAAGAAGCCAAGGATGATCCAGGAGGGAGTGGTACTGAGGCGCTGATAAATACTGCCATATTCATTGGAGTATGGGTGTTCATGATATGTGATTTGATGGCCTCCCCAGCTATGATACGTGTGCTAACTCGCCGCAAGACATCTCCGCACTTGGTGTGGCTTTGCTATACCTAGGCAATCCCGAACAACGCTGTTACTTGATCACCGGGGACGGTGAAGAACACGTGGCTTCTGCCCGCAATGTTGTTCTGGCTGCCGAGAAGATGAAGGGCAGGATTCTCGACCGCCTTCGTCATCACCTAAGCCTCACAGCACTGGATGGCATTGTCAGGGCCGTGGAAGAGGTGTTGGACGGGGGTTATGTCTGGTCCGTGTCGGATCTCCACATTTGCTTGGAACAAGCGGTGCAGGTAAGGACAAATACTCTTGTACTGCAGCATCAATAGTATGAATGCCGCTGACCGAGTCTTGATCTGTAGAATCACGTTGAGGAACCTGGCCTGCGGTCACTGCTGTACACCGAGATAAGACATTTGTGTAAAGAAGCTCTCAACTGGGTTGAGCCAATCTGTGAGAGGCATCGTGGTGGATGTATGTTTGTACCAGTTGCACTGTGATGAGCGGCATCATGCCATCACAATGGCAGGCCAAGAAACCTTTACCATCTCATCCACCTCTAATAGTGGTTATCATACGTAGCATTGCAAGTTAGCATTGGGATATGATGCTATGATGTGTTAAAAATGTGTTCTTTATTATAGCTGGAGCCCGGCCCTCGATGGGTTAACTGAGCCAGAAGATCGTAGCATTACAAGCTGACATAGTGAAAGTCCACACTCGTATTCTTAGCTCTGTAGAATACTGAGGATTCCTCGCAAGTCTCCAGCTTTGACTATGAAAGAATTAATGGGCTGAGAGAACGCCTGAGATACCTCCGCATTATTGTCAAGCAGGAGACTAGAGCTACAAAGTTAAGCAAACTTGGCCGGCAGCACCCACATCGTCTCTTCCCCAGTTTCCATCTGTGACACCATTTCCATGCCATCCAAGTCCTCGCCAAGCTCCAACTCGACAATCTCATCTTCATCCTCCTCGTCAGAGTCACCGTCCTCTCCAACTAGCTGGGCTCCCTTGGTGAAAAGTTTGGACTGCAGGGGGCCTTCGTCACGGCGCTGGCGTGAAAGCCAACGCCGTTTGTAGACAAGCTTCTCAACCCTTATGCCAAAGATGAAATCGTCAGAAGTTGACCAACCTTCAGAGGATTGGTCTCGGCCTTGGAAGTCAACACGAGGACCAACATTGGCTGGAAGACCAGTGGCCTCTGAGACCCCTGCCTCCCCAAGAGCGGTAAAATCTCTCGAGGTGCTCATCTTGACAGATGGTTGAACGGCAACTTTGAGCCCTGTCACAAGATAGACCGGTACCCAACCCGTAGCCTCGACGTATTCGGCCACATCGAGTTTCTTCATGCTGGCACGGCGGTAGGTTGGCGTGGGAGAGAAATGGAGAGTGTCAAGGCGGCCGAATTTGTACTCAGACTCTCTATTCGTCTCTCTTGACCCGCTCAACTCCCCGCCGAGGCCTTCAAAGCCGACTGCTTTGGCCCATGTGCCCAACTCTCCTCTCCTCATGCGGGATGCCGTTGCCTGAAACCCATGTTGAGCATGAGAGAAGACTTTTGCTCCATCAATTGGGACGCGGCAGTCTGAGTTGATCACCTCTACATCTCTAAGGTTGGTGAGGATGCTGCCGAGCTGGATAGGACCGCGTGGCGCAGGCCCGATGCAGAAGTTGGGAGGAAGGTGGTACGTCTGAACAAGGCTCTGGTCGACGGCAGAAAGCATGGCTGTGGGTGGTCGTTAAATAGCCGAAGATGGTGTTTGGAGCCTCAATTTAGTTGCGAGAGGAAGTAAAATTCTGCGGTGACGAAAGGTGAGACCCGAGGTAAAGAAATGAGCAGCAGTGTTGGGAAGAGGGGTTCTAATTCAAAGTGCAATTGGAATGCCACGTCAATTAGCATGAAATGACATAAGCGCGTAGCTATTTTCAACCCAAGGCCCAGGCTCACAATCCGAAACTGCACACAGTGGCTTGGCTTGGCAATGTGCTGAGGATGATTTGCTCCTTTAACTGCCACGCACGCATCCTAGTATCATCTAGAGGGTGTATGAATGCACGCAATGATAGGCAATACCAACGAACGTGTAATCGGCAGAATCCCGCCAATCCACAAGCGGTCCGATAGTTGTAGAAACAAGGCGCTGTCACAAACCTCACATCGATGGCTGAACACTCAGTTAGCTCTTCGATGAGGTGCCTGAAACTGCTTGCGAACCAGAATGCTCACCACTTCAAGATCCGGCAGTCTTCGTCTACTTCAACAATCGTGAGATGGCACAAGATGACTCATTAATAACAGCTGCTTCAAGCCAATGAGTGGCCCTGTGAGGGATTCGATGCATGAGTGCAAAATAAATGTGATTGGGACATCAGGGCAACAGGCGCTCGCCATTGGTTGGCTGGGAATGTGCTTATCGTCTCTAACTTGGCTTGCGCTCTCCAAAGTCTTCAAAGGTCTGCACCAGAGCCTCTAGTCTTTCTCAGGCGTAGAACCTACCTAGGTATGCTGCGTCAGCATACAACCTAGCTTCCACTTCCCCGACGGAGATGGATTTTTTTGATAAAAATTTCACCTTGATCTGCCAGTCGGCGTTGACACTGCCTCAGGCCCCGCGCCGCCAGGCTCTCCACCAGGCGTTCTGCTAAGCTATCAATAGTACGTACCGAATGAGGCTGGCCGATGAGAGGATTCTACTGGCTCGCCGACCAAGTATTGACGGTCTCCTATTGGTACTGCCCGATTCCTCGTGACCTGATCCCTCTTCAGGTGGCTCTGGTCCAGGTTGACTTGTCTTTCTCACTCACTGGGGCAGCCCCTGCCAAACTTGTAGACTTACCACCGACTCGACATGGACGACAGCTTGCCCGACCTAGTCCGTGACTGGGAGCTCGAAACCAAGCTCGTTAGCGAAAAACAAACCATACACACCACGTATGTCTCTGACCCCGCTAGAGGGAGGTGGCGGAGGGCTGAGGAGGAGGTGTGGGATCAAAAAACCATGCTCGGTAGGGGCTCATTCGGCGTCGTCTCACTGCAAAAATGCACTTCGGGTCCCAACTCGGGCAGATTACGTGCCGCCAAGGAGATACAAGTGACCCTCGATGGGTCGTTGGACAAGTTCCTATCCCGGGAGATCTCGGCAATTGTCAAGTTTTCCCACAAGCGAGTGAGATCAAACATCAGCCCCCCTTTGACCCGCTGTGACTAACGGACTCGATGACATAGTTTCGGGAATGCTTTGTCCCATCTTTCGGCTGGTATAGGGGCAAAGACTCAATCTTCATCACCATGGAGTATCTCCCCTTGGGCGACCTACAGTCTTACCTCGACAATCCTCTGCCAGACAGGGAAGCACGGACTATCACGGAACAGATCCTCCAAGGCATTGACTTCATGCATCGAAGCAAATTCGCTCATCGTGACCTGAAGCCCAAGGTATGATAAGACAGACCTGGCTGCCTTTTGAATACAGTCGTTTAACAATTTTATCTATCTCCAGAACATCCTCGTGCAGCACAAAGGACCCAATTGGTGGGTCAAAATCTCGGACTTTGGTTGCAGCAAGCAGAGCGAGTCAACGTCTCTCCGCACTATTATTGGCACAGAGCCATATCTGGCACCGGAGCTTCAGAACATCTTTGCCCCATCAGACGAAAGCGACCTCGAGGACGAAGAGGATTTGGATTCCTCGGAGTACCCCGTCTACTCCCTTGCAATCGATATCTGGGCCCTTGGTGCCATCACCTTTCGTATCGCTGCCGGACAGGTT
Organism: Fusarium keratoplasticum; assembly: GCF_025433545.1. NCBI lineage: Eukaryota > Fungi > Ascomycota > Sordariomycetes > Hypocreales > Nectriaceae > Fusarium > Fusarium keratoplasticum. Next base: position 1,131,763 of record NC_070539.1, on the reverse strand, counting down.
CCGTTTCCATCTCCAATAGGAAAAAGGCTATCCCGATATGTCGCGCATGGGGGCAAATTCCCCTCCAACGAGTTATTGAGCATCGAATGCCGTGATTTCATAGTCGCCGCCATGAGCCGGTCTCCACGAGATCGACCGAGTGCCGCCGCAGCTTTGAAAAATCCTTGGATTGTTTCCAGATGCGCTACCGAAGTGGTCGAGTCCGACACAGACGCTGGAATCGACTTGAACTCGTACACGAACCTTGAAACACGGCCAGAAAGGTCACAAACCACGTTGGATGAGGCCTCCGGATCGTGGACTACGATCCGACAAAGTCTTGCAGTACGGCCGAAACCTTTGCCTAGCCACCTCAAATCAACGGAGAGAACTCTCACTGAGCTTCCCGAAGCTGATGAAGCCTCTGGATCGTGGTCAACAGTTCAGCGGGACCCAGTCGAGGGTGGCCCAAACGGTTCAACAGCCCCCAGGCGTCCAGAGTTACAGGAACCCCCAATTCCGCAACTATCACCCGTCAAACTTACCTTCGCAACGGAAGATAGACACTACTTCACTCCTAATGGAAGGGTAATTGAGACTCGTCGAGTACCCTTTGTTTGCGCCTTTTCAGTGGACGGTCGGTGGCTCTTTTCAGCTAGCAAGGCGAGTCTAAGCCAGTCCATATTTCATCTTTGGCGGCAAACCGACCAGGGCGGGTTTACACAGATAAATCCCCAAGTTACAGATTGTGACTCAATTTTGGGCGTGGCAGTATCATCCAACGGTCGACGGCTCATCTCACACCATAGCAATATGGATGAAGACTCTTATGTCAGAAGCTGGAAATTTGCCAAATCCCTTGATTATTGCCAATCAAAGAGCAAGTTTGGGGCTTATGGGGCGCCATATACTACTACCTGGGGCATTTCGGCAAATACCCGCCGAGTCTTTGGAGCGAAGCACGCAAGGAGTGGCCCATCCGCGATCATCACATTGGAACTTGATTCTAATGACAATTTCACCATTCTTCGGTCGCAAAAACTCAATTTTACGGTTAACAAGATTATCCCCTCGGCAGATGGGGAGAATTACGTCGCTTTTCACACCGATAAGTGCACCATCTTCAGTTACCCAGATGCAACTGGCTCCCAGTTTGATCTTTGGAGTCCGATGAGGCGTGGAGAGCTCGGGTGGCATGTGGCGAAAAGGGCTGCTGAATTCTCACTAGACGGCCAATGGTGCATCATTTGGTACAATCAAATCCTCAGAATCTTTCGAAGAACAACCTTGGGATGGAAGTCAAGGCAGGAAGTAAAGTTCGATGCTCAGGCCCTTGCATTTTCGGCAAATTCCAAACGCTTCGCGATGGGATCCCCCGATGGCACGATATTTATCTGGAGACTTGATGGCAACGATTATTTTGTCAAGGACGGGGAACTACAGCTTTCGACTCAGAGCGGACTCCATTATCTCACTTTTTCACCGAACGGCCAATTCCTGGCAACAACGGCAATGGGAAAGTTTGAAGTGTGGAAGATATTTTGAGCGTCGACAATGCGAGGATTTCGTTCTCATGCAATTGATGTTGAATTCAAGTTGTTATTAATAATTGAGATTGGTTATCGCTACTTTCATGCGTCACTTTTGTCAGCTTGATGGTCCTAATGGTGGTTGTAATGATACGGCCGAGCAGTTCGGGCGCCGGGAATCGGGCATCGGGCATCGGGGGAATTGTCGGATGTGGGTCCCGGCGCCGGAACCTATGCGGAAGGTCTGACGCGCGGGGGCCGTGGCGGGCTTGCAATAATTGAGGATCGAAATATTATGTTTGATACTTTTTATTGAAGTCAGCTTTCAACCTGAGTCTTTCGCCGATAATAATAACACTTGATGACTCCCGCATTACCACGACAGACACATCCTCAAACAGCACCATGGATATTAACCCTGATCGGGATACAGGTCCCTCCGAGCTTGGCGAACATATCTTCAGGCCTCTAACAGAAGCAAGTGAAGGAACTGTTGTGAGCAAGGATTTGAATCCAAACGCTCATTTGAAACCATCTTGAAGAATGTTACGGCGAACCACAACGCGAAGAACAACAAGAGATGCTGGGGCTACGGGTTGGTATACGAAGACTATTTTCATATTGAGTTTGTGAATGGATTGCTAAATATGAGAATGGTTTGATAGATATGATGCCACGATTAGATGTGCAAGCCGTTGCTGTTCCCGCTACCCTAAAGTCCAGTTGTCCACTTGAAACGCGGTACCTTGATCATTTGCAGTCTGTGCCGAAAAGAGCATGTCATCGAAGCTGATTACTCGGTCCAGCTGCATAAAACCCTGATCCATCAACACAGTAGAAATGGCAGATAACTCGTCGGGTGAATGCTGCTCGGTATTTTGATTGGTAGGGGAGGCTTGTATCAAGGAGTTGAGTTGCCCCATCGGCATCGTCGTTGGAACGTTGTTGATGTTTGAGTCAAGTTGTTGCGGCTGGTGAACTGGCTGTGTCTCCTGGGGCTTTGAGAGAGTACTATCCTGGTCTTGAGGCGTCTCATTACCAGGGTTTGCTTCGATATCGGCTGGCGGAAATCCGTCGGTAGAATATCCGAGCACGTCGAGTGAGAAGTCCGGGTGCTCTTCGCATTTCTTGTGTAGAGCACGCAGCTGGGCACTATACTTCCCGGCCAACGAATGTTTGTGTTTCTCTTTGAGAATTGGGCCGACCCAGCGTTTTGCCATCTCCTCAAGGCTCTCGACGAGCTGCCAAAATTCGGGCGCCAAGTCTGTCTTATAGTACCGCCAGTGCACTATTTGCGTCAGAGCCGAAGGGTACAAAGCTTTGCGTTGTTGGGAACTTACCGAGGAGTGAACGGGCACTGACAAAGACACAGAATGAAAATTGGCTGTTGACTGGGCTGTTATTTGGGGTATACTTGAGATACTTTTGGGTGATGGTTGCTGTCTCGGAGGCTGCGATTTGGCAAGTTTCTGCGCTATGGGCGCTGGGCATTCGGACAATCGTCGTCCACTGGGGCGCTGGGTATGCAATTTGTTGGTGGAGGAGAATCATCGAAGTGTTGTGTGTGATATGAGCGAGAGTCAAGTTGGGATCCATGTTGATGATGGTTGGTCGTCGAGAGATATTTGAGTCCTTCCACTTTTGGGGAAGAAACATTTTCCAACTGAGAGATGTTAGAGAGGCGAGACACGTGGTTCCATGGTGCTTACTGGACAAGCCGCAAATCGAGCTCCTTGAACCTTGTAAGCCAGTTGCTGACTTCTTGACGGTCTTTGAAGTTTATCCTCTGTTGCAAAAAATAAGTCGTGACTTGGCTGAGGGACTCGGTAGCCTCAATGCAGTAGGCGAATGCCCCTACGGTTGACATATCCACTGTGGTAGTTCCTTTCGGCACAGTTGGGGTCGTCAGCGGTGTCTCTGGGCCTGGCGGTGCGTCTGTGGTTTGTTCGGGACTTGGGTAATGTGCGGGTAGGAAGACGATCGAGTTGCCGATTCTGGCGGCGGAACGGTCCCAGATGCCGAAGTACGGGGTCAAGACCGTTTCCTCTTTGTGCCAGAGACCTCCATCGGCCGGTAGCCTTCGACGGACGTCATCTGATGTCAAACTAGTATTCCATCTACCGTTGTTAGTATAGACCGGACTTGGAAGGGGAGTTGCTAGGAGGAAATACCCAGTCATGACGGAGCAAAGTCTGAATTACGGATTAGTGAGGAATTCAAACTCAAGAGATCCAACATTACCTGTCCAGGTTGAAGATATTCCAGAAAACTCTTCGTCGCTCTTCATCTTGCGTCCAATTCTTCGAAGGTGGTATTGAAGGGAGAGGCTTCAAAAGGGGTCTCTCTTGTCGATCATCGGCCTCGACGCTGAGCTGCAAATATTCGACGGTTCTTGTGAGCGAGCCAATGCTAGGCCAAGCTCTTGAGACATCGCCACTGCCCATCTACGAAAGGTTACTTGTTTGTTTCCCATTAAATAAGGGTACTTACATCACTGAAGGCTATGATGCTCAATGCCTGCAAATTCTCAACGGCAAGTCCATCCATTGCAGAGAGTATAACAATGCTTCTAGATCTCGCCATCCACGTCTCCACCTCTTGAGCTGATAGTTGATGGCTATCACAGTCGACGAAGCGGATGGCAGCGACGACGATGGCATGCAAGAGAACAGCCAGAGGAGGCAACTGCTCATGGTTGTAGAATCGGCTTCTGAATCGAGTTTCGTGCAGTACGGGGATCCATGGTTGAATGAGGTTGAAATAAGCTGTGACGATTTCTTCGAGGAGCTCTGGAGGTGGTAACTGATTTGAGCTGCCACCTAGTTCACCAAGCTGACTTGCCAATTCGATGTTTGGGTTGCCGCAACTGTCAACTCTCCTCCTCTTACGGGAAGGTGGGTGGGAAGAATGAGGTTCTCTGTGGCTGGGTGAGACGACTGCTACCTCGGTGACTGAAGACAACTGCGCCGGTGTTGGAGCTGTTTGATGCAACGCCTCTGGTGATGAGTGGATAGCTTGTAATGGTGCTACAGTTCTGGGAGCCGAAACTAGACCTCGCAGTTCCTGGATCAGACTGGAGAATGCTCCAACAAGCTGCGATGTATCCGATAACGGAGCACTCGGCAGGTCATTGGTGTCTTGCCGTGAGCTATCATAAACAGTGTTTTCAAGTGCCTCTTTGTGGGGTTAGAGATGAAGAGATAAGCAAGCTGTCGGTCAACCTACCAACTCGCCGACTCAGTGACTCGATAACTCCGGGTTTCATCCCGGGCTTGTTCTTTTTCGCATCATAGACGCAAGGCGAGTCTATTCCAGTCAGTTGAAGCCAGAAATACAGAGTCTTGGAATACTCACCTAGCCTTTGGCAATGATTGCACGTCGGCTTGTCACGCGAACATCGAAGCTTTCGACGACGACACCCCTGACAAGATGGGATCTCGCTCTCCCCACCGGGACCGACGATTGCTGACGCGCTCATGTTTGCTGCGCCTTCTGCATTGATAGACGAAGTTTCAGTTGAATGCTGCATCGGAATCCGATGGATCGCCCGCTGCCCGAGAAGATGGAGAAAGGCTGAGTTAAACAAACCTGAGTCAGAAATGGAATTGAGCTGCATAATCACCCCAGATTTTCGGCACACATCCCCCGCACGCGAGAACGGCTCCAAGCAAGGAAACGATTAGCTTCATACGGGGTTCGCGACAAGCGGTCCAATCGCTTCCGTCTTGCTCAGCTGATGACCTCGGCTGTGACTTGGCCCGATGCCCGAGCTTTCAGGCCAACCGGAAATGGTCATGGGGGCAAAACGTCCGAGTTTGAGGTAATAATTGCTACGTTTACCCAGCCAAGTTTATCCACCATTAGAGCAGTTCTGTAGTCTCGCTCTTCACGCTTTCTTTCAGTCAAGTGATATTCCAATATGCCACCCCTTGCAGGCTTTTCAGACAACCCTTTCCGGACTCGAACGGATTTGATTCGAGCGACTATTGCTCTTCTCAAACCATTAACCGGGTACTTTTCTCCAGAGAAAGCCCGTATCCGAATCCCGATTAGCACTGGTACGCATTTCGATGAATCCGCAGCCCAGCTTGAAGGTTTTGCTAGACCGCTATGGGCAATTGGTGCCCTGCTCTTTGGGTACGACTCAATTGCAGATGAGAAACTGGCATCTCAAGTCAGCGAACTTGTCCAGCCATGGGTGAAGGGATTCATTTCGGGGACCGACCCTGAGCACCCTGAGTACTGGGGAGCTGTGCATGACATGGATCAGAGAATGGTTGAGGCAGAGATTCTCGCTTTTGCGATTCTTTCTGCTTCAGGAAAGATTTATGAGCCATTGAGCGACAGACAAAAGGAGAATATTACGGAATGGTTCAAGTCAATGAACGGCAAACAGATGCCCCCTACTAATTGGCGATGGTTTCGCGTCTTTTCCAACCTCGCCTTGACCAAGGTCTGTGGTATCCCTTACGACCATGTCAAGGATGAGATGAACGCCGACCTTGAGATTCTGGACACCTTTTACCTACATGACGGATGGTCAGCAGACGGCCCATGGCAGACACCTGAACAAGCAGAACAAGAGCACTTGGAAACCCTCAAAACAGGACGTCGAGATGCTATCGGAGTAGGAAGACAGGTTGATTACTACTCTGGCAGTTTCGCGATTCAGTTCAGCCAACTGCTATACTCCAAGTTTGCCAACGACATTGATCCATCAAGGTGCGACATGTATCGACAACGTGCGCGTGAATTTGGTGCAAACATCTGGAGATATTTTGATGCGCAAGGTATGTTGAATGCTACCTTTTAACTCCGCCTACTAACAGTATCTTAGGATCTGCTATCCCTTTCGGTCGCTCCTTGACATACCGCTTTGCCTGCGGAGGCTACTTTGCTGCCTTAGCATTTGCAAACGTTCCAGACATGCCCAAGCCACTTGACTCACCCGGAGCCATCAGAGGTTTCCTCCTTAGACACCTGAGATGGTGGGCGCAGAACTCCGAGGACATTTTCAACGCGGATGGAACCTTGAGTATTGGATGGCTGTATCCGTAAGTCAATAGGTGATTCTCTCGTTCGAAACTAACTCGTGTGCAGGAATATGTACATGGCCGAAGACTACAATTCTCCTCAGTCGGTCTACTGGGCTCTCAAGACACTCATAGCGGTGGGCCTACCCGACGATGACGACTTTTGGGCGTCGGAAGAACTGCCGTACCCTGCTGGGGACCCAGGGGTTGAGATCGTCTCGGCTCCTCAACAAATTCTTTGCAATCACCCAAAGGGTAGCCATCACTTCATGCTTACTCCGGGTCAATTTGTCGCATGGCCAATGAAGGCGAACCAAGCCAAGTACTGCAAGTTCGCATACTCATCTGCCTTTGGCTTCTCTGTTCCCACAGGACCTCTCATCCAGCAGATAGCTCCAGACAACCAATTGGCTATCAGTAGAGACGGTGCTGAGTCGTGGACAGTCAAATGGAAGAGTGAGGGGGTGCAATTCGACATGGCTGTGACCAACACAATGAGTGATGGAGACCCAGGTGTCCCCATCGCCAGTGTTGGTTGGTATCCTTGGGGCGATCGGTCTGTCCATGTTGACACAATCTTGATTCCGCCGACTGATCGATGGCCGGATTGGCATGTTCGAATTCATCGCATCCAAGCTTTGAAGGGTACAGCATCGATCCACACTGTCGAGGGAGGATTCGCCATTTATGGTAGAAAAACAGCCGACGGAACGAATCTTTCGGCAGCAGATCTTGCTGATGATGCTGTGCCTGGTCAATTCGAGGGGGTAGTGTCAACCGATAACTCTACCCTCATCGCCTCTCAAGATGGAGTCAGCGGCATTGTCGTTGAGACAATCATCGGCAATGAGCAGGCTGTCGTGTCTAGCTCTGCATTGAAGCCAGATGCAAACACCAACTTGGTGCGGCAAAGAACTCTCATCCCAACTGCATCTGTCAGCGTGCCCCAACGGCTCCTAGAAGGCACAGAGATTTTTATCATCACATCTGTCTTTGCAATTTCAACACGCTCGAATGGAGAGTGGGAGAGTGGTGGGGTCTCTTTGAAGCAGAGGTGGCTTAACCGCCCAACGCTTAACCTCAAGGCGTTGAAGCAGCATTTCGATCCAGCCATGATCGTCTTGGGCGAGTGAGAGGGACGGAGACCCCTGGATAGTTCGGACTGGTAAAGTTGAATTTTGATGCACAAGTCATCTCAACAGCACTGGCTTTATCTCTGTGGCCTTGTGAAGATTTCGCCTTCGACCAGGTGATTATTGGCAGTGGGCTCCAAAATATAATCGTCGTAACCAGTAATGGCATATCATCTGAGGACTCAACTTAGTTTAGAAAACATGCAGGCAGCCCGATCAAGTAAATTTCGCAGCGGGATTTCCAGGGTAACGATCGAGCCGCGCCAACAGGAGGGAGACCTAAGATCAATTCAATTGACACAGAATAATACAGTCCAATAGGCTTTGCTATAGACTAGGAACCCCTGGAGCCGTGCCCCGTGTGTTGTATCTGGGGTACGTGCTCATGCCTATAGGGATGATCCGGACCTTGACCCAAAGAGGAGATATGCCGATGTCCGATGTGCTTGATACGAGCTTCTGCAAATGCCGAGATTCTTTCAAAAGTATTTAGCCCTATTTCTTGGGTATAATGATCCTGATTATCTAAAATGCTTGGCTTTGTTGTATGCGCCTCCTGCGGTATCATGGTGCTCCTTGTTCGACGTTACTAAAGTACTGCTCTAGAATGTCTACAATAATTAATTTCTTTTTAATCCTGGAAACATGTCTTCTTCAGTCTGGTCTCCTTCTCGCCTATCAGATGCGGAAAGATGGTACAATCATTTGAGATGCAAGAAACCCAAGCAGGTCTCATGCTGTCTTTAGGACTACGTAGTTAATCAAGCGGAGGACTGTTGAGAACCACTGTGCGGATACTGGACGGTAATTATTATTGGTGCTTGCTTCGCTACTTGTGATAAAGCTTATCAACGTTTTATCGATTGCGTCAATTTTTCGCAACTGGGCTGGCCCCATCACTTCAACCTTAACCTCACAACTCACCGCAACAATGAGTCCATCTCGAACGGGCGAGAACTCGGAGCTGGAGCTCAACGAGTTTCTCTCATCTTTTGTTCCTCAAGAAACTCATTCTTCCATTCGCGAATCCGTGGTTCCTGGGCTTCTTACGGCTATCTCCGCTATCGGCAGGGAACTCAGATCATCACACCATGTCACAATTGTCGGCACCGAAAATGCGTTTGGAGATGAGCAGCTGAATGTGGATGTCTTGGCTGAGAAGATCCTGCGAGACGAAATCGCGAAGTGTCCGACTATCTACACAGCGAGCAGTGAGGAAGATCCCGTGGAACGATCAACAAACGGCGGTAAAGACGACAGCAGCAGCAACGAGCGATATACTGTTGCTTTCGATCCTCTCGATGGCAGTTCAATTATTGGGCCTAATTGGTCTGTGGGCACCATTATTGGTGTTTGGGAGGGAGTCACTTCGCTCAACCAGCCTGCCAAGAAGCAAATTGCATCCATTATTGGGGTCTTTGGACCGCGCACCCTCGCTATCGTGGCCCTTCGAATTCCTGGAACCCGCGATGTATGCTTCGAAGTTAACCTGGACGACATCGACAAAATCACCATTGTTCGTCCAGAGATTTGCTTTGCTCAGCCTCCGTTTAAGGCGCGATACTTTGCCCCGGCCAATCTCCGCGCAGCCGCCGAAAACGAAAAGTACATGAACCTCGTCACCAAGTTCATCAGCGAAAAGTACACCCTTCGATACTCTGGAGGTCTCATTCCCGATCTCTTCCACGCCCTTGTTAAGGGTCATGGCGTCTACATCTCCCCCGTCACCGCAACCAGCAAGGCCAAGCTGCGAAGACTCTATGAGCTGCTTCCCGTCGCGCTTGTCATTGAGTGCGCTGGAGGTCAGGCTATCGACCCCGAGACTGGCCTGAGAATCCTGGATACCCCTTTGAAGGGTTGTGATGACAGGGCTGGTCTGATTTGTGGGACATCTGAAGAAGTTGAGGCTGTTAAGGAGGCGCTGTTGGGCTGAAGCTATGGACCATTATGACTGGAACGAAATAGACTGCATTTAATAGACTACTGCTGCATTTGCACCCGCTATGCGGAATCTCACAATCGCTATACTTGGCTCCGTCTTCACAATTCCACAAGAAGCCCCTCCTGAGACAGCGCTGGAAGGGCAGGAAAGTTGGGACTTTCCACCTTGACACCCTTGGTGTGATGAGCCAGAGGCAGCCAGAGCGCTAGCAACGCACTAGTACGATCCAACTCGAGCTCAGCGTTGAGACGGTCTGGAAAGACCTCACCCAGTGAAGTGAGGTCAGCCGCAGATATGACAGATTCGAGAGCAGACTCATGATCATCCTGCTTGGTCTTGGCAAACGTCATCTGGATCGCAATCATCTTGTCTTCAGGTCGGTGGAGAAGCCAGAAGGAAGTCGCCTCGCGGTTCTCAGCTCCATCCTTCAGAACAGGGTACAGCTGCTTCAGAATCGATTCGGCGTCTTTGATGTCATATGTCCAGCGCTGAAAGCGACCGATGGCATGCTCATCGACAGGCTTGAAGTTGTAGGCCCCAATGACGTTCCAGGTCCAGTGAGTCACCGACTTGAAGTGCGGTTGCTTCCAGTACTTTGTCTTTGGCTCGCCAACCTCAAACTCATTGCTGGTCCAGTTGCTAAAGTCTTCTGCCTCTTCCTTGGTGGTGAACAGGTACGCGCCGCCCGTGAGCATATCACCGCTGACTTCGTGGTAGCGGCAAGGTAAGTACTTCAGGTACATGCCCGGTCGCTTGGCCATGATCTGGCTGCCGGCGTATTGATCGTTCCAGACATCTTGGAGTGAGACACGGACGGCGATGTGGATCTCTGCCGTGAAGGCGCCCTTCGCCTTGATTTCGCCCTTTTCATAGGTCAGGTCTTGCTTCTCGGGATCTTGAGATGCTAATCAAGCGTATCAGCCATAGATGTCATCTTCCGGTGGAGTATAAGCGCACCCATGATGGAGCTCGGAGTTTGCGTTTAACAGACTGTCAGAATGCGCGCAGTGGTGTGGTCAGGTTACCTGGCTGAAGATAGTGCGGAGAAAAGACACTTTATTTACCCGTCAGCTGAATGCATAAAGCCTGCGGAATTTGCCGCCTTCTGTTTGGTCACGATGACGTGGCTGACGTGATATTAATAACTGCTGAATGTGAGATCGAATGACAGGTCTTGGTTGCAAAGAGGCTGTGGTTCGGCCAATCAAGATGATATGGCGTTGTGCATTTGACCACTGCGAGGCTTGGGTAGCGCAGCCAAGTGTTAGGTAGCGGCTTTGTAGCCCATAAAGACATGTCCACGTAAGACGCCGAATGCTGCTGCCTATTAATGCACTAAACATAGCATTCCAGGTGTTTGATATCAGTATGCAACCCCTTTGTAGAGGCAATCAATTGATATGTCTTTGTACCGATCCTACCCCTCATTTTGCTTAGGGGCAGTAATGAAGGAAGAATAAACTCACAATTAAATAGGCGCATCAGCCTTGGGCAGATCGCTACTGAGATGGGCAGCAGTGGTACCAGTGTAATAAGGATTGAATATAAAACAATGTGGCTGAAAATAATATCTAGTTCTATCGATGATCAGGCCGTTATCATTCTCATTAGAACCAACGCAAATGCCTGCCCGTAACGATATCCTCAAGTTGTATGCATAAAAGGAATGTCCAAAACCCAAACTAAGCACTGTTAATGCTGTTCACAGTATCCATCTATACCTCTTTGTCTTGTCTAGTCAAGTCGGCATATCGCTAATGCATATTATCCCGACTCGGTCTCGTTTTGAGCCGCTGCTTTCTCCTTCAAGAACTGGAAGATCGGGGTCTTGGCCGGGCATGAGACGCCAGGCTTTGGCAGCCGACCGTTCTTGAAGTAATCGATGATGGCGGTGTAGGTGCACACCGACGGGTTTCCGTGAATACCGTGCTGTTTGAAAACTGTTAGCTGGGGGGAAAATATTAAAAGCTTGTACCAGTAAAACAACTTACACCCTCGCCCTCGTGGACCACAACTCTGCTTCCGTTGAAACGGGTGGAAGCCTCGTAAGCCGAGACCAAGGGGGTAACGGGGTCGTATCTGCTGTTGACAAACAGGATGGGCACCCTTGTGTTGACGTGCTTGAACTTGTTCATGTCGATCGTTTCAGCCGCCTTGAACGGCCATCGGGCACAGGTGAGCTCTGCACTGGCGCCGGCGTCGCTGAAAGAGCTCTGCTCGGAGTGAAGCGCCCAGGCTGAGTAGAGGTCGTCAACTGTCTCGGCACGGTAAGCCTGATCGCCGCAGTAGATTCCTTGCAACGAATCATCCTCGCCCCAGTTCCACTTCTCAGTCGGCTCTTCTTCTTCTTCCTCTTCTCCTTTTTCTCCTTCTGTGCTAGGATTCATGATTTCATAGACTTCCTTCCATTCGCCGTCAAGCATCTTCTCAAGGAAGTCGATGAGACCGATGAACTTGTCAGGCTCATAAAGGGATCGCTGGATGTGGCTTTTGATGCTGACCAGGAACGAAACACCGCCCTGGAAATAACCTGTTTCCTTGGGAAGACCCCACTTCTCCGGGATCTTGGGAGTCTTTAGCAACTTGGTCCAGACCGCTTCAATGGCTATGGTCAGGATCTCGACAGTTGTGTTGGAACCCGCCCAGTCGGCCAGTTTGCAAAGCTTGGGCCCAGAGTCGACGCACTCTTCAACAAGGTGAAGCAGGGACCTCTCGGTATCCTTGACAAGGGAAGGGTTCAGGCCCATGACGTACTCGTCGATCATGACATTGCCGTCAAGGACCATCCGGTCGATGCGGTCGGGAAACATGCCAGCGAGGGTTTGTCCCAGGACAGTGCCGTACGAGATGCCCCAGTACCTCAACTTGCCATCCTCGCCCAAGGCATCGACAGCAGCCATGATATCTCGAGCACTAAATGCTGTGCCGATGAAGGCGCCAGTCTCCTTCCGGGCCTTGTAGCACTGCTTTGCCTTCTCGCCCAACTCGTCCCAAGTCTTCCCCTTGAAGGTAGGCCAGGCATTGGCCTGTGGGAGAACGTCAAAACGGCGTGATAGCTTTGACTTTGCCGCTGTCTTGTTACCCTCTTCTTTCTCTTCGATTGAGCAGTTAAAGGGGAGGGTTCGGCCGGTTCCACTGAAGGTAGTCTGTTAGTCTCCCGCGCAGACACAGTTGAAAGGGCCAAGACGGCTTACCGTGGATCAACAGCAACCAAGTTGTATTGACCACCGAGAACTCTATTAGAAGACTATTAGCAAAGGTTTTTGTCATTGCTAGCGGATTCACTTGCTTGTAATAATCTTCTGTACTGGTCACAAGGTACTCAACAGCCGAATTTCCAGGGCCACCCGGGTTGTAAAAGACGCTGCCCCTGGCTGGCTGCACCTTCGCCTTGACCCTAGCGAGCTGCAGATCGATGGTCTTTCCGTTGTCGGGCTTGGTGTAGTCGAGAGGAGCCTTGAGGGTCGCGCACTCAACATCGCCATAAATGGCAGCATCGGTCTCCTTGCCCCAGGGCAAGTCGCATTTCCCCCACTTGATCTGGGACTTGCTCGGTGCTGCCAAGGTCTGGGGGAGGCCCAGGACCAAGCCAGCTGCGACGAAGCTGAGGGACTTCATGGTGAATCCAGATGGGATGGTTGCTCAAGGTTCGATGTTGATGTCTTGGGATTGGTATTGAAGAGAGGATGCATTTGACCTTATATGGGTTTCTGCAACTCGATTTCAGCCTCAGTATTAAACAATGCCTACCATCAGGCGCGGCTTATGCTTACCGAAAATAGGTCCAGATGGGTCGCCAGCGCCAGCTTGGTGGACTAAGGCTGTGCTGTCTGTTGACAATACCTGGCCAATGAGCGCAGGGGGTGCAGTCTTGGCAGGACCATTCTCGTGAATCTGATTCGTTTCTTTGAGGCATCATCTTATGCCGTTATGCCACTTACCTTCGCCTTGTAGGGACATCTGCGCGGAGCCCCAGGCGTGGAGATTGGCAGCATCCCTGAGTCGGTGTAGGCTGTGTATAGTTAGCTGGAGCTAAACGATCCTCTTTCAGCATCAAGTCGCGCTCTGAAGCTTATTTTGACATGATGAACGAAATAGGTTGTTATTTTCAATGCCCAGACTAATATGGATGAGAATATGCATCATGCGTTCAAGATGTAGGTAAGCTGCCACGAGAAAATAAATTACGTGAGTGATATCATGACTCTACCGATGCATTCTAGCTGAGGCTAGATAGAGAATCGCAGAAGGTTGTAAATCAGAGGCTGAATCGAGACTATGTGCAGTTCTCTCGAACCATCATTCATTCGTTCAAACGAGCAGATCGACAAACGCTAGTTCACTCCCAATGCCGGTCAAGTCAAAACCAGCATCATCATGTAAATATTTGCCAATAATCATTTTTATTTACATCTGACCCCGAGATCCGAGATCCGCAGTAGCACTGCCACCTGGGACTTTCGGATCCCTGCATGCCCCGGCGTGAAACAGCAGAGGCTGAGTCAGATCCAGGACTGTTATACAGCGTACAGGGCTGAGAACACTTGGCCGAGGCCTTTTTCGTGTCTCTCCATTTTGCCCATGTTTGTGGAGGTCTCCAAAATCTTCCGAGGCCATGCATTGGCTCGGCTATGGCTCTCCCAGGGGGTTGGACTAAGTACTTAGCCCGAATTCTCATTCCTATTTGAGACTGATTCCGCGCTCACATTACCACGCATGGTTCCATCACCCCTCATTGCCATGGCCATATTGCCAAAAGTGATCGACATGACTTTAGTCAAGCATAGAGGTATAAAGCCCAATTGAAAACCTGCTGAGGACACGCCATCATGCGTCAAACGCTGACAAGAGGGTCTCCTGCTTCATCTACTGGATCATTTACACGCGGCCATCATGTCGGGACTTTTGCTCGCTAGCCTCATCGCTTTGTCTGGCGCTTACGCCAAGACTGTGAGGTCTCCAACTCCTCCCATGGGCTGGAACACGTACAACCGGTACAATTGCAACCCAACCGAGGAAATTGTCAAGGCCAACGCCAAGGGCATGGTGGATTTGGGCTTTGCGGAACTCGGCTATACGATTGTTGCCGTGGACTGTGGATGGATGACAAACGAAAGAGACGAGAACAATCGATTGCAATGGAACACTAAGATTTTCCCATCTGGTCCCAAGGCTCTTGGCGAGTATATCCATGACTTGGGCCTCGAGTTTGGCCTTTACTCTGGGGGCGGGTACTACCAATGTGGCTCTACTGACCTTCCTGGATCATTGGGTGTGTCTACCACCGTCAACACACAACATGATGCTAATGAAAACTCTTAGGTTATGAAGAGATCGATGCCCAGTCCTTTGCCGACTGGGGCGGTGATGCCCTCAAGTGAGTCGACGGCTAAGTAAAAGCATGTATTACGTGACTGACATTGTTTATTAGATATGACAATTGTTACTCAACGTCCAAAACCGTCATGGTCGATTCCACTTCGCCTGAGGCCCAAAGCCCAGATCGATTCATCAAGATGGGCGCAGCCCTTAATGAGACTGACCGAGATATCAAATTATTCCTCTGCCAGTGGGGTATCGGCGAGAATGTCCCAGACTGGTATGTAGCGATTGTCTGCAGTCTTTTGACTATATTTACTCACAATTATTAGGGCTGCTCCCTTGGGCAACACCTGGAGAATGAGCAACGACATCTTTGGTGCCTGGCGGGCTATCTGGCGCATCACCAACCAAGTCGTCGGCCATGCCAAGCACACTCGTCCAGGTGCATTTGCAGACATGGACATGCTTGAGTGAGATTCCAATCATCCATGACTGAGACTACTGCTAACGACTCTAGAATCGGGCTCGGCTTCCTGTCTTTTGAGGAAGAGAGATTTCACTTTGGCTTCTGGTCCATGATGAAGTCGCCTCTCCTTATCGGAGGAGTCTTGGATGAGAAGGAAATGCCAAGTGAATCTATCAAGATCATGTCCAACAAGGAGGTCATTGCCATCAACCAAGACCCCCTGGGCAAGGCAGCTGAACTCGTTATCCGATATACCGAGGAAGAGTGGGATGTGTGGGCCGGCGACCTTTCTTCCAATCGAAAGGTGTTGGCTGTTGCCAACTGGAAGAACGAGTCTCAGACGGTGGACGTTGATTTAAGTCTGATCGGCGTGGACAAGGCTAAGGCCCGTGACGTCTGGGCTCATGCTGACGGTTCTATCTCTGATATCGAGACCTTTGAACTGAAGGCTCATGAGCTTAGACTCCTCGTATTGAGCGAGATTGAAGAGGCTTCACGTCCCAAGGAACTCAGCTACTACGCCGCTGACGATGCATCTCTCGAGGGGTCCGCCAAAATTGTCGATTGCAGCAAGACCGAGTGCCTGCCAGTGAACAAGAAGATCGGAGACATCGGCGGCAAAGACACCAAAGTCACCTTCAAGTCAGTCAGCGCCCCTCGAGATGGTGAAGTGCTCGTGGGCATCGACTTTACCAACTACGACTATCGCCATACCATGTGGGACTGGGAATCCAACACTCGCAACATGACCATCACTGTCAACAAAGGAGATTCCAAGCGCTGGGCTTTCCCAATCGCTGGTGGAGACTGGTTTGAGAGTGGCAGGCTGAACGTTGTGCTTGATGGTTTCGTTAAAGGAGACGACAACACTGTCACTTTCACGCCATCATCGTCCTCGGGCTGGGCTCCTGATCTGGTGGGATTTGAGATATTCGAGTAACATGGCATACCAACTTCAGCTGGGCGGCTTCTCCAGTCAGTCCGGTGAGACGCCTGGAGCAGGGCCACTACTGTCCTATTTCCTTCTTACTTGCAGTCATTACCATCTTGTTATCAAGACAGCTCCCTCGTCATTAAACCAATCTCAAGCTTCTTTTAAGTAAGCTTGGCTAAATAGCAATCGTTGGTTATAAATACTCGCATGACTGGCGAAAGGTTGAACCTACATGGATGAAGTAGGCCACCCATACTGTTTCGTTGTTTTGGCCAAGATGTGAAAGAGTGCCTCTTGTTCATTGCGGAGTTGAAAGAGGTCACCCGCTAGGGCAATGGCCGTGCAGGCAATACTAAAGAGCCATCAGTGGTGCATATCCAAGATGGTGGTGCCAATGTGAACGTACATGTGAGCAGGGTTGACCTGACTGATTGACTCAGCGATTCCGCATATTAAGACGGCCAGCAAGGATGGAGGCCGAGTAACTGTTCTTGAAGACCTAACACACGCCTATGACTGCGTGGGCCGCTGCATACACACCTACGACGCGTCTGAGCAAACAAAGTATTTCCAAAATACGAGGATCGAGCCCAAGCGCGATTACACCTGCAACGCCATTGGGCAGTTGATATCCGCGTCTGGGAGAGCCCTTCTTCCGAGCACTGGCATTCTTAGCCCATGCAATGCGACAACTGGAATGAACCCCACCAAAGGCGTCGTCGACAGCCAACAGGTTTACCAGTATCTTGAGTCGTACGATTACGATCTCGCGGGAAACATTGAGAAAACGACCCATGCTGCTGTCAATCAACCGAAGGCTTCTCAGTGGACGCGCCGCTACTTGTACGATTCTCCAAGCCGTTTCAGCACCGACTCCAAAGTCCAGATGAGCAATCACTTGACTGGTACGGTATCTGGATCCCTGCCAGAGGAGTACGGCTACTCTGACGATGGAGGCCAAGTGGGTTGTATGACAAGTCTGCCCCAATATTCTCAGCTGAGCTGGAATTTCGAGAACTTGTTGGGGTCATCTTCTACGCTGTGGACCAAGGACGATCCCCCTCAGACAACCTACTACGTCTACGACTATTCTGGAAAGAGAATTCGAAAGGTGACAGAGAGTTTTGCCAAAGCTGGGTCTCCTACACGCAAGGAGAGAGACACTCTTTATCTTGACGGGCTCGAGATTCAGCTCAAGTTTATCGCGAATGACATGTCTCAGCGCATGATCACCCATGTCACGGGCCACAAACTCCTGGCCCTCGTTGAGAGCGCAACTGGCGAAAAAACGTTGCCAAGATACCAAATTGGTGACAATATGGAACTCGATGATGAGGGCCAACTGATCTCGTATGAGGGAGTACTCGCCCTTTGGTGCAGTCACCTACTCATCGATGCACCAAGAAGCCAAGGCCTCTCGCGAGTATCATTTCCAGCGGTACAAACATGACAGAGAAACTGGACTCTACCACTGCGGCGCACGATACTATTGCCCGTGGCTGGGACGATGGACATCGCCTGATCCTTCGGGAGACGTTGACGGACCAAATCTGTACCAGTATGTCAATAATGATCCCGTCAATTTTGACGATCATACGGGCCATTCCAAGGGCGGGCGTGGAATTTCAGCAGCCCGAAATATCAGAGAAAAGACTCCCGACTCAGAGATCACGTTGCTTGGGAGCAAAGTGAAACCCATACACCGCGGCGTTGACAGTCGGGATGCCCCACCATCCAATACCTTCATCACTTCTACCAAGAAATACGTCGAATTCGGCCGATACCAAAATCCAAGGCAGAAGAAACCAGCCGGCATTGTCAGCAACGTCCCACGAGGCGGGCTGAATATGCTGGGGATGCAGGGCGAGAAACTGAGAAAGGTGGCCTATGATTTAAACCAGGAAGTCGCCTACCTGAAATATAAGTACGCCTACCACAATCAGAAGTTCGACCGACAAGCGTATAGGCTGTATAAGTCGCTGAGGAGGGAGCTGCCGAAGTACGATCCGGGAGTACAACAAAGTGTCAGCAGGCACTGTGAATCATTGACCAGGGCACTCGAAAACCTCTTGCATGGTAAAGGTACATCAAAGACACCGTCAACGAGGTTCTGGTCTATGACAGGCTTCACGTACGAGTTCAGCGAGCTTGCCCGCGCCCTTGAGAACAAACACCCAGTGGACAACGAGGGCCACGGCGTCCTATGGGCCAATGGATTGGACATGTTGAATTATCACGAGGGTAACGCAAGGAAGACGGCTCCGATACTGGAGAGTACTAGTAAGATAGCTACCAAGGCATATCACAAGGTAGTCAAGGCAGTTGGCAACGTATTTATACCTGTGGAGCAAACGACCCTTAGTGGACAACGAGAGGCAATCGGCTTTATGTCGAACCAGCAACGATCCAAGATTCCGAGGGCACCGAGAGGATCCAGCATAGACGGGCAGGGAAATGATATTTCATTTGTGAGCTTCTTGGGAAATTCAAGAGGCAGACGTCGTTGAAATACGGAGCAAGTGTATGGTGAATGAGTGGGTAGTGGCAGTTGGCGAGGTGTGATTTTCAGACTTGATA
Source organism: Fusarium keratoplasticum (assembly GCF_025433545.1). NCBI lineage: Eukaryota > Fungi > Ascomycota > Sordariomycetes > Hypocreales > Nectriaceae > Fusarium > Fusarium keratoplasticum. The sequence continues at coordinate 1,112,848 of NC_070539.1, read as the reverse complement.
GTGAGCAATTTGTCATTCTGCGTGCTGTTCACCGTCTCGTCGTTCTCATACTGAAACTTTGTTGATAAATCCCCAATTCAATACCTCTTTGGTGTCCACTTGGTCCAGGGTAAGACCTCCGACAAGTTGTGTCCGTAAAGAAGAGCGGTGTAGTCTCTTGCGAGACAGGACACGCCCTTCAATTCAAAACGTAAACATTCGGTCAAGATGCATTGCCAAACTGAAAAAAGAAAGAAATTCGAAACTGCTCCCAATTGGGGAATCTCCTGCGAGCCTGAATGTTTGAATGTTTGCCTCTTAATTCAACTGAAGCCATTCAGATAACCGCAAACCATCATGTGCAGCAAATTCCAAGTCCACCTAATTTACTTCTCCCCTCCTTTCCCGCCCTACGCAGGGAGACAGACAAGCCATCATTCTCCCAGAGTTGCAGCCACCAACCAAACCCCTGCGTTGGAAATAACCCTACAATCCGTTGAAAAGCTGGGCATGGGACGTCGGTAGACATGTCGCCGAGCCGTAAAACACCTGGAGTCTATGCGATTGGATGGGATTTCGGATCTAACCCGATAGTCCGAGACATTGTGTTCGCTTTCTCCCTTGTTTGCCTGCTGCAGACTCGTATCGGTGAGATCTAATCAGACCAGCTGAATATGCAGACTCCTGAGACTGTATCACGGCTAAATTATCACAGACACGAGACCAACCTCTCATTACAAGCCCTCATTATGCTTACCTGTTAGCTTATCCCTTAAGTTGTCTGTGGCTGCATTGCATTGCTTATCCCAATACCCGAGGTCAGCCCAGTGGTCAGAGTCTGAGACATTCTCAAGGGAGACCGTCTAGACGAGCACCTCCGGTAGGGCCAGGCTGGCCCTATGTGGCGTATGGCATCTTAATCCGGGGAAATATCGTATCCTGTCAATTCCAGGGATATTCCCCAGATTCCCGAGGCACCTTTCCCTTTCTTGGCATGGGAGTTGACAGTCCGGCCTCAACCTGCGAGATCCGAGTATAAGAAGGGTCGCGATGGTCCGTTCAAATCGAAATTCTTCATCAGCATCAATCAGCTTTCACTCGTTCACAAGCCGATTGCGTCTGCCACTCTTTTAGGTTCGACCTTGTTTTTTTCCTCGTTTTATCCCACTTTGTCACTCCTTGCCTGAAAGCACAAACACAAAACACAACTACAACATCAAGATGAGATACTCGTTCGCCTTCACCGGTCTTGTGACCGTGGCCTTCGGCTCTGGTGCTCTGGCCCAGACTACCGAGCCCGTCGAGACCATCGACCCGGTTCCCACCTCCGAGCCCGTCGTTCCCCCTACCACCGTTGTTCCCACCAGCGTTGTTCCTACCAGCTCGGTCGCCCCATTGCCGTTGCCCACCGACCCCTGCCTGGCGGACTGCAACAAGAAGCACGATGCTTGCAACAGTGCTCCCGGTGCTAACCACGCTTCTTGCGCTTCTGACTACGCTCAGTGCCTGGGCTACAACCCATACGCCGGCACTGGCTTTGTTGAGCCCACTGCTTGCTCCAAGAGCATGACCACCGTCCCCGTCCCCCAGAAGACCGAGTCCCCCGAGGTCTGCTGTGTCACTTGCACCACCACCTACAAGGCCTGCTGTGACGCTGCTGGCGATGTCATCGACCACTGCAAGATCGAGTACACCACTTGCCTCGGCTACAACCCCTTCGACATCATCCCCTGGATCGAGCCTACCGTGTGCAAGCACAACGAGCCCAAGCCCCCCAAGCCCACCGGAACCCCTGAGGAGTGCTGCATCCAGTGCACTACTGTCTATGACTCTTGCTGTGCCGCCGACGGTGCCATCATCGAGAACTGCAAGGCCGAGTACACTATCTGCCTGGGCTACAACCCCTGGGACATTGTCCCCTGGGAGAAGCCTTATGTCTGCAAGCACGGTGACAAGCCTTACCCTCCTCCCAAGAAGGGCGGTGACGGAAAGATCATCGTTGGCCCCCCTACTAAGCAGCCCTCTGGAACTCCTGAGGAGTGCTGCGTGACCTGCACCACCACCTACAAGGCTTGCTGCGACGCTGCCGGAGATGTCATTGATCACTGCAAGGTTGCCTACACCACCTGCCTTGGATACAACCCCTTCGACATTATCCCTTGGGTTGAGCCTACTGTCTGCAAGCATGACTCTTATCCTCCCAAGGGCAAGGACGGCAAGATCATCGTTGGCCCCCCCACCAAGCAGCCTTCTGGAACTCCCGAGGAGTGCTGCATTGAGTGCACCACTGTCTATAAGAAGTGCTGCGACGAGGCTGGCGATGTCATCGACCACTGCAAGGTTGCCTACACCACCTGCCTTGGCTACAGCCCCTTCGACATCATCCCTTGGGTCGAGCCTACTGTCTGCAAGCACGGCGACTCTACTGGTACCAAGAAGGGTGGCGACAGCAAGGACAACGGCGGCAAGATCATCAGCGGCCCTCCCACTTCTCAGACCGGCACCAAGCCCAACACTGGCAAGAAGGGTACCCCCGAGGAGTGCTGCATCGAGTGCACCGCCATCTACAAGAAGTGCTGCGATGAGGCCGGCGACGTTATTGACCACTGCAAGGTTGCCTACACCTCTTGCCTGGGCTACAGCCCCTTCGAGGTTGTCCCCTGGGTCGAGCCCACCGTCTGCAAGCACCCTGACGACGACATTGTCATTGTTAACGGCGGTGAGAACCTCCGACCTGCCCTGGCTCTCCTTGTCCTGGGTGCCATTGCTCTTCTCTGTAAGTCCCCAGTTTTCTCTCAGGTATATACAGCTGCTAACCATTTATCCAGAAATGAGCCCAGTTGGCGACCCCAGCAGTCGCAGTCTTCTTCCCTTCTTCTTCTGCTGACCCTCTTACCACTTCGACTCTTCTTTGTTGCCCCGGGGTGATCCCTGCAGTTGTGTGTGCCTTTCTCAGGCAGGGGACGAAAAACTCTTTTACATTCTTATGAATCTTATGCTTTATGGACTTTGCCATTCTCTTGGCGGGAAAACTTTTGTGCTGAACGACACGTATGTAATTACAGCTATGATTGGATCGAGCCCTAGCCGGGTGACGGCACTGGAGCCTTGGGGAAGCTTAGCTTTAATATATTGAATAATTCGCTTCACACTCAGTTTACAGTTAGCTTGACCGCCTTGTGATTGTGCTTTGTGTCTCGTCTTAACTGAGCCCGCTATAAAGTCTATCCCACAATGTGTCAGACCGCAACTTATTAAGGGGCAAGCAGCCAAACTCAACTGCTGTTCTCAGCCTGACTTCTTACTAACCGGTTTCATGGTAGAATGATGCATGAAACAGATATATCCAATCCTTGGCGGAACATCCCCCCTCGTCTCCAATAGAACATGACCCCAGATTAATCCACCAACCACCCGCCATCCCCGCAAACTCAATGCATTGAACTTGCCCGGGTACCGGCATTTGACTTGAAACGTCTGAAACGAGGCTCGGAAGGCGTGGCTCCGGGGGAACCGAACGATCTTCAAGGCTAACCTCGCTGCTACCTCGTATTAATCCGTCTGGAAATTGCTATTCTCCACCAATCGCGTTTAAAGTTTGCACGTTGTACGTAAATGGGACGGGTTTCTCGAAGACAGCAATGGGGACTTATAAAGAGCTGGATGACTTGATGAATGATGATTATTGGATCAGACTACTATCGACTTTGTATCAGTAGCCAAGATGAAGTTTCTTGCCACCTTGAGTTTTGTTACTGCAGCTTTTGCTGCCAGCCGAACCTCTGCGCCAAGCGGATGTTTGACTGTGCGCAAGTCCCCGTCTAGTGGCCAATACGGCACTATTCAAGCTGCCGTCAACGCCCTCTCCACCAGCGCTAGCGGCTCTCAGTGCATCTTCATCGACCAGGGCACCTACAACGAGCAGGTCCTTGTGCCCAAGCGCTCAGCTCAGCTGTCCATCTACGGATACACTGCCGACACCAGCAGCTACAGTGGAAACAAGGTCACCATCACCGCCAAGAAGAGCCAGGCTGATGGTCTCAACAACGACGAGAGCGCCACTCTGCGCGTCAAGTCGCCCAACTTTAAGCTGTACAATGTCAACGTTGCCAACACGTACGGCAAGGGCAGCCAGGCTGTCGCCTTGAGCGCCTACGCTGACAGCGGATACTACGGATGTGCCCTCACTGGCTACCAGGACACTCTTCTCAGCAACGAGGGTTATCAGCTGTACTCTAAGTGCCTAATTCAGGGTGCCACTGACTTTATCTTTGGCCAGAAGGCTTCGAGCTGGTTTGAGAAGTGTGATCTTCGCGTCGTCAGCGCGTCCATTGGCTACATCACAGGTAAGAAAGAAGCGTTACATAACAAATACTTGTGTACTAACAACTCCAATAGCCAACGGCCGTGACTCTTCTTCTAACCCTTCCTACTACGTCTTCAACAACTGCAACATCGCTGCAGCCTCTGGCAACTCTGTTTCCAACGGCGCGTACTACCTCGGCCGTCCCTGGAGAGAGTACGCCCGCGTCGTCTTCCAGAAGACGAGCATGACTTCTGTCATCAACGCTGCCGGATGGAAGGTGTGGAACACCGGCGACGAGCGTACCAGCAACGTCATCTTTGGAGAGTACAGCAACACCGGTGCTGGAGCTTCGGGCACGCGAGCTTCTTTCTACACCAAGCTTTCTTCGGCAGTGTCTATCTCGACTGTCCTGACGGGTAGCTACGCCTCCAAGGGCTACTATGATGCCTCTTACATGTAAAGCGCGTCTGATGCAGAAGGCGCCTTGCACTGTGTGCGAGGCAGTTGACAAAAGGGAGACGCGACGCTGATTCGCAGCTGACTTCACAAGTACATATTTATGGCGCGATTTCGCCAGAAATACAAATATTCTTTCCCATTCCAAGGTTCTCTGTGATGAATAGTATGCATTTACTGGCCCCATATTACGCCTTATCAACTAGCATTGCGTGATCTTGGATCCGGCCTTTGCGGAGCCGACTTTCCAGGGGCTCATCCGCTCGATAAGATGGCGTTAACACTGAGCAATTGTTGCGCGTTATTCTGCATGCATCCTCTTGAATCGACACTGAAAATCTCATTTAGATGATTGTTCCAACCGCAACAGCCTCTTGGATATTGGTTGCCATCAATGTCCCTCCACAGCGTCAATTCCGAGACATCCCCGACAGTGAACTCACACCAAGATGGCTCCAGCAAACCCAGCGCGCTAGCATGCACGGAATGTCGCCGAAAGCACGTCAAATGCGACGCCGGATCCCCTCAATGCATGCGCTGCCAGACCCAGGGACTGCGATGTCGCTATGAACCATCGCGACGAGGCCTGAAGCGACGAAAGCTTCACCATTTTGCTTCACGCTCTCCAGGAGACTTGTCAACGACGGGCGCGTCAACGGATTCAACTCTGAGAGCTGGTCGGCGAGAGCCTGAGCAAATCGTCTGGGATTCCGCCGATCCTCACAGTGCTCTCACAGACCTCCAACCCTCCGTTGATGGGAATGATTACCCGTGGAGTGAGCCAAGCCTTGCAGAATGTCTTCTGCAAAGGGCGCAGACCGCTAGCGATGAGACTGAGCCGGTAGAGGACGACACTCTTCTCATCAATCTTTTCTACACAAACTTCTTTCGAGCACATCCCTTTCTGGTGCCTCGAGCGCTCTACACGTCACAGAATTACCCTCCATACATGAAGTTGGTCATTCATCTCATCGGCTGCCATTATTCCGGAACGATATGCAGCGAGACGATGCAAGGCATGGCAGACGATGCACTGAAGAAGGCATGGGACCGAGGAGAGCGTAACTTTGTGCTCGTCCAAGCTCTTCTGCTCTTTTCCATGATCCTTCATGCGCGCTGCGTATACGACAGATCCCGCTCAAGCCTCTCTGAAGCTATCTCTCTCGCCCTGGACCTCGACATGCACCGCAAATCATTCAGTGTCACCCACTCGGCTGGATCTCCAGTCGTGGAAGAAAGCATTAGGAGAACTTGGTGGGAGCTCTACATCACAGACGGCTTCATGGCCGCGCTCGACCACAAGCCCAACTTTCGATGCAATTCGGTCAAATCAGACATGCCTCTTCCGTGTGAGGAGTTTCTATACTCGGGGGAACCGCTGTTATTTGAACCTTCGACGCTTGAACAATTTGAGTCGAGGATATACACCAATGACGACCTCCCCTTTTCGTCTTTCGCGTACCGCATAGAGGCTGCCCAGCTCTTCGCTCGCGCGCTGTCGATAGCCTCGACTCATGAAGTCCATCGTGACCAGATCCAAAATGTCGACAATCTCCTGGCTGCCTGGCCGCATCACCTGGGCGTTGGTAAAGCAGAGCCTGTGGATTCTACAGGGGGTGTGGATCATACGCTCCTCCAAGCACACGCTGTCGTCGAGTACACGACCATGTACCTCCACTTTCCCCGAAGTGATCTTGTAGGTGTCATCGCAGCGGCGTCGGGAATAAAGTCTAGCCTGGATCTATTACCGACCTACTCAAGGTCAATGCATGGTATCAAAGCAGTCGAGGCTGCCAAGCACTTCATCGACCTGGTTGGTCTAGAATCATCAGCCCTCAAACACAGTCCCTTGATGCTCAATGGGTTGCTTCTTAGCTGCACCATTCAACTATCCGCTTCTTCACTACGCCCATCTCGATATTCCGACCAATTCCACAGTCGTCTGTGCCTGAGTCTCGGCATACTAAAAACACTGTATCCGGTTTGGGCTTTGGCTCGAGAGGTTTCGGATGGCATCAGGTCAATGGCTAACCAGGCCTTGCCCAGGGAGAAAGACATGTCGTCGGATTCAGCTCTGTCTCTCGTTGATAGTGGGATTAATGTGAGCTCACTGGCAGAGGTGGACATGGCATTCTCTTGGATGGATTTTCCACCGCAGTTACCGGCGATGTCGGAGCAAGACGAGCAGAATCCAGGCAGTTAGTAAGCGGAAACAACAAGAAAGAACACGCCGATTATATTCTCAATTACCCACTTAGTTGACGATCATACATTGCACGAATGTTGGGTACGAACGGAGTTGCCCTCGCTACTCCATGTCATGCTTTCGGCATCCGTGGACATCTATAATACCGGATCCTCTTGGATAACTCATGATTCCCATTTTCTTTGAGTTTACCAGGTATAATAGTGAATACGAGCGTGACGAATCATCCCGAGTTACCCGGTGGTTTGGAATTGAGGTCCAAGAAGTTTTAGCCATGAACTCTAAACACCGTCACGGGCCACGATACTGACCCACAAATCCGAATGAATGGAAATTAAGGGATTATCGCAGGGTTCTTTTGTCTTCATGTGGACGCAGCCAGGATGTTTGGCACTGATAGTGACCTGAGAGACGTTTACAGCGGGAACTTTCTTATAGCTAAGAATTGGCGGATAACTTGTGACGGAAGCCATCGGACCTTGTTGTACATAGGTAGAAATGATTATATATATAAGAACATGCTTGGCAACGCCAAGTCTTGTGAAACCAAACAGTTTTCAATCATTGGTCACTCGTCTTTCAATATTCATACATCTGTGCACACGATGAGACTTCAGCTTCTCAGCAACGTGCTCTTACTAGGTGGCACTCTTGTCAATGCCCTAGACCTTGCCACAGCGAGGGCCAAGGGCATCATTCCGAGAAGCCTAAAATCCCACGACAAGATTCGACAGCACCCTCGAGATGTACAACACAGAGTGAGCTACATCTGGAACGGGGGCGAAGTCGCCGGACCACGCTTTGCCTCCGTAACTGCGGAGGTTGTGATCCCAAACATCACATTCCCCTATGGCTACAACTCCACCGCATACTACAGCTCGTCCGTCTGGGTCGGTATCGGCGGCGATCAAAACACGTGCGATGACCCTGCAAGGGTCTACGATGGAGGGATCATCCAGGGAGGCTACTACTACCTATACGATAAAGAGGGTGATTTTGGTGTCTTTGCATTCTACGAATGGTGGCCCAACCCACCCATCTTTTTAGATGACACCCAGGGTATCTGGACTGATATCGGGGATCATGTGCGCATGACGGTGACACAAAAGGACAACACTACGGGCGCATTTACTTGGGAGAATTTCACCCAAAACAAGAAGTGAGAAATCTACGAAAAATGCTCTTCCTCTGAAGCTAACCTAGCCTTCGAGATTCGAGATCGATCTAACCGCACCGGCAAACGGCACTCTTTGCACAAACCACGCAGAGTGGATCGTCGAGAGCTTCATGACACCTCAAGATCCTGACTCTTACTTTCCCGATTTTGGAGAGCTGACGTTTCACAAAGTCAAAGCGGTTTCGGAACAGGGCAAGAAGGCATCGCTGGCTGATGGTTATACCATCGCTGCTGAGCCGAAGCTAGGCAGTGGTAGGCAGTTGACGAGCTGTAATATGGTGGATTCGGAAACTACCACGTGCAAGTGGCTTGGGTATAAGGGCATTTTTGACTAGAGAGGTACACATTTGTGGTGTCATGGAACGGTCATATTCTTATTTGAACCACCTTCGGCATCTCCGTAGTCATCGAACCCTCGCCATCACAAAAACATTTTACATCTAGAATCAAGTCAGAAGCAAGCTAGCCTAGAAAAGATTCAGGTCCCCGGCACCACAGCTATAAAGCAATGCAAGACGCCGTCTTCAGGCACCAGACAGCAACTCATCATTTAGAAGCACGATTGCACCATCGCCCTTTCCTGGGAACCCTTACTAACACAAGCTACAGTATTCCTATCAGCTTATCTATCTTAAAAACCATTCGCCTCCGGCACTTCGATCCGAGTGTACCCACTCCGGAGCCGCATGGCGGAGCCGCGTCCGAACAACATCGCATCGACGACCTTTGCCACAGTGAATACAATTTCCGGTTTGATTAGAAGGGGATCAATTTGATAGATTCGAGAAATTTTCTTTGGATGGCTTCATGTTAAAATGTTGTAGATATTTGTGAGGGAAAACGCGTATTAAAGTGGTTACCAGGCCAGTCAGAGGAGCGAGCAATCGTATTATAAACCGAGCCAACACTTCATATCACCAGGTCACCATTATTAGGCCCAGAAAAAGACCTAGAATCCCTCTTAGAAGTCCGCTCACAATTAAAGTTTCTTAACATCCGACCGTCAGTCGATAGTTCGACCACGTGTGAAGCGAAACCGCAAACCAACAAGTTCACATCGGGCAACATCATGGTCCAGAAGAAGAACGCACGGATAAACCGATCATTCCACTAGAGAAGATATACCCACTAACCCAAAGTAGTCAATGGTCGCCGGCGAATCGGTGACAGCTTTTCCTCACGTATCCTCTTTCGTACAGAAGACGCCGACAACACCTCACCGAGCACGTCAGAGTCTTATTTGAAAGAGATCCGTATTTAAGACAAAGCAAAGACGCGCCAAGATGGATCTCCAGTTCAATGCAACAGCAGGACAGATTCTCCACCAGAAAGCAACGCCTTGAACATTCCTGCACGATGAGCGACGAGAAGCACCCCATCCCAGCTGTGGATGCGAGCTCCAGCAGTTCGCTGCATGACGGGAATGTCATCTCCAACAAGGCTGCTGATGAGACCTTGGAGCTCATTGAGCAGTATGGAAATGATGTTGGTGAACTGACACCGGAGGGGGAGAAGAAGCTGAAGCGCAAGCTTTATATCCACGTCCTGCTCCTTGTCACATTCATTGACTTTATGCTCTATGTAAGTACCATCTCGATTATCTAGAGTTAATATGAGCTCGAGTACTGACAATGCACGGGATAGGTGGACAAGTCAACCTTGGGCCAGGCTACTCTCCTGGGTCTCTTCGAGGATACTGGCCTCAACAATGCCGAGTATAACAATTTGAACTCGCTTTTCTACACCGGTGAGATTAAAACACCAAATCCTGTATCTCGTTCGCGATAGATTCTAACCATGTACAAGGTTATATCCTCGGTCAGGTCCCTGGCCAGCTCCTTATCCAAAAGCTCCGACTCCGCACCTACATCTCCGGCACCATCTTCTGTTGGGCCGTGGTCGTCCTCTTGCACTGCGTCGCCAAGAGTTATGGAGCTCTCATTCCTCTGCGCTTCTTCCTCGGATTTGTCGAGTCTTCAGTAATCCCAGCTCTCGAGATCACCATGGCCATGTTCTTCACCCCCCAGGAGCTTCTACATGTGCAGCCGTTGTTCTACATCTCGTGCATCGGCTCGCCCATGTTCACCGGATTGGTCTCTTATGGCTTGCTCTTCAGCAAGGTCAGCACCAGCCCTTGGAAGTTCTTTATGATCATCACAGGTGGCATTTCTCTGGTTCTTTCCGTCATCACATGGTTCGCGTACCCGAACAACCCCGCGACAGCCTGGTTCTTAAGCACCGAGCAAAAGGTTCATGCCATTCGTCGAGTCCACGACTCGACCCGAAGCTCTATTGAACAAAAGACGTTCAAGAAGTACCAATTCTACGAAGCCCTGAAGGATCCCGTTTCTTGGCTATTTGCCGGTTCGGGCTTCACTCTGATGCTGGCCAACAACCTCCCCTATCAACAAAGTCTGCTTTTCCTCGACCTTGGCGTTTCTCCCCTGGGATCTACTTTGGTCTGGGTTGCCTCTGGCGGCTTCGCCATTCTTGCCTGTATTACGGCGTCACTCCTCATCCGGTTCTTCCCCAACTACAGCGCCTGGTGGGCAGCGCTTTGGTGCATCCCCTGTATCGCAAGCAGTATTGGCATGGTGACAATTCCTTGGCACAAGACAATCGCACTCCTGGCTTGTTTGATCCTCCCGCCGAACTGCTTCGCGCAGACCTGGATCATCTCCCTCGGCTGGCTTTCCTCCAGCTGTGCCGGTCACACCAAGCGTCTCACTCGCAACGCCATGTTCATGATTCTCTACGGCATCTCCAACATTATTTCACCACAGCTCTGGAAGTCTGGAGGATACCGATACTACGGCGCCTGGGCCACGCAGATTGTCGCCAGTTTCACGCTGACACCTATTCTGTTGCTCGCTATTCGATTCATCTTGGTTAAGCGGAACAAGGAGCGCCGACAGTGGATTGCCGAACAGGCTGCCCTCGGCAACCATGGAGAGGGCTATGTTGAGCAGGTGGTGGGTGATGAGACGGTCAAGGTCAAGGTTGACGTTTCGATGCTTGATCTGACTGATCTGGAGAACAAGTTCTTTATTTACCCTCTGTAAACTTGGCTGAGTTAGTAATTGGGCTGAATGTAGTCAATATCGCTATAACATTACAGGATCTGGTAGTTAATCGCAAGGAATTTCTCTCCTCGATCAAGTGTGCTATTCCGTGAGTCCTGTAGATGGTAGACGAAGGGCCGTAATATGTCACTACGCCTTCAACCTAGCATATGCCAAAGGCTTTTCGTGCCCTTGTACCACAGATTCCATGCAGTCGCGACAGCATCTTCAGAGTAGCCCCTATCATGTGGCCGACGGTCCGAAGTCGGGCCTCAACGCGTTCAACGCCGAGTGGCGAGGGGTAGTCAAGTAGGTAATTAACATATCATCCGAGATTTATCAGATCTCTGATTAAACCCTACCCCAGTTATATCTACCCTGTGTCCTTCCAGATTATCAGTCCTCTTGCGTAACAGCAGTGTGGGGGATCACGTCGGGCCAACCTTCGGCGGCCGGCGGCCACTTGTTCAACGACATGATTACCAACACCGGCTTTAAGTCCCCAATTAAACCCAGAAAACCCGTTAGATCATGCGAGCAAATCTTGGCAAGGATTCTCGGCAGAGAAGGTGTTCACGCGAGATGAAATCTTAGCCTCCGCCCTTGGTTGACATCCCCATAGACCCACTTCCGCCCAACTTGTACATCCGCCTTAGCACGACAAGTATGAAGACTAGCGAGCTCAAGCCTTGTTCAGCAAGGGCGGAAAACTCGAGTTGGTGGAAAAGTGAAGTTCATGCGCTCTTGGGGCTTTTATGCTCAATAAATCCCTTCCTTGCGGCGGGCTGCAGCCACAAAAGCCTCCAAGCCCCTCTCGAAATCAGCTAGAACGCGCATCATCTTGGCATCTCACAAACCTCACGACAAAGAAGATAAGAAACCACGGGGTTATTGCGGGGTCCCGCCATATTCTCCGGGGTACAAATGGGAGAGCAGGGACTCAGAAAGCAATTCATTATATAACGGTTATTCAACTCATGTCATCGCGGCTCCACCAATCTTCGCCCTAACACGACAAGAGGGTTCGAGAATCGGATGGTGCCTCGACTCATCGGATCAGATAAAATGGCTTCGTGCGTCTACCTTTTTGGAAAATGTGAGGTAGTAGTCCCAGTAGTTTGGTGAAGAAGGCCTTTCTTTGCTTCTTTGGAATCTTGGCCTGTTTCTTGCTTTTCGTCAACTACAACCGCCTTCATGGATATCCAGACCAAGACAGAGGCCCACGACTCGGCACAGTCGTCCAAGTCTGTCGACTTCGAAGCTGCCGATGATACTCAGCTGGAGAGAGGACTCCATGGCCGACATCTCCAATTCATCGCCATCGGCGCTGCAGTCGGAACAGGCTTGTTCATCGGAACGGGAAATGCTCTCGCAACAGCCGGGCCTGTTTCTCTACTCATCGCCTTCATTTTCGTGGGCAGCCTGCTCTTCTCAGTCATGGTTGCTCTTGGAGAAATGGCTGCATACATACCCGTTGCAGGCGCATTCACAACCTATGCCACACGCTTCCTCGATCCCACATTTGGCTTCGCCATGGGCTGGGTTTATTGGTTCAGCTGGACAATCACATTCGCCCTTGAGTTGACCGCCGCTGGCCTTATCATTCAATACTGGGACAAGAGCCTAAACATCGGTATTTGGATTGCTGTGTTTTGGGTTCTCTTCACTATCGCCAACTTCCTCCCGGTGCGGTGGTTCGGAGAGTTTGAGATGTGGTTCTCCAGCATCAAAGTCATCACTATCATTGGCTTCATCATCTTTTCCATTTGCGTTAATGCAGGCGTTGGCCAACAGGGCTACCTGGGCTTCAAGTACTGGGGCACGCCCGGTGCGTTTGCTGAACATCTGGCAGAGGGCGCGACTGGCAGATTCATCGGCTTCTGGTCCGTCATGATCACCGCCGGCTTCAGTTATCAGGGCTCAGAGCTTGTCGCCATTGGAGCTGGAGAAACCAAGGATCCTCAAAAGACAATTCCTTCTGCTATGCGTTGGACCTTCTGGGGTGTCTTCTCCTTCTTCATCTCGACCGTCTTCTTCCTGGGCCTCAATATCCCATACACAAATGAGGGTCTTCTCAGCGACTCTCAAGACGCTTCAGCTTCTCCCCTCGTCATCGTCGCCCAACTTGCCGGAGTCCCGGTCCTCCCATCCATCCTCAACGCGGTGCTCCTTACTGCTGTTTTGACTGCCGCCAACTCGGATGTCTACTCGAGCAGTCGCATTCTTATCTCTCTGGCTGACTCCGGCCATGCCCCAGCTTTCTTAAAGAAGACGAACCGCTTCGGAACGCCATACTACGCAGTCGGGTTTTGTGCCATTTTCGGATTCCTATCATTCCTCAACCTGTCTAATGATGGCACTGTTGTCTTCAACTGGTTTCTCAGCATCACATCGGTTGCTGGATTCATCGCCTGGGCCATCATCAACGTATGCCATATCCGCTTCATGAAGGCTCTGTCTTTCTATCAAATCCCCCGATCAAGCCTACCCTACGTGGCCCCTTTCCAGCCATACCTCTCTTGGTACGGCCTGATATTCACTGTCCTCATCATTATCACAAGTGGTTTTGAGGTGTTTATTGAGTGGGACACCAGCAAGTTCTTCACGAACTACATCAGTCTGATCTTGTTCGTTGTCCTTGTCGTCGGACACAAACTCCTTTTCAGGACAAAGATGGTCCCGATTCAGGAGATGGATATCGTCACGGGGAGTGCGTAGAGCCGCAGTGTGACTAAGAAAAAGCCGTACTGGTTAATTACTCCTAATTGTCATAATAAAATTTCTTGTGATATCCATCCGAACCCAATGCTGCAATACATTATCTCGTGCTTGTCCTTCTAGATCCGATTGAGGCATCACGGCCAAGACGTCGTTCTGGGGAGAGCGCGTATCCATGCTTGATGCAACCTCCGATCTCGCTCTGCTAGTTGTGCATGTTTTATCTAAGTTTACTCTTATCGATAAGATACACTGATAAAGAACTCTCCACTTAAAACGATCAACCCCAAAGCTCATTGGCCTAATCTCTTTGTTGGCATTAGGCTACATCACGTGCCGTCCCACAGCCCTTCGCCCAGCCAACATCCAGCTCCAACCTCACTCCCCTTTGTGCACCTTGCTCCTCGTGACGCATCAACGACTTGTAAATCTGCCCGACCTGGATGTCCTTTCAACTCAAAATCTTTGATCAGCAATTTCAAACCGATCCTCACATGCATTTGCGATGGCGTGAACGGTCAAAATCCTGACACGTCAGACTTGCATCATTCCATGCCACAAACCTCAGTGGCTGCCCTTGGCTGACTCTGAAAATACAACCTTTCGAGAGCCAAGCACGGGGAGCCGGGCCGGTATACGGTCTCCCTCAAATACAACTTCAACGTTGATAAACCGATCAATCAATTTGGATCTCGGCTATTAAGCCCTTCACTCTGAACCGCGTGAAATGTCAATAGATACTCTTCTCGCAACAAAGGTATATAGTGGGACAAGATCGATGATGCCAATTTCCGCTCCTTTACACAACGCCAGCCCCAGCGAGCTATTTCCTAACCTAAAGCTGTTCCTTCTGCTCTGCACCCTGCAGAGCAACCAGCCAGGAGGCTCTCTCAGGAGCGTACAGCTCGACATCAATCTTCCCAGTGAAATTGGTCGGATCTGTCAGTGTTCCCGCCTGAACTATTTTCACGCCTTTGAACTGGGATGCCGAAGCCTCTTTCCACATGGTTGTCCCGCAGTCGGGACAAAAGAACAGGGTGATGGTCATGCCGGTCTCGTGCTCGGTAGAGAATGACTTGGGCTGGCCACTATTCAGGGTGAACTTTTCCTCTGGGACAATAAAATTAGTAGTGTTTGTCCCTCCTGAGACCTTGCGGCAGGTGACACAGTAGCAGAGAGCCTTGCCAGAGGTTAGATAGTGATAGAGTCGTAAGTTGAGGCGGCGTTACCTTCATAGCTGGCTCATCCGTGTATGAGTAGGTGCATGCCCCGCAGAGGCAGCTACCAGAGGTGACAGGGGCCATTGTTTTGAAGACAGCGGATTTGCTGGGAGATCTTTAGAGGTTGTAGTGACAATAATTTTGATCAGTCAGGCAGAACCAAGAGGTGAAAACATGTGTGTTTGCCCGCTTGATAAGTCGACGAGAGTCTCCGAGATACCTTTCACAAAACAAGGTTGAACCAGAGTTGGGTCTTGTGACCAAACTCCGAAAATTAACGGAAAAGGGAGAGATTCATGCTTGTGTGCCCTCATGATGATGTATTGTTTAGACCACGTGGCTAAACCTTGGAATAATTCGATGAGGATGAATGTTTCAGCTTGGAAGCCTCAACCTCCAACCAAGATACAGCAAATGCTGTGAGGTGGTTGAAATAAGCTATGTCAACAGGGCCAACCATCTCGGGGTGCCGTATCTCCCCGTCGTTGGCTCCGGACCCGGTGCCGTTGGCCTCGGTAAACAATGTCCGATCTCCTGAACTTGTCCCAAGGGAACATCAATAGAGTGACGATGCCTATCTGCTATTTCATTCTATAAGCTATCCAGTCTGAAATTTCTTGCCCTCTATAGGCATATATCAGAGCTAATGCCATATTGCCCACTGTCACGGGCACAGCAGCCGTCCAATAGATTGTCTGATTGTGCTCCATATCCCGTGTGTCCATTGTGTTCATACCCATGAAGCTCGAGACAAAAGATCTATATATGGGTTAATGACTGTCAAAGTTGGCACCTTGTTTATGTCGGGAAACCTACAGTGGCAAGAAAAAGAGCGTGACGATAGTAAACACTCGGGTGGATTTTCCATGGTTCTCCTCGAGAACCTCGACGGTCTGCTTGACATTTTCCTTCAAAGCTGTGGTTTTCTCCCAGAGCGTCAGCAAATCGGGGTTGACGGTCGCTCGCTTGTTCATGTGTGATCTCGCATAACGGCCCTCGATTAGGTGCAAGTCCATACGAGTCGGGTCAGGGAGGTGGAACGACCACGACCATATCAATCTCATGAAGTTGTTGACGACCACCCGCTGGCAATTTCCCATCACCAGGAGCGCGTCTATCTCTTCCTGTACGGCGTTGATGTCGAGAAACAGCCGCTTCTGTGGCCGCCGGTTGGCCTGGATGTGCAGCTTAGCCACATAGTTCTGGTAGGTTTCGACAACCTCCATCTCCCCGTCGCGCCGGTCGACTTTGTCATCTTTCATGTTCTTGGCTATCTTGAGCGGTCGACTTTAAAGCTTGAGCATGACAGCCAGGACGAGAAACTCGGCACCAACCGCCTCGGCACCTAAGCTCTCGACCGTTGAAGTGGTGTTGGTGAGCACAATGATGTCACTCTTGATGCCTTCCGCGAGATGCTTGGCTGCATTCGATGCCCGAGATGCTCGGAGCTCCACATCGGTGATATCTTCAGAGATAATATCTGACCGGATGACGTCTTTGCCGGCGGTTGCGAGCGAGAGGCTGTTCAACAGCGAGAGATGACTTCCCCTGAAGATATAAAAGGAGGCCAATTCCCCAAATAGGGCGCGCAATTTCTGGGAATGAGGGGGCGTTTTCTCCATCTTGTCTGTCCTGAACGCCCTCGCCGCCAACAGGTGCAATTCTTCAACGGTCGAGTTTAGGTCAAGCAAATCGTGAATGAACTTATACACTACATCCTCGACGCGGTCGACACTGATGGTATCTGGACCTCCATAAGTAGTCAGACGGAGCCAGACAAACGACGGGTCATCGAAAGGCCTTAGACCCTCGCTCTCACATGTGACTCGCCGGGAATGGTGCGAACGAATATGTTAAAGGGCTTCAGCAGCAGATCCGTATACCGTCTCCGATCGGCAATTGAGGCAGTCAGCCCATGTCTCTTGTCTAGGCCCTCGAGCCTTAGCCCTCTCAGAAAGCGAGGACAAGGTATCAAAGTCTCGAATCATGTAAGTCTTGCGTGGGCTACCCACGTACGCCCATGATATTTGCTAGAACGCATCACCAACTAGGGCCCCTCTAATGTGTGTCTTGGATTCAATACTCGCCCGGCAGATAGCATCAATCGATCCCCAAAACCGCATAAGGACCGGATGATCAAGGGATCTGCCTCCATCTGTGAGAAATGAGGCGAGAATCTTCTGGGAGGCTTCGACGACCTTTTGCTTGAGTTCCTGACAACGCTCGGTGGCCTGGTGGTCTGGAATCTGTTTGGATTCTTTCTTTTCCGGATCCGACTTGCTTGAGAAGGCTCGCTTCATCCTAGACCTCAGTCGCGTCGAGCTGTCTGATAAATCATCACTATTCTGGGAGGTCATTGATGCTGTCTCAACGGTGGGTGACAAATAATTAGACAATCCAGCCGCTTTTTTTCCTGACTTCGTATCGCTAGAGGCTGAACTGGACCCAAGCTGTGGTTCACTTGTAACCTCTATCTTTGGCCCATTGGAGTGAGAAATAGGAGAGCTCGGCTTTGGCGTCTCCTTTCCTTTAGCAAGAGTACTTTGCTCTGAACTTGTCGGCGTTGGGGACTGAAGTTCATGTCGGCGGAGAAGATCATGGAATGTGCACTGGAAGGTTTCCAAGTACAATGATCGAGAGCTTTGAACAAATACTTGTCGCCTATTTCTGGCATTTGCCCGTTTGTCTTACCCTCAAGGAGCCAGCTAAGGAACGGGATCCAGTGAATGTGGTCGGATTCGGCAGTGGAATTTGGATTGTCTTTTTGTTTTGAGGCAGAGTTATCGTCGTTATCTTTGATGGCAGGATTGTAACGCATTGGGGGGTCCCTCATTGGTGGTGTGTGGACAGGAATGCAGAACCCTACCCTGGACGGGCAGTGAGTTCTGGTGTGGAATTTTGGTAGGAATTTATTACTTGGCTTTTCCAGTTTTGTAAAAAGCTTGCAATTTCAGCTTTGCGGATTGTATAATTGATCGTAGAAGACGTATAATACGGCTGCTAGAATATTGCTAGATAGCATGTGCTCTCGAGGAGATTCACGGTCGTGTGAGGTCATCTCCGTGCACCCCCTGATAAGGCCGTTATCCTCGTGTCTGAGCTCCACCTTTCATCTGTGCCTGGATCGTCTTGGATTGCGGAATGTGGGCGCTCGGTTAAGCTTTGACTACCTACGTCATAATTAATTCTTGACATATCACTTTCCGGAGTCCCTCGGCAATGATGATAAAGGAGCAATGCCTTCACATCTTCGGCATCTCATCCTGTTATGCACACTAGCAGAACCTCGTATCGACGCTGCTAATTGTGGACCGCGTCAGCCAGCAGCGACTCCCAGAGCCCGGTTGATTGGTTGGAAATGCCTCACACGAGACCGCCAATGAGCAAAGCCCAACCCAGCCCCCCCTGAAGCCGAAGCTACCGACGCGGGTGCGCGTTGCGCTGGCTGATTAAGCGTTTCCGATATCATTCTTTTTCCCTGTCTCAGACCGAGCATCCCTGATGCTTATTCCTTCGAGCCTCAACTTGTCATCGCAAGTGCTGACCAGGCCGGATTCGAGATGGCAGGGCAATCGGCAGCCCAGGCGCTGCTACTCAGGTGCCTCTTCTTCTTGATGGCCTTGTCTGTCCGAGCCGAGACGGAAAAGCCGGATCTCCGATGTCCGGATTATGTGGCTAACTACGGTATGTCAAACTTGCTGACCGCGTCGTGACCGAACCGTGCGGCAACCGTTGACTAACGAGCGACCTGTTCTAGCGCCTCTTGTCTGGCTGCATTCTGAGGATCCGTACATGCCCAGCGACTTGCTCGCCCATCTTCAGCACACGACACCAACGGTGCAAGGGCATGCAATTAACGGTATCCCTTCAATTGATCTCGGCAACTTGGGGACTCTCAACGAGTTTGGAGATGAAGATGTTGCCCTGGTATCCAAAGATGATCCCTTTTCTTATCCCAAATGGATTCTCGGCGAGGCACCAGACGATGCTGGCAGGATACACAATGCCACACCTTGCGCCGTCATTCTTGTAGAGAAGAACGAGGTTGACCTGGATGCGTTTTACTTTTACTTTTATTCCTACAACGAAGGCCCCAACATCACGCAAGTCCTGGAGCCTCTGAATCGTCTTGTTACAAGCGAAAAGGCCTCGGCTGGCATGCATTTCGGAAACCACGTCGGAGACTGGTGAGTCGTGTTTGGATTGCTGTTCTGGGCATGGCTGACCTTCATCTCAAGGGAACATAACATGGTCCGCTTCCGAGACGGAAAACCTGTTGGCATTTATTACAGTCAGCATGTTGATGGCGAGGGCTACGATTGGAATGACGCAGCGGTTTCCAAAGCTGGTGATAGAGTACGTTTATTCTCAAACATGTCAACTCATGACCGACCCGCTAACAATTTGTAGCCCATCGTGTACAGTGCCCGAGGGTCTCACGCCAACTACGCCATGCCTGGGTATGATACTTCCTTTATAGCAACTCTGAGTGCATACTGACATGTCTTTCAGCGCACCCGTACATAATGCGGCTTTGATTGACTACTGCGATGAAGGGAAGAGATGGGATCCCGTCTTGTCGGCCTATTTTTACAAACTCGACACCGACACCTTCACTCTTATCCCCCTCACCCCTCCCAAGCAACAATCTCCGAGATCTTCCTCCAATCACACGTCATGGTTTGAGTACAAAGGACACTGGGGTGATTTCCAGTTTCCTCAATCCGATCCTCGCCAAGAAACCATCCCCCGCTTCGGAGTTCACCGCTTCGAGACGGGGCCGAACGGACCCCGATTCAAGCACCTGTTGCGAAAAGGTCTTGTCCGAGATCAAGCACGGAGATTGAGCTGGACGGAGTGGGCTGTGGGTATATACATGGCTTGGTATCCTTGCTGTATAAGAGGATGGAGGAAATGGATTTCTGTGGGTGTGATTATCACTGCTTTCGCCGCTGTTGTGGTAGGCATCATATTTGGCGTTAGGAGGTTGAGGAAACCGAAAACGGTCTACACAAAACTACAGGCGGAGGATATCCAGATGGATGAGTGGAGGAGAGATGAGGAGGCGTTGCTGTCATCATCCGAGGACGAGGATGACCGTCATCGCCGGTAGAATGACTGAAATTTTTCTATTCTAGCACAAAATCTTGTGATGAGAGAAACGAAATTTATAGACATCTTATGATCCTTGAGTCCATCCACCTTCTGCTTCAAAGATACGGCCGACTGCTTTGCCCACCTTGAGGAGGTGACGATCTCTGAAACGGGGTGCGATAAGCAAAACCCCGACCGGCATGTTATTCGGACCCCGAAAACCCGGAATGTTGATGACTGGGGAGTGCAACGCCTGCTATTGTCAGCCATGTCCCGTGGAGTTCCAATCGACTTACCGTCCAAGTTGAAGCAAGAATCGGACTTCCAGTATTATCTAGTCCCTCTGGTGCTTCGTCTAGCACACTCGGCGCTAGAACCGCATCGTAACGACTCGCAATGGCGTCAAACTTTGGACGTAGGGCGGAGAGACCGTCGTACGCTTCGAGCTGGTCTTTGTGAGTGATCTTTTGCTTGTTCTCAACCCATCCAATCAAATGATCGTGCAAATCTTGCTTGGCAGAGAGGTACTCGGGGAGGAAAGTTATACCGCCCTCAGTCTGGCCGAGTTTGCCGTGCCATTCGACAACACGATCGAACTCGGAACCGAGGCTGATATCTTCGACTTGAGCTCCGTGGGCTTTGAGTAACTCCACGGCCTTCTCCATAGCATTTATCGTTCCCTGACCGGCGAGACTCCACTGTATCGTTCTACAAACAGCGATACGAGAGCCCTTAATATCAGTGAATGTACTTTTCTCGTCATCATGGACCGCAAAGAGATCCATCAAGGCGTCGACGTCATCTACGCTACGAGTGAAGAAGCCGATGGTGTCGAATGTGAGGGCACTAAACTTCTGTCCCTCTCGTGTGATAGCGTTCCATGTTGGTTTGAAACCGTATGTCCCATTGAAGGCGGCTGGGCGGACGATAGAGCCCATGGTCTGACTCCCAAGCGCAACAGGTACCTGGAAGTCGGCTACAGCTGCACCAGATCCAGAAGAGGAGCCTCCTGGGGTGCGCGTGGTACTATGTGCGTTTCGAGTCTTGGGACCGGCGAACACGGCAGCGAATTCAGTCGTTGTTGTCTTGCCTGGCCATTATCAGCAACATGGTGCTTGGGGACTTGGCTGAGACTCACCGAATATGAGGCACCCAGCATTTCGAAGGATCGTCACAGACCCGGCATCTACTGCCACGAGGTGATCCTTATATATGGGTGAGCCATGCGCCGTTGGCATATCTGTTGGCATTAGTAAATAGCTCTCGGTGTACTGAGCTTGTACTTCACCAACCTTTGGTATAGATGATGTCCTTGACTGCAACTGGCAGGCCATGGAGTGGTCCTCGCCTCTCTAAGGGCACTTTATCGAGTTGTCTGGCCTGTTCTAAGACGGCCGCTGGATCGAGATATGCCCAGGCCCTAACGTCGTCGTCGCGATGATTGATCCGTTCCAGCAGAGAAGATGCATACTGCTCAATCGTAATGTCTTTAGCCCCGATCTTGCCAAGCGCCTCGGTAGCTGTCAGGCGCCAGAGGTGGATCGTCATATTGTATTTCTTGTCCGACTGTTTCCTTTGTGACCTCGATGCCTGGACTGCGTGTCACCGCTTCCCCGCTTGGTGTTTATCATGGTGTGTTCGGGTGACTCCACCGAGAGAGAGGGGTTGTCGCTTGTTTTTTGCCGATCTCAAATTCGCCAAATATTTACGGCAGTTTCTTTCTTGGCGGCTTTTACGTAAAACTATTCTTTGGGTCCAGAGTAGCGACTATGACATGCATACCCCAGATCGAGGGATGATGATCGTGGAAGAAGCGACATGGGGCTTCAACCTTGTTTCTAGGATGGTAGTGTCAAAGGATAGGCATACCCCCTAACAGAAGAAGCCTAACTCCAGCAAATTTTAGAAAGTAAATAAGTATGGCGTATGCCAGTGGCTCTATCGTGTTTTTCTTCCAAGTTTTAGGGAATTCTATCAACCCACAAGGTATTGTATGTCTCATGAGAAACTAGGTGTAGAAATTATTGGCTTATCGCTACCTTTGACAGCCCCCAATCGTGATATCGCCAAGGTCTCTCGACGCACATGTCTTGTAAACCCCGAAGACAAGGCGTTTTTGTACACCGATCGGTTTACCCTTTTGGTTATAGTAGACGTCATCACATTGTAACGTTGTTCCAGATTTGTCACGAGGAACTTGAAAAGAGGGGTTGGCGATGAGCAGACGACTTCATTCTTCCAGCTCAAAATTCTTCCCGTCTTGTTTACCGACTGCCTACTACCAACATGCCTCGACCGCATGCCATCTACCCCAGCCTTCGTGACAAGATTGTGGTTGTCACAGGTGGTGCAGAAGGGATAGGCGCTGCCACAGTTGAACTCTTTGCTCTCCAAGGCTGCCAGGTCATCTTCCTCGACATCGCTGGGGAGTCGGCAGGAGATACCATCGACCGTGTTGTTTCCCACGCCAAAGATTCTAGTGGAGTTGCGATCAAGACACCCATCTTTTACTTCTGCGACGTCTCTGACCTGGGGAAACTACAAGCCACCGCTACCGATATACTGAAGCAGCACGGTACAGTACATGTTCTGGTCAACAATGCGGCAGGCGCAGGCAACAAGTGCAGGCTCCGGACAGAACAAGTGACGCCCGAAGCATGGGATATCAACATCAACGGCAACCTCAGACACATCTTCTTCCTGAGCCAGGCCTTCATCCCAGCGATGAAGAAGGCTGGAGGAGGTAGCATTATCAACCTGGGATCCATCTCCTGGAGAATCCCCGCCACTGGAGTCTCAGTCTACGGGGCCTGCAAAGCGGCAATCATGGGCCTCACGCGTACACAGAGCAAGGAGTTCGGGCAGTTCAACATCCGGATCAACAGCGTCATGCCTGGAGCCATCGCGACAAAGAGACAGAAGGAAGAGGTTCTGACTCCCGAATACAGGGCGGAAGTCATGCGGGGACAGAGCTTGCAGAGGGATTTGGAGCCGGAGGAGGTGGCCAAGGTGATTGTGTTTCTTGGGAGTGATGAGGCGAGTGCGGTGACGGGAAGTTCGTATGTTGTCGATGGAGGTTGGTGCAGTGACCCCTGATCTTAGGTGGAGGACAATTCTCATGTTGCTTGCGCGAAGTTCGGCTAAATGCATCTTGGGAATGAGGATGATGTCACTCATTATCCAACAAACTCAAAGGATGGCTTCTTAAGTGAGTTTTAAGGGACTGTTTGCTGTTTCGCTTGGGACTTATACCTGAAAAGGTGTCGTGGCATGCCATTCAAGAATAAGACTTGGTCTATTTTTCGGACTATGACTACCCTTAACTAGAAAGAAAAGATGTAAGAAAATAACTCTTTGGCCATGACTCCAATATCCTCCAGAGAAAATCTATAGTTTAGCCTTGGGCCTCTGAGATGGCACAGCCAACGGGTCATACACAGCCGACGACAAGTTGTCAGCCGGGACACCACCTGCGTGCGATGACAAAGCCCGGCAGTCCACAAGGCTTGGGTTGAGATCCTCAACCTTTGCGCATCCTATCAACCTCATGTTCATCTCCATCTCGTCCTTGAGTAGCTGCATAGCCCTCTCTACGCCTTCTTGGCCATAAGAGCTCATGGCATACAGGAACGGGCGACCGATACCCACGCCCTTTGCACCGAGACACAAGGCCTTGATGATATCGGTGCTTCGTCGGATACCTCCATCGATGAAAACCTCCATTTTCGAGTCAAGCCCCTGCTCACGCAGAACCGGCATCGTCTCAGCCAGAACTTCAATAGCTGATGGCGCAGTGTCTAATTGTCGACCACCATGGTTGGAAAGAACAATGCCTTGAACGCCCATCTCAGCAGCCTTGACAGCATCTTCGACGCGTTGCACACCCTTGAGAACAATGGGCATTGATGTAATGCTTTGAAACCAAGGAATATCCTTCCACGAGAGAGCCGGATCGATGAAGCTTGAGATAGCCCTGGCGGCACCTTGACTGTTGTCGGTTTCGTGCCCACTTTGAACATCGCTGCCGGGATCAGTGAATTTGCTTCTCATATCCTTCTCTCGCCTGCCTAGCTGCGGCGCGTCGACTGTGATAAAAAGACCTTTGCAGCCTCTCTTTTCGGCATGTTGAATGATTTTCCTTGTGATTTCTCGATCCTTGTTGACGTAAAGCTGCAGCCATTGAACCTGAGCTCCTTGCTGCGCATCGAGGATTTCGTCTAGTGAGCAAGAGGCAAGCGTGGGAATCATCTGAATTACGTCGTGTTTGTGTGCGGCCCGGGTCAAGATGACTTCGCCTTCAGGATGGCCGAGCTTGCCAAGGGCTGTGGCAGTGACGTAGAAAGGGATCGAGCATTTCGTTCCCAACATCGTGGTAGAAAAGTCGACGTGTTCGACATCAACCAGAACTCGAGGGCGGAACCAGACGCGATGGAAAGCGCTGTGATTCTCTCGCATCGTCTAGGAATAGAAATGAGTAATGGTCCATCGACAACACAGGCCAGAAGGGCCAGGCAAGGGTGGGAGGGGTCTCACAATCTCATCATCAGCACCACTAGAGTAATAACCCCAGGCCGTCTTCTTCATAACGCGTCGTGCCACGGCCTCAAAGTCGAGTAGATTATAGCATTGCGAAAGGAGTGGCTTTTGAGAGAGACGTTCCAATCGTTCGGCCTCATCTGGGTCTTCCTCCTTCTCTTCTTCCTCCACTGTTGACATGTCAACGGGACCTAGATGTTTGGACTTGTCGAGATATTTCTCGAGTGTGTCGGGAGGGTGAACAGGGTCAAATTCATCGGTTGCGTCTTTGCCCTGGGAACAAGGTTAGTAGAAACTTCGGACGGAAAAATGAGTATCGTACGGCATATCGGAGAATAATCTTGGAACCTCCGGGGTGGTCTAAGGGATGTCAGAACACAGGATTGTCGTTATCTGCCTCGATGATGCCTACCGGGGAGAAAGTCTGTTACGTCATATGCCTTGCCATGGACAATGACCCAGCACGACTTGGCGCTGTTATGCTCAGCGACTTCAGCTCCTTTTAGGGCCATATTGATGAATCTGAGAGCTGGCGGGCTGGTTCTGATAGAGGCCGTGCTGGTCAATCAAGATGATGGTGTAGAAGTGCAAATAAACATCCAGCCAGGTCCACCAACTCAACACAAACTCAATCAAGGAGATGCCCAAGCTTAAATGTCCGAGCAGCAGCCTCCGTTGCCCCGAGCTAAGATCATCCCCATGGGGCCCTAATCTGGGGAAACACATGGTGTGGACAACGTCTCTTCAATGACTGGCTGTTTCTGCCCGGTCAATGCCCCGAGGAGTTCGGCGTCGATCCATCTCCGCCAGTATCCGGTGTCCTCGGTTGAACCATTATGTCATTCTTGGCCGTGAATCCAGAGAGATTGATCTTGATTACGGCTACGGGGCTTCTCATTGGTTCGGTATATGCCCCGAAATCTCGGCCTGTTTCGCCGAAGGAGGGTCCCCGCCTCCATCCGCCAGGCCCGTTCTACCCGTCACCGCTTCCGGTCATGGTTCCTCGACCTTGCATGGCATTGTCGACGAATCAAGAGAACTAATTATCCCCTGATTGTGCCTGAGATAATTGGCAGTGAGATCCAAGAAACAGCTGTGGGATTTGGAGCTTGATTGCAGCCTTTTAAGTGAGCTCCCGAGCCGTATCTCGTAACCGAAAAAAACCTCGGTCAACTTCCGCCGAAGACCTTTCTCAACATGCCAGCCTTCTCCGTAAGGCCCTCATCAGATCTGATATGGAGTCCACTCGCAACTAATGCATCCTAGAGACTCGTCCGGTTTCTTGCCAAAGATGACCGAATCTACTACGGTGATGCCATCCTCCCCGACGGCGAGGCCAACATCGCCAAAGCGAAAAAGGCGCATGTGATCACCGGTGATGTCTTTGGGGACCACAACGTTACCGATAAGATTGTCGATATTCGCCTTCTTCTTGCTCCGCTGGCAACGGAGGATGTCGGTACTGTGAGATGCCTTGGCTTGAACTACACGCAGCATGCCATTGAGGTGAGATACGCAAGAGGCTCACATAGAAGGCTCTGTATCTGATGAACTTTATCTAGACCAAGATGCCTATTCCCAAATTTCCCGTCCTTTTTGTAAGCGATCCTGATACCAAGAAGCTCATGAACTGGAAACTTAAACTCCAACCAGTACAAACCCAAGTCATCGCTCTCAGGACCATCCGACCCTATCCCCATTCCCGCAAGAGCGCAGACCGGCCAATCACTGGATTACGAATGCGAGCTTGTCATCGTCATTGGCAAGCAGGCCCTTGACGTTTCCGAAGATGATGCATTGGATTATGTCCTGGGTTATGCTGTTGGCAACGATGTATCTCACCGTGACTGGCAGATCAAATTCGGCGGAGGCCAATGGTCTCTTGGCAAGGGCTTCGATGGATGGGCGCCTTACGGGCCCGGTATCGTGACCAAGGACGTCATCAAAGACGGCCAGAACCTCAACATCTGGACCAAGCTCAATGGAGAGACTGTGCAGAACAGCTCCACCAAAGACCAGATATTTGGCATCAAAAAGGTCATCTCGTTTTTGAGTCAGGGTACCACTTTGGAACCTGGCGACCTCATCTTTACCGGAACGTGAGTTTTCCATTCCTCTGCAACAATCCTGAATTGTCACACTGATGATACGCCTGGGTTACAGCCCCGAAGGAGTTGGAATGGGAAGGAACCCACCCCTCTGGCTCAAGGATGGGGACGTTGTCGAGGTTGGCCTCGAAGGAGTTGGGTCAATCACAAATGCGGTTGAATTCGGAACCCCTAACGCGAAGATCTAGTGAAGTATTCATATGATAGCTTTGAGGTGCGAACTTGTGCTCATAGAATGTTAATAAGCAGTTCATTTGCTCTTTTTATCCATGTCTGAAATTGACATCCGACTGTGCCGGGAGATCTACTTTGACACCAACCCATGCACCCGTAGCATTGTCACTAAGCTAACGTGACTCAAGATGGAGGAGTAAGGGAGAGAAGCAAAAGTTTCAATCAATAGGGGCTTGGGGTGTAGAAATTGCATGTCTGTGAAATGAGTTGGAATCGCCATCCACGCCAGATAGATCGAAGGAAATCTGCCTGGCGAAGAGAAGCTCGTCGGTCCGAATGCTTACGGTACTGATACGCCATCTCATTGATTCTCGGCTTCTAAAATCCGAGCATGTGCCAAGCTGCGCCTCGCTAGTGTTCGTAGTTGATTGACTGATCGACCGTGGATATGCTTGGACCAGTCAGTGATTGCCCAACACCACCAAGGTCCATGGGAAACAATGGGGATATGTGCTTTATTAAAATCCATCATGTTTCAAGCTCTACACTATACGTCAACTATGGAGCGATGTTATGGAAGGATTCAAGGCAACAGCATTCCGACGCTTAGTACTATTGTTTTGCCTAGATTGTGTTACAGCACGACTGGCCATACTATCGGGAAAGCTAGATTTCCCAAGCCAATTCCTGTCCTTTGGGGCTACTCGGATCATTACAGTAACGTAATGCCATCAGATGCATTTACTCGTTCTTACGTACAAAGTGACGAGTGATCTCCCGTGCTGTATTTGTTGGGGAAGTTATGCAGACGCTGATACGACTCCCCTTCAATCTCTTAATGACGTGCATGAGACCTCCTGTTTCCGATGTCACGCCGTTTACCGCGTTTCCAATCCTTCGACCCACTATATCCCATCGGCGCTATCCATGCACCTTTGTAGACCAACTCATCTCAAAACAAGCTTCGGCCGGGCCGCGGCTGAGCATCTGCAGCTCTGCAAGGCTTGATATGTCCGAAGCTTTAGATGCTTCCGATTCCACAAAGAATGGAAGGTCGGTATCTTCACTGAAAACCGTATGAAGAAGGTGTAGATGGGAGGCTAGAAAGGGGGAAAGGCTATTAATAGCCGGAATGCCCGTCACGAAAACCCAGTGGATTGTACATCTATTAACGTACATCTCAACACCCAGTCTCATATTTCCACATTATTCTCAGCCCAGCATACTCTTTGGACCACTCTACTACCACTCAAAATGCAAACCTTCTCATCTGTTCTCCTTTTCCTTGGTTTTGCCATTGCTGCCTCTACCCAAGAAGCAGCTGAGGCCCCAAAGATCAACAAGCGCTTCAACGGCGGATGGTGTGGCGTCCACGTCCATACTTTCGACGGAGAGAACGCCAAGGGCTCCCACGAGATGAACGTCTGGGTCTACGACGGCAAGCAGCAATTGATCTGGTCTAAGGAGAGCATCTGGGGCGACGGACAGCTCATGGCCGAGAGTGAAGGCCTCCCTCTGGTGCTTAACATCAACACTCATGGATCTGGTGATGATGTTGTAAGTCCCTCCTTGAATTAATGAAAGCCGAAAACGATCTCTTTGAATGACTTGCTGATCTCGAATTCACTAGGCTACTTTCACATATGGCGACGATGCTTGGGGAAGCGGAAAGTGGGATTCCAACAATGGCCGATGCTCGGTTGGCAAGCAAGACAGTCCCAGCTTGACCTCCAGCACCGTCACTGTTGACCTTGACTGTGGATTCTCTTGCTGAGTGACGGGTGGCGATACCGTAACCACCATGGACGATGACTGTTGTAGAGACCTATTGACGTAACAATGCTGTGAGGAGCTGCTCTGGGATTTACCTGACTGGGTACCGAGTCGAAAGGGGGCGGGACATGCGGGACATATGAAGATTAAGGGGGAAAGGAGTTGGGCTTAGGACTGAAATAGCTGTGTTGCTATACAATAGAACAACGCATTAAACTTATCATGGTGTGTGCTTTGACGAATTTGAGTAGTAAGTAACATCCATCAAGGTGTATTATAGTTATAAGTCATCCCTATCTGCTAGTTGATACGCCAGGTACTCCCAACACTCCAGATCACCAGGGGATATTTAGAAGGTATCCAGACCTTCAGAACAGCAAAAGTTCAACCAAGGGGCTGAAGTAGCCCTTCATTAATTCATTGCTCCGTTGAAAGCAACGAGGTTGGGACTTCCATTGAGGTTGCCGCTGATCTGTCCGGAAGTTCCAAGAGCCTTGATGCGCTTGGTCACGTCAGCAGGGGCACGGAGATTCTCCTTGACCTGAAGGTAAAGAGCAAGACCAGCAACGTGAGGACAGGCCATAGAGGTGCCAGACATGACCTTGATGGCATTGGGAGAGCCAATACCAGCCGATTCGATGCGGTCGCCGGGTGCCATGATGTCAACCTCAGGTCCTGGGTATGGTTAGCAATTATAACAGCCATCTGGGGCAACGGGAACGAACCGTAGTTGGTAAAATAGGTAGGGTTCCAGTTAGAGTCGATGGCACCGACAGTCAAAGCGTTGGGGGCATTGGCAGGAGACTGGCCAGAGGCAGGGAGAGGGTTTCCATCTTCGTCACCATTTCCAGCCGCGACAACAGCGAGGATACCAGACTTGTAGGCAGAGGCAATCGCAGCAGTCCAGGCCTGAGAAGCAGGGCCACCTAAAGCGGGCTGTTAGTCTGATACTTTTCTCAGATTCAGAACCAGGGTCTTGCATACCGAGGGAAAGGTTGATCACAGATCGACCAGCACGTTTCTTTGATACGATGTCATTCACAGCCCAATTGAAACCCTCAAGTGTGGCCGAAGTAGAGCTTTCACGTCCCTGAAAGACCTTGACAGAGATAATCTGGGCCTAGTAAAGTCAGTTTAGTACATCGTACGCTCGGAATGAAGATAATGGGGGCGGGATTTCCACCAACCTTCTTGGCCACACCATAGGTCTTGCCAGCAATGGTCCCAGCAACGTGGGTGCCGTGCCCATTGGTATCGACATGGGCACCAGGGAACACGCTGTGTCCGGCAATGGCCCGACCCTGGAACTCGGAGTGGTTGATCTGAACACCACTATCGACTACGTAGGCGTAAGACTTGGCACCAGCAGAAGTATCGTAGGTGTAGCTATTGGAACCAGGCTCGCGGTGAGAAATAGCTCCGAGGCCCCAGGGGGCACTCTGCTGAGTAGTCAAGGCCCTCTTGGAGATCTGTCCTGGCTGTTCCCAGAGGTAGACCTTGCCGTCCTCGTCATCGCCTTGGAGGTGGATCTTGTGATCAGGCTCGATGAAGGCAACCTGACTTGGTGTTAGTGGTGGTACAAGGTAGGGGTAGCTGAAATTACCTC
The DNA here is from genome assembly GCF_025433545.1 of Fusarium keratoplasticum. Classification (NCBI taxonomy): domain Eukaryota; kingdom Fungi; phylum Ascomycota; class Sordariomycetes; order Hypocreales; family Nectriaceae; genus Fusarium; species Fusarium keratoplasticum. Next base: position 1,082,433 of record NC_070539.1, on the reverse strand, counting down.
AGGGCTGGCCTCGATCTCCTTGATCGTGTCCTCATCGAACTCTCCAAAGTAACCATGCCAGTTGGTAGCATTGTAGGTTGACTGAATGCCAACAGTGCTTCGCTTCGAAAGGCTGCGACGGTGGACATCTTCAACCCAGTGAAGGTGAGATTGGACCGTGGTGTCATCAGAATCCGTCTTGAGGGTGACGATGTACTTTCCGGGAATGACTTCCTCCTGGAGCTTGTAGTTAAAGGGCGCAGCCAAGGCAGCAGGGAGGATGGCTCCCAGAAGGAGAGAGACCTGGCGAAGACTGGGCATGATGAATCAGGCTGAAGGGTAAAATGTAGCAGATGAATTTGAAGGAATGACACAGTCACACAGGACAAGTAGAAAGGAGCGTTGTGGGTAAAGATCAAAGAATGTAATGAAGTGAAAGAACTGAAAGAACTGAAAGAACTGAAAGAACTGAAACGAATGTGGTGATGGAGAACTTGCTGAGAGAGGAGGAAAATGTCAAGTCTCGACCAACATTATATACATTGCACATCATGGTTGTCGACACCGTTGAGGCGTTGAAATGAGGTTATCACATGAAAGGGACATCTGGGCTCCAGCCTGAAACTCGTGGTATACCCTGTTGGTCGGCTTTCCAGAGCGATCTGCAGCTAACGTTCCCGAGAGGGAAAGGTGGGACCATGAGAGAAGCCAGGACCTGGGAGAACTTCTGTCTAGCCCAGGTAAGAAGCTAATCAATCAGTTGACCGTTGAATTTTCGGAGGTCAGACACGACTAGTGCAGGGGCTAGCTCCCACCTGTCACACAACCCATGTATGAGCTTGTATCAAATCTTAAAAACTCCTCAGACAAGGTTCTTTCAGCCACTCCTGTGTTGGAAGAGATATTTAATTCTCTGACGTAATTTTCTACCCGCTTGAGCCTCCTGCTGGCTTCGAAGTTCGGTGACTTAGATGACTGACCCAACGTTAGCAAATGCCGAGCATCGTGGGGGAAAAGCTCAGGGGCTACGGAGAGAATCGAATTAGGTAGGTGCTGTGCCTCGGGCGTGCAAATGGTAAGCCCGGCATGCCTCGTGGTGCAGTTGGGAGCGGCGGGGGGTAGCTATGCTCTCCCTGGGTATTCTGCGAATCTCCTCGTGGCCTCAACTAACGCCATGGTGAACTTGGTGACGCTTCTAAAAGGGGCCGCCAGCCACATCGATGAAGAAGGTAGTTCTTGACATATGCGTACCAGACTGAAGCCGTGGCAGGAAGTGCGGTGACAGTACCACTGTTTGCCGTGTAATGCTCCGTTGCAGACCTTCGAGCATCACATCAATGTCGTTCCCCATGGGAAAATATGGACTACACGCAAGCCACACCGCCACCAAGAGTGGGAACTAAAGACTGTCCCTCTTGAGATGATTTTCCGGGGCTAGACAAGGATCTCGTCGATCTGGCAGAGAACTAAGTGAGAGCCGCCTGAGTTAGCCACCCAGCGTGCCCACCCAAGTCCAGATCCTTGAATGACAACCCTTTGTCCAAAGATCATAGATAGGATGTGGTCCACGAGGAGCATCATTTCTGCTCACCTGTATACTGCTCGTCATCTCGGGTATACGCGCCTTTGATCGGGGGAAAGGCAGACTGGCTGCCTGTCAAAAGGTCCTCGACCCACCTGTCTAGTGTTTCGACTAGCTTAGACTGGCAGCAGGTTAACCTCCTCCGCGAGTTTCGGGTATGGCATCATGGGGCCCCTCTGATCATGGCATCATTTCCAGTCAAATATCATGGTCTAGACCGAAGCGTTAGGTTTACAAGGCTATACGTCGAACTCCAACGCCAAGAGTAGTCGCTACAAATAGTCAAAGTGAGTTGTCACTTGCTAAGGTGTTTGATTGAGCCAGGCCTGGCGTGCACATCCCTGAGCCAAGATGAGCGGAGGGTCATGGCCGAAGGGAAGTCGGCCGAACTTCATACCCCAGGAGACGCCCCTTATGAGGGTTGACGCTTGATCGGTGAGTGCATATTCTAGCTACGGTGCTCTTTGGCTGATCATCGACCTATCCTGGGATTTGATCAAGTCCAGACGGGCATAAAAGAGCACCTGAACATGGATCATGCTTCAAGGGGCTTGACAGTCACTTGCCAAAACTTCGTCGGCTGGTCGACCAGGTAGGCACCGAAGCAAGCGCCGACTTAAACGCCGAGACTCACTCGATCTGGTATGCTCTTAGCTCACGACATTGCACTGACGTTTGCTTCTTATAGAGAGGATTTTGCTTCCCTACTGGTATCATACATCTAACCCGACCCCTTCCTCTATAAAGATTGTCTACTCCACCGAGTAAGAAAATGCCAGCTTTGCCTGGCCACACTCTTTCCCCTTGTGCAGGACCTTGAGGTCTAACAAACCATCCTCACCCAGCGCCCGGACCTCGAGGGTCAATTTTAGTGGATATAACATCACACCCTCCTGCTTGCTCGGTTCAATGGTGTTAAAATCCACATCTTCAAACGTGTAGTACATTTCAGCGACGTATTCAACATCTGTATTCACTTCTGTCAGCAATGAGAAACGATTTCAAGCTCCTCAATGCATACCAGGACTTTCCACTGTGTCCGGACCATCATCAAGGCTACAGGCGTAGAGTGAAATAGAGCCGCCGACCTCTTGGGTAGGTGCTGTGACCTCTTTGAGAAACTCTACAGAGAATTTCCACTCGGAATCTATTACACTGTTCTGTACAGAGCAGTCAGCTCGACGACGGGCATGGCCGGGTATGGACTCGCAGACCTTGGAAGCAACCCAATATATGAAACCATTCAGCAGGTCCCGCTTGGTGCTACGCTCTCTCCACACCCTTCTCATCCTTCTGTCGTAGTTGCCGTGCTTCTGTGGGTCATACTCGCACGAAGAGTTGTATCCGTAGTGCCTTCTGCATCTCTTTTCGGTTGTAATGGCACCCTCGATCCCTCGGAGCACAGCACCACATACAACGGCCGACCATCTATCCGACAACGCTCATTAGCAATTATTTCTGCCAAGACCTCAGTAATGCTTACGCTCCGCTCCATGGTGTGGTCAGTCTGATGGACTGGGCAAGACACCAGTCTTGCAGTCTCTCCTTGATATAAGGCGAAGAACCGAAGCCACCAACGAGCACAAGGTGGTCGATGCTGCTGTTCGTCTCCCTTTTCGCTCGATTGACCTGATCGGTCACCAGGCCGACTATTTTGTCCCAGACTGGGTCGAACAAAGTTTCTAGGTCCTGTTGCGTGATCAAAACATATCCAAAGCGGTCGTCGTAGTGCTTCTTCAAATCCGGGGTCGCCGTGAGGGACCTCATGAGCAGATGTAATCGATGTGGCCGAGTTTTGGGCAGCTTGAGACTGAAGTCCCGCTTCGCCATCTCGAATTGATCCATGAATTGGCTCCCAGGGCCAGTCATCTCAGGATCAAGAGATGTAAAAGCCTCGCCGAATCGTTTCTCCATGAGGGCATGGAAATTGCGGTCCACGAACGTGCCGCCACATTTGCCACCCCCGCCGACGCAGAGCTCTCGTAATTTAAGATCTGGTGAAGTTTTCTGCACCTCGTAACTTGTAATGTCCTGGGGGAATGAGCTTTGGCACTCAGAAGCTAGCGAAATTTGGTCACTTACCACAGTCCCACCTCCGAGATCACACACCATCACTTTTGCTCCGACCTTCAGACGCTAGTTAGCATGTGGGTGGCCTCCTTGCAAGGGTCATGTATATACGTACTTCTATCAGATCTTGAACGTGATGGATGCTCGACTTTAGGGCGAGATGAGCTGCTGCCTCTGGTTCAGCGATCAGTCGAACACGATCATAGGGTCGAGAACTAAAGCCCGCATCCCGTGCTGCCTCCATGGTCAGCTGCTTGGCCTCATCTGACCAAGTTGCAGGCACAGTTAACCAAATGTCGACGGGGAGATTGTCGAGGTAGCCATGGCCAAACTTTTCGGTCACAACCCCCTGATACATGGTGTTCAACCCTCGGAGGTAGGCCGTGACGATCTCCTTTGCTGTGCGACCTCGAGGCAACTTCATGATTCCACTACCGATAGCCTTTTTTAGGCTTGGATCATCGTACTCTGACGCTATAGCTGAGCTATCAAGCAACAGCTTCGTCCAAGCATATGCTCTCATGCCCGGTTCGACTTGGTATCCCCACAAGTTCTGGCTGAGCTCTTCTTCATTCTCATCGGCAAATGCGATCAGCGAAGGCGCCTTCTCGCAATGTTCGGAGCGGTGCGATGAGGCGCCAGGGTAAGCTGTCCAAGGTTTGATCTCCTTGAAATCGGTGGCCGTAGACATTGCAAAGCTAACGCCGGAGTATGTTGTTCCATAATCGATGCCCACAATGAGCCGAGCCCTTCTTTGGAGGGCCAGACCTTCACGCCTCTCGGACGCCGGCATGGTGATTGCAGGGACAGGAAACGCTACAAATGATTCAGCCAAGGACGAGGTAAAACAAAACGCGATAGAGTTGGGGATCACAGTAAGAGAAACGCGGAAACGCCCAAGATCTAGTCAATTCCTACGCAAGGAGGACGGCTAATTTGCCGAGCCTGATTCCAAAAAATCAAGGCGCTAGAACGCCTTGTTCGGCTGAAATGCCTCGCCAAGACATGCATCGCCTCTGCGCTGGTGTGCAGCGCATACTCGGCGTTGGGCATTGGCTGGGCCTACCGATGGCTTGCTGCAGCTGCATTCAGCTCTGACGCGTCAGGTCATGCCATGGATGCACTGAATATCAGGCAGGCTGTGAGCCTGGTTCGCCAGGTGCCGGCACCTAAGACGGCCGAGTGACGATTCCTATGCCACACAATTCCTGTATAAGACGACAGACAGGGTTACGTACTCATTTTTGGATTTTGTGTTTGATCTGACCTGCTACTAACGCCCGAATAACCCAGCACCATGGATTGTCACGCTAGCGAGCTCAGTATGAGCAGACAAGGCGGCAAGGATGAGGGTCATTATGCTTCCCCGACAGCCGACGGCCAAGAGGCGGACATACAAAATCCGACAGGCGAAGAAGAAAGACCAGTAAGTTCCTGCTTGGTCGGATACCCAGAGTCAGGTGGTTTTGTAACTTACGAAAATGTTTAGTCTCCACGCTCGATTATGGGAAGTGTTGAATCAAGCATTGCCCTGGGGCATGAACCTGAACCAGCAACTTATTCCAAGAGCAGTGGCGGCAATCGAGCCCAGGCCATGGAACCACAAGACACCGGGATGTGTCATGAAGGAGGTAGCATTCGACATGGAAAACATGTACAAGAGTATCCAGTTCCCCTGCAAAGCAATATGGCTGGCGCAGAGACTTACGACTGGCCACCCTTCGTCATGGTCTCGAGCTCAGAATGCATCAAACTCGCGACCGATAATAGGTATCACTTAATGCGCATCCGCCAACTCCAGGAAGATATCCGAAAGGAAAAGGCTCGAGCGAGGCAGCTGGAAGACGACATAAGAGATCAGGAGCATGTGATAGCAGCGGTTCACTCCAACGCCATTGGCGCTTTGAGCAGCAAAGTGTCCAGCAGTCTCCCTGACGACAAGATTCGACGAGAGCTCAACCATCTATTTGACGGCATGGCTCGCGACTGGTGCCTCGATTTTCACGCAACCGACAAAGTAGACGAATCTCGTGCAGCTGATGTTCTTATGTCAAATAACATCTTGGCTAATGATCCTGACCTCCCGCCTCATCTCAAAATCAACATGAAGGATGAAACAGCCGCCCCGGTGCTCCTCCAAGCCGCGCTTGCGAAGACTCTCTGCGACCTCTTTTTAACAGAGCCCTTTTTCCTCCAAAGCTGGCTGCCTAGAGCCTCTGATATGGTATTCGAGGGTTGGTTGTCGCATACAGCTCCATTACTAGACGACGCAAGACATGCTAACAAAGGACAGGACTCAACCCAGAAGTGATGACAACTTGGCGAGTCCGGACAGTCGAATTCTTGGAGGCCGCTTTTCCACCATCAAGACAGTTCTTTGAAGAGCGGGCTGAAGACTTCGTGAGACAATATGCATGTCTCCTGCAACAAGTTAATCAGGATGCTTTGTCAGAGTTAACAGAGCTGATGGAGCAGTTTGGCAAGCTGGCCATCCAGTTGTGGAAGCGCCATGTTCTCATCAGCGTCGAGGGTCTGGAACACCAGGGCCTAAAACACTTCCGTTCAGCAAATGCAGACATGCAGGCTGAGGATAGTGTCTTGCGCGGGGTAAGAGGGTCGCGTCTGGATGGGAGGCCTGTTCAGATCATGGTCAGGCCGCGAATTGTGTCGGAGCCTGTCCATCCGGATGGTCAGCTTGCAGACAAGGTGGTGTGGTCCAAGGCGGTTGTGTGGGTTTCAAGCGCTTAAGCAAGGCAACGAGGCTGTTCCAAAATCAGTAAGATAGAAGGATGATCTAAGTGTTAACTGTTTGATTGGTATCCACGTCGCTTTGTGGGCTTTTTATTGCAGTTGATGGCGGGGGCTGAGTCGAAAACATGTAGATTGCCTCGCAAGGCAACCAGCCACGGCGCTAGCAATCACCAGGGTATGTGGCACATCCTAAATTCAGGCTGTGACTTCGAGACGGAGTAGGGGAGTTTTTCAAGTCTTCGGGGAGAGAATATGCTCTTTATAGGTCTTGGAGACGCGCCATTGTACTACTCTCATTCATTCACCATCAAAATCTTGACTTCGAGCTCTCTAGGTAGTCACTAGTAGACAAAATGGTGACTGTAACACTACAACAGCCAGCTGGGCTGCAGGCAGACCGTGCTTCGAAAGAAGAGAACGCCAAGTCTCTGTCCCTCATTGCTGTCATGGGGGTTACCGGCTCCGGAAAGAGCAATTTCCTACAGCACCTAATTGGAAAGGGGCGAGAGAAAGGGCCGACTGTTGGGCACAGCCTCTCCTCGTGTAGGTCTTTCACCAGCAGCTGGCGGCGCGAGACTTACAACGCGTCAGGCACACAGAAAACCGAAATATACGAATGTCGATTGGGCAACAAGCAAGTCGTCTTCTTCGACACCCCCGGCTTCGACGACACTTACCGCGGAGACGCTGACGTGCTTGCCGACGTTGCTCAGGTGCTTAGTTCCTCGTATAAGAACAACCTCAAGTTGAACGGCATCATATACTTGCACCGAATCAAGGACGAGCGGATGACAAACGCAATTATGCGCAACCTCACTATGTTTCGAAATCTCTGCGGTGATGCTGCCTTTCAAAATGTGGCTCTTGTAACAACGTTCTGGGACGAGTTGCAGGATCAAAGCAAGGGCGAGGATCGCGAGGAACAACTCCTTGCCCGAAGTGAATGGTGGGGATACATGACTGCCAAGGGCTCTAAGAGTATGAGATTCCACAACACTCGAGAGTCTGCGTTGGACATTGTCTCCAAGGTCATTGACTTGGATATCGTCACTCTGCAAGTACAGGAAGAAATGGTCAACAGGGGGCTCGAGGTCGATCAGACGACGGCTGGTGAGGCCTTGAAATCTGAGCTTGCCGAGCAGCGCAAGGCATTTGAAAAGGCTCTCCAAACCCTCCATCACGAAAAAGAGCAGGCGAAACGAGACCACGATGTGCTCCTACAGCAGATGATCGAGACGATGGAATTGGAAAAGGCGACACTGCTGCAAGAGATTGAGAGTGAGCAAGCGGCTTTGCATGCGGATAGGCGAGAAGAGCGGCGTCGGATTGAGCAAGAATTTTACGACGAGAAGCTGAGGCTGGAACGGATGGTTCAAGAAGTCGCCGCCGAATCAGTTCGCATCAAGGAGGAGACCGAGACGGAAGCCAGAGAAGAGCGACGCCGCCTGAAGGCTGAGTTCGACGGCAAACTGCATGAGTTCAGCGAGCAGCAAAGCCAGGAGGTGCAAAAAATTGTTCGGGAGTTTGAACAGCGACTTGCTGCGGAGAAGGAAGATGGTCAAAGGCGCTTAAGCGAGGCCCTGGAGCGTTCTGACGCTGTCATTCGCGACCTAAGAAATAGCATGAACCGCTCCAGAAGTGAGGATCGAAGAAAATACGAAGAGGAGATCAAGAACATCAAAAGGCGCCAGAGGGAGACAAAGGAGCAGAGTGAAAGGTGGGCAGATGATATGGAAAGGATCAACCGCGAGATTCTAGCCAGTCAGGTTGAGCAGCGAGACGCGGACAAGAAGGACCAGGGTGGAATTAAGACAAAGATTGACAAGTTGAAGGAGCAGAAGAAGTCAAAGACTCAGGTTTTTTGGTCCCGGATCGGGGCTCTTGCTGGGGTTGGGAGTTTGCTGCTTGCTGCACTTGCATGAATATTGGTGTTAGATATCGTTGCAACGTAGAGTTTAGTCTTTATCTGGCGCAACAGTCATGATACTCATGTATCCCAAGGATAGCTACTTTGATATTTCCAGGGTTAGCACGCGCATTGGGTGTGATTGTCTCTGTGATGGCGAGTCCGACGATTCTCATGCTACAGTTCACAGAGTTTCATAACGCAACGACAATATAGATATCTTGACGACAAAACGCTTAATAGCGAAGGATCTGTCAGCACGCATCATCAGGAAATGACGGTGTTAACCATGAGATATCAGGTGGTTGATGTTCCTATGCCAACTGATGCGGGGCCTGTTTATTTCCAATCGCGCGCGCTTTTTCTTTTCATGTTGTCCCCGCAACAAAACACGTCGACCGACATTGACCACCACCGAGCACCCGCAAAGAAATTCTGTCCTTTCCTCCTCATAACGTGATTCACCAAGAGAACGTTTTGCTACGGACGCGCCTTCATAATTGACGCTATTCCGAACCTAACGCATACTAGCTCTAGTAAGGCTTCGACCGGACTTGGTCGTGTACCACTTTAACCCAAAACGACCCTTGCGTTGGCGGCCTGGCAGTAGAGCCTCCACATTACCCAGCACCAAGGTCTCACGTGAGACATTTTGGATCACCTTCAACATCATGGACAACTACCAAAGGATAGAGAAGGTCGGTGAAGGTTGTTTCCCTGACCCGACACTCATCTTTTTTGCTTAGCTATTGACTCGCACAACCATAGGAACGTACGGCGTTGTCTACAAAGCCCGGGACCTCGCACACAATGGCCGCCTCGTTGCCCTCAAGAAGATCCGCCTCGAGACAGAGGACGAGGGCGTCCCCAGCACAGCCATCCGTGAAATTTCAGTCCTCAGGGAGATGAACCACCCAAATGTCGTCAGCCTGCTCAACATCGTCCACGCAGATAGTCACAAGCTGTATCTCGTCCTTGAATTTCTTGATCTTGACCTCAAGAAGTACATGGACTCCCTACCAGTATCTGATGGAGGCCGTGGCAAGCCTCTTCCTTCTGGATCGTCTGCAACCATTCGCACCCTTGGCATGGGCGACCAGGTCGTGCGCAAGTTCATGCTTCACCTCTGCGAGGGCATCAAGTACTGCCATTCGCACCGTGTCCTTCACCGAGACTTGAAGCCTCAGAATCTTCTTATCGACAAAGAAGGCAACCTCAAACTCACCGACTTTGGCCTCGCGAGAGCTATTGGTGTTCCACTACGTACCTACACCCACGAAGTTGTAACTCTCTGGTATCGAGCACCAGAGGTCTTGTTGGGAGGCAGGCAGTATTCAACAGGCGTGGACATGTGGTCCATCGGTTGCATCTTCGCCGAGATGTGCACGCGCAAGCCAATATTCGCTGGCGACTCCGAAATAGATGAGATTTTCAAGATCTTCCGGTAATTGCAACATCCTCGTCTACTTGACCGCACTAACCTTTTCAAAGTGTCCTTGGAACACCCGACAATGAGATTTGGCCTGACGTAACTTCTTATCCTGATTTCAAGCCCTCCTTTCCGAAATGGAGACGAAACTATGACGCCCCCTTGTGCCCCAACCTGGACGAAGAAGGGCTGAATCTGCTTGATCTCCTCCTCGTCTACGACCCTGCCTATCGCCTCTCTGCAAAGAGGGCATGCACCCATCCGTACTTTGATAAGCTTCACTACGAGAACGAGCAGGTTGGCAAATAGGAGTAACCGATATGGGAGAGATGCATCTGGTGGTTTGCTTGGCAGGTGGCGTTGTATTCGCTAGCTGCCTAATCTATGGATGCATCTTGGGTGCAATAGTATAATTTTGTCTGAACATACCCCTCTACTTTCGACTGGATGTATGTAGCAACAAGGCTTATGTCTGGCTAACTCCCTCGAAGCCTCCTTCCTTTAACGGAGGTGTAGTATACCCTTTACTTGGCACTACCGCATCTTTAGTGATTTTACTCTTTCGTAATAGGAATCTAAAACGTTTTGCTGGGCCAACCGTCATTTCGCTTTGGAGAACTGTGCATTCGCCTGGGAAAGCGGAAGAAGGCTTGCTGATTAAGAAGATATAAGCCACCATCAGATCCTATATTCACGAGCGCTTTGAGATCTTTATTGATTTCACAAGACCAAAAGCGTCCATCATGTCAAGGTTTTATTCATGGCAAGGTACATCCCAGCCCCAGGCCGCCAACGGCTTTCCCTATCCATCGTTGCTCTGTGTGGATCCCCTTCGGGTAAGTTTCTCAAACCCCCGATATATCTTGTCAGTCAGCGAGTCCGATCTTTCAATTCCCTTTCTCTCATTAGGTCGCACCCTCTGATTATATCGGTTTCTCTGGTTAGATCGCTCCCTCCGACGGCTTTTAACCCGACTCAAAGGTGTACCCTGCTGCGGTGGTTTTTCTCCTCCTGTTGGACCTGGGTTGGACTCTGCGATCACCACCTCTCCTCTTTTTGTTTTCAGTAGTTTATGCAGCTTGGAACTTTGTAGCCACTCTCTAGCAGCCGAATAACGCTGGAATTTAATCCTGAATGATCTGTTGGGATCTTTTCCCAGTTCGATCCATTGGACTCCCTGCAGACTTATGGACACCTCGAGGCCATCCACGCTCATAATAGGGTCGAGACCGGAGTCCTGCCCCAACGACTCGAAATATTCTTGGGCTTGGTTTTGTTCGGAAAAGCAGAGGACCATTTGATTGCCCGTCAGCGCGATCTGGACCTTAAAGCTGGGCGGTTTTTTTCGCAAGGCCTCTGATACGTTGCGACTGGTCATGGAGTGTTTGCTGGGGATTGATGAGGAGGTAGTTCTGATGACAATGCAGCGAGTATATCCGAGGATGCACTATAGTTGTTGTCGTGTCGTGCAGAGCGCTATGATATGTCCGGGTCCTGGGGGTATAAGTAGGCAACCGCCTTGTCGTGGAGAGACCTCGTGTTCTGCGTCTTCACAGTGTGACTATGAAGTCACGCGGCTTGGGAAAAGGTCAAGATAGACAACTTCTCGCCGAGAAAAGACTTTGCCAGAGCCTAACTATAACTAATTGGCACTGTGATAACGGGTCCCGCAAGTTTGGGCCGTAGCGTTATCTGGGATACCAATTATGCCCCCTCCCTCGGCCAAGCGCCATCTTGCTCTGGTCACACGACGACCCAAACCGCATTGCAGAAACAGCCACTCCATCCTGGATAGAGCTGCCTGCAGATGACTGCATTTCAGCTGACAGGGTTGGCTTACCAAGTAACATTCATGGCAGGTTTCCGGGCAGAAATATTTAACAATCTCTTCCAAATTGACAGTCAACAAGCAGATCGAGCATGAACAATCTTTACCGCTCATACGACCCATGTCTTCCACTGATCAGCAACTCAGCGGCCAGGACAGCCCGCTGCAGGAAGCACCCACTGCCGCGGAGGAAGCAGACCAGGAATGGATTCGAGGGGAATACAAGAATAATCTCATTGAAAAGGTCCGACAGTTCCATTTCGCCAAGATCCTCTTTCCTCCTCCGCCCAATGAACGGTCAAGAAGCTACCGCGTCAGCCTCGCGGAAATGCAGCGGATGCGCATACAAAGACTACAGTATAAACTTGCTACTCATGCCAGGAATCTGTACGAAGGACCTGTTAAAGACTGGAGGGACTGGGAGAGGGATCTCCAAAACTATGGTGAGAACGAGCACTCTCTAGTTGAACTTGTCGATCCCTTTCCTTCTTCGCAGTTCGAGATCGAAATACCCTGACCCAATAGCAATCTAGTCCAAGCTTTGCAGGAACACGAATACATGGAAAGGCGCGGCGGTGAGTCGAGAGATCCATTTCTGATCACAGGGCAGAGGCGGGTCGACAGAGATCTTCTCGAGAGGGTCATGGAAAACATCAGGCCTCCCACTGGACGGTCAAGACTGGTCCTAAACTGGGAGACAAAGCGCATCTCGCCTGTCGCTACACGAGGAGACAACCGATCTGAGAAACTGCTTATGCGTGCAGGCGTCGCTGCCGTTGGCGCTGCGTTTCTAATAGCACCTATGTGGCTTTGTATCTTGACCCTTGATACTCGACAGGCGCTTTGGACGACGACCATTTTCGTGGCTGTTTTTGGTATCATGATGGCTTTCGTACTCCACGATAACATCGCGGTTCTCTCAGCTACGGCGGCTTATGCAGCGGTATTGGTCGTTTTTGTGGCCTTGGTGGCAGAAAAAGAGGAAAGTTAAGGGGTCGAAGTTGTTCATCTAGCTGCTCGGTTCTGATGGGAAGACTAAAGTTCCAATATTTCCCAGTCTCTCAGTGACTATTGTGATAGTATCAATTGTAGGAAACGGTCTTCGCGCCTTTGAATCTCAATTTTGGGTTTGGGTCTCTTGTCCAGAATCAGGGCCAGCCAACGCAAAGCAAAGGACTCCCGAAGTGCCTCCCCTAGCTTGGGGGTTGTACACTCGTTTTACATGTGCCATGTGCCAAAATCAGATATTGATCATTCCTCAATAGTCCGCAGCTTAACTCCGGAGGGTCTCCAAACCGGTGCCTTGACACCATCAAAGTCTCAGGTGCTGGCCAATGCGGCCCCGATTGTCCCGGACCTAACCGGCGCTAAAGTCCGTGAGCCGCGATCCTCTCTCTTATAAGGTCATAGACTTCTGGGCAACAATCCAACTTTATCAGCATCTTATATAGTCTTATTACACTTCATCAATATGACTTCTTGGAAGACTTCTAAGCTAAGCTGGTTTATCACTGGGGCAGCGTCGGGATTTGGTCTGGAGCTCACTCGGCTCGCCCTTGCCAACGGCCACAACGTTATTGCAACATCACGAAATCCAGCCAAAGTCCCGGAATTGGTCTCTGAGATCGAGAACAAGGGCGGTCGTTGGCTGAACTTGGATGTTGACGACCCCGACGGTGGCCTCGTCATTGAGAAATTGGAAAAGGAGGGCACTGGGATTGACATTTTGGTCAACAACGCCGGCTGGTCCATTCACGGCCCTGTCGAGAGCTTCCCAGAAGATGAGGTCCGCCGGCAAATGGAGACGGTCTACTTTGGACCATACCGCCTTATCAGAGCAGTGCTACCTCATATGCGACAACGACGTCAAGGGTTGATTCTCAACATCGGATCTGGCGCCGGAGTGGGTGGCAGAGAAAGCATGGGCATCTACGCCGCTGCCAAGGCTGCGATGGATGGTAAGTCACTCTCGAACCTGACTATGAATTGGAAATTGATCTCAAATAGGCCTTACAAGGATTCTCGCCCGCGAGGTTGCTCCTTTCAACATCCGTACCTTGACAGTCCAACTTGGCGGGTTCGACACCAACTTTACCAACGCTCTTCGGCTATCATCTGTACCCTTCCCACAAGACTACATTGGCGGGAGGACAGACCAAGTGGCTCACAGCTTGCTTGGCAGCAAATACAAGGCCGATGGTGATCATCGCAAAGCCAGCCAGGTCATTTACGAGGTTGTCATGGGGGAAGGCCGGGGAGAAGGGAAAGAGGATGAACGAGTTATGCCGCTTGGAAGAGATATGCTATTGCTCATGGACAATGTTTTCAAGGATATGCACCATCAAATCGAGACGTTCCGGGAGATTGGAAATAGCGTCTACGTTGATAACCAGTAGGTTGGTTTCTGGAATCACCACTCATGATAAACATTTTGGAATACTGAACATTGAGGGGAAACTCAAGCTAGTATGATTAACATCAGCATTTGGTAGCCACGATAGACGATGGCTCTATCAAGCTTTCCTCTGTGATATCGGAATGGTTGCGACTGGTGCCGCCAGCTCCAGTTTCAATGGTGAAATCTCGTCGCAGAGACTCCGCCCTTGAGTGCGACATGGAGACTGGTCGTTTCAATCGCACGGTCGAAACGTACCCCTCCTTGATAGCCCGCGTCAACTCGGTCCACGAAAGAACCGGGCTCTCCGTCGAGGTTTTGGTGGATCAAGTTGGATATCGACAATATCGACTCTTTTACCACAATGCGGACAGACAGATAATGATGATGTCGTGGGAGCAGGACGCGAAGCTTTGGACTGACGTAGGAAGGGTCTCGCCGGATGCCGGCCTTAGGATGGCCTTGGCGTTAGCTTATCACAAGCGCAAAGACATTTCGGTGGTTTCCTCACGAGGCTCTAGAGACATTGAAGTGGCTCGCTTGCCACAAGATGAGATGTGGCAGATCGGTAAGGCGTATCTGACTACCAAATATCCAGCCCAAACATATCACTCATTGTTCCCAGATAGTTTCCCGCGCCCTTTGAAGGGTAACGTCACAAACGAGACCGCCCCCAATCAGCTCAAATTTGACGACACATCTGGCTCCGACTTCTCCCTACCATTCTAGGACCCCGATACTCAAGCTATTGGACACGCAGTGACAAAGAACGGGTTACGAGAAGTCTACTATATCGGCACAGACAACACATTATATCAGGCTCGCGAGTCCAGTACTGACGGTGAATGGATTCTTGGACCCAACGGTAGCCAGACAAATTAGCCGAAGGCCGGAGAAAGAAGCGGCGGCATAGCAGTGGTATCGCGGTCAAAGGTCCCCGGCGAGGTCTGGATTTACTACTGGGTCGACGGAGCGATCATCCAAGCTTACAAGTCGGCCGCCGGTATCTGGGAGGAGGCAAAACCGCTGCAGGCTAATGCAACTAGTACGGATGTGGCTCTTCCGCCAGTTGACGGCAATAGAGGCGAGGACCTTGGCCCCGGTGGCTGGAATACTTCAATCAAGGCCGGCGTCGGTCTTGGTGTCACAGCTGGTGTATTGACGGTTGGAGCGTTAATTTGGTTCCTCGTCAACCGTCATAATACTCTCAGCCCTATCTTCAGGACGCGAGGCGCTCATATGGAGGGCGGAAGTCATAGCGACCTTCCAGAACTTTATATAGCCCAGAGGGCGACGCCGACCGCCGTTCAGTCCGCTAGACCCTCTACGAGGAGGCAGGCCGCGGAGCTGTAGCAACCAGGGATGGCTTACGAGCTTGCAGGACACCCCGAACGGTGAGTCGAGTCTTGCACAAATTTCAGGAGGGTAATACGGGCTGTTGCTCGTGCCAGGATGGCTGTTTATCAGTTGAACTCTTCCTTGCCCAAAGAATACCGGCGTGTTTGTATTCTTCCGGTGGCCGTCTACTAGTTACAATGATTATGGAATAATACGGTCCTGAACCTGATACTATTAGACAAATTCAAATATCATAATGGCCAAGTAACCAAAGTTCAATACGCTTCGGAGAATGACAATTCTGTCAATGCAGATACTACACCTAGCCAAAAGCATTGGTTTCACAACAAAACAATCGTGGCAAGCTTCTATAGCACAGGTTTCAAGTTAGGACTCGAAAGACTTCAAGAAGCGAAAGCCACTAATACACGCGGTGGTTGTAAGCTAGGCCTCACTGTTACTTCCGAAAGGGCATATGTACTGCACTCTTGGTCGTTCCCAGCGTTGTCATCGGCCCCAGTCAGCCCTCGCTCAGGTTGATCTCTCAGGAATCAAAAATGCCCATACTTATAATGTGACCAGGTCTGTGTTAATTGACTTTGCATTACAAAAGAGCGCAATGATAAAAAGAAATGCTCAACACCAGTCCATGCTCATTTCATCCCTCATGTCGTCTAGATCATCAATCTCATCGAGTGCCGGCACCCTTCATCCACCCTCCCATCTCTTGCATCGCAAAGTTTGTCTAGCAACTGTCCTTCCCAACAATCACATTCCAGTTGCCCTTATCGCTGAATAGCTGGCCTAATTCGAGTATTAGTCTCACTATCTTAGAGCTCTCTTCGTCTCAGCGTACCTTGAGTCATGGGCTCGGACCAACCACTGGACATGCAGTCCTCGCGGATCTTGGCCGCAAAGGGACCGAGGTCCTTGCAAGGAACGCGAAGAGGGGTATCATTGTCATTGCAGAGCCAGATGGCAGAGTCCCACGAGCAGCTGACGCGGGCACACTTGTAGGGGCCATCATCTAGGCCACAATAGCCGTCGATTCCCTGGAGGTAGTCAATACCTTCCTTGATGGCCAGAACTCCAGCACGGCCCTTGCCTCCCCAGCCGCAGTTGATTTTTCCGAACTGGAACACCCAAAGATTAGCTATGGATCTAGACAATGTTGAGAGAACTCACACCGCGCTTCTCAACTGAGGGAGAGGCACCGAAGTCTGGGTTGATCTCTCGGGCCTTGACTGTGATTTCCTCAAGGGTGCCCTCAAGAGTGATATTCTCGCTGCGCTTGTCGACCTGTCCAGTCCACTTCATAGGGGCGATTTCATAGCCGTCAATGGGGGCGCTGACAGCCTTTGGAACATTGTTGGATTGAGGGATCGCCTTGATATCTGTCAATCATGCAGAGCTTGGCACGGTAGCCGGAATGGTGAACTCACTGAAGCAAAAGCCACGGTGGCATAGACAATGGAGACGAAAGCGCTGGTCTTCATGGTGACGAACTGACTAAGTGCGGGAATGGGGAAAGATGGTGATGATGGTAGATGGATAGCCTGTCTTGGTGAGTGTGATGGTGATGAGGGCCCGAATCTTCAACTCGGTGACAGAATAGCGCCCTTTATAGGCTGTTTTTTTTACCATTATTCTACTTCACAAGTTAGCGTCATGTTTTCCTCTTTCAAATCCTCTGATCCTCTACACACAGAACTGTGATCTAATCTTGGATTTTGCAACTGTTCAGTCGACCCGTGGCCCAAACTGCGCCTGCCAGCTCATTTAGACACCAAGCCAACAGGTGGAGCCACAATGAAGTTATCACCAGTCGTAAAAAGGCGGTAGCAGCTTGCCAGTCGTGTAGGTTATGCAGTCCAAAGGAAGCATTGACACAGCCACACAAGTCGCATGTTTCATCCTTCTGGGGGCCCGGGCCACAACAACACGACACGTTGACTAAGGAGCAGCTATGCATGCAGGGCTACATTTTCCAGAGACCAAAATACAACGTTGCATAGCTTCAGCGTTGGGTTTTACGGCCGCGCAGCACACAGTCTGCTGATCTGCGGTAGGGAACCAGGTAGAGAGAAGCTTAAAAGCCTCGATATTCCCGGGCATAGCCGAGTTAATACGGTTTCAGATGCGTTTCTCTGGCATGGTCAGGCTTGTTCAGCTAAGGTGTAGGATTCGCTGCCCATCGATGGAGGGCGGCCGACAGTTAAGAGCAGCTAATATCACGCTTTATGACTTCGCAAGGCAGGAATGACGAGGTGGCAGAGACAAATTTAGCTTGATTGAGTGTAGGTAACCTCTAACGACATTTTCGATCCTTTGTTGGCTGCAATGCAAGTAATTGCGGTGCCGCAATAGGATCAAGGTCTGCAGACGATGCCCACAGTCAGAATTTGCGGCAGCCAGTACCTTTTCTTATCATGGTGACCGACTAAATCATTTTTGGGACGCAATCATACCAGGTTCTCGATGGTCATCGCTGAATTAAACGCACCTCAGATCCAAAGTCAGGCCCATTCCAAGCAAGTTACAAGTCCCGAATGTTGTCCGTGACTGATTCCTCCAAACTCGTCCACCCTGGGCGACCAAGCACACGAAGTAGATTCTCCGCCTTATCCCGACCTTGGATCTCATGGGGATCATCCCCACCCGAAAAATCATCCGGAAAGGTTTTGGTGGGCTGAGCCTCTCGCAAGAGGGACAAAACTCTATCCCAGCTAAATCTTCCCACAAATGCAAAAATTCTTTCGTCCTTCACAGTTGAAAGAATGGCTGCTGAACATGAAGTCGACCGGTATCTTAAACGTTAACGTAGTATTCTGTAGGCATGTTAATTAGAGTCGTTGTAGTTGTTTAGTGTCAGATACATACGGCGGGGAAAGAAAGGATGCATGGGCATTGCTTCACCCTTGCAAAGTAGCGGGATGAAGCCAGACGTGCTCGTATAGCCTTGATTGACCGGATCAAGTGGTCTGCCCAGATTAGTGGAAGGAAGAACTCATGTGAGTTAGTACCTAGACAGTTGACGGTGCTCGAGGGGGTTGTTCACTACTAAATCCTCCCGCTCTTGATGGTGCTCTTTGTGAAATCGCCAAATCTCCTTTTCTGCCTGCATTTTACCAGCGGCGTATACCATTATTCCTCTCTCAGGTTCGTATGGCGGCTCCTTCCAGGCTTCTCGGATGGCTTCTTCGTTCCAGGTATCTTGGGCGACCATGTTACCAGGTTCATCCGGTGGGTTATACACGGAGGCAGAGGACGAGGTGTATATAAACTGTTTTACACTCGGTTCATCATACGCTGCCTTTAAAGCGTTGAGTGAGCCAGAGATAACCAGAGGGATCGTATTGTTCGGATCTGGATCAAGGGACACGACTGAAGCTGTGTGAGCGACAATGGAGACACCTGTTGGCTTTGGTAAAGAGGTTCAACAACGTCAGTAGGAGTGCTGTCTTGTCCTTGATTACTCCATGAAAGGCCTTTTCAGCGGCCATATCAGCCACCATGACGAGTTCAAAGCGCCCAGCTCCGTATTTTTCTTCAAAGTGTTTCTCGAGCCAGGCAATCTTCTCAAGGTTGCGAACGGTACCCCGGACTCGATAGCAATAACGAAGGAATTGGTCAGAAATATGTGAACCCAAGAACCCGTTTGCACCAGTCACGAGAACTATAGAGTCTCTAGGGACTACGCGATCGGTGAGTTCTGACATGATGCTGGGGCAGGAGATTCGTGTCGCGGGTGCGGCTAGTAGCCTTCGGGCTGTGGCGAGAATTCAAGCCTGATCTACCTTTCTGTGGGAACAATATCTCTGGAAGGACCAATGTCAAAGCCAAACTTATTGGTTCTTGTCAGAAACGTATACGGTATACCACGGGCGCCCTCGCATAGCAATGACACAGGGTTAAGAGGGTCTCTGATTAGGAGAGGGCTTGGGCTGTTATTTATAAACAGGAGGGCTGGCCAGCTCGTAAGCCAGCCCCTTCAGAAACATTCATGTCATCATGTCGCCTAAAAAATCTCTCATGGGCAAAGAAGCAAGTTACAAGCGCGTGTTAAGTCGTCAACTCGGATTTTTGAAGCTGGCCAATCGCATCCAAGTTGCCGAATGCAGTAATGTATCGCCAACTCCACATTTTCCAGCCTTCAGGATGAGATAAGCCCTCGCTACGCTCTTCAACTGGAGTCTATTGGATAATCAGGCCTTGTTTTCTTGCTTGCAGTCCCGGAACTATCTCAAAACGGGTGTTACGATGCTAGGATTTGCTCAATCTGTGCTCGAGGGTCCCATGAGCCAACCTCGAATCTTCCCAAGTCCAAAATGCGGCACAGTCGGAAATCAGCATGGTGGACGCCTCCTCCGCCCAAGGCCCATAACAAAAAGTCTCGAGAAATATGCCGATCGACTTTCCTTGAGCCCCAGTTCCATCCCTCGAAACCGCTCCCCCTCGAGATCCGATCTGCCATAAGAGCAATCCATATGAGAGCGCTCCTCGAAAGTCCGCGTGGGGGATCAGTTGCCATAGATAAAGGTAGATATGTAATGCGACGCATATGCTCGTTCAAGATCTGCATCATGTGCACCAGTCCGTCTAGAGTATCAGCTGGACCCCCTTTGACCATCTTGAGGAAGAAGAGAGCCGCGAGACGAAGAGTTATGTCAAGAGACCTTTCGGCTTCATGTTGCATATCGCTAGGCGAGCCGAACGAGGGGTTGTTGTGGTGTTGGAGCGCATTAGCCCCGTCCAAACACCTATCTAGGGCCTCCAAACGTGTCTGTATTGGGACTGAGGCCATCAGTAAGCGATACTCAATGCCATAATATTCTTCCATCAGCGCAAGCGGATCAAATATCAGCGACCCTCGCTGCGATGCTGCAAAGTCGATTGTGGCGACAAGGACAGCCAGAGACGCGATGGTGTCACACAAGTCATCGCATACACCATCATACTGGCGAACTGCTAGTCGGACGTCGGCTTCTATGGCCATCCGTCGGTCGCGAGGGAGACTTTCTGAGATTGGCCTCTGTAATTGTGCTTGGGCAAAAAAAGGTGTCGTTACTATCTCGGAAGCCCCTTTCAAGTCCGCTCTGGGGTAGGTTAGTGCCAGTAAGTGTAAAGCCGTGCTCGAAAACTCACTTTTTTACGAGTATTTGAACTGGTAGTGGGAGGACCTGTAAGCCGCCCGCTGCCTGGACCAACAGCTTGAGGCCGTTTAGATGGGCCAACCAATGGTCGTACAACCCAAGAAATGTCTGGCACGCCGGGTCAGTAAGCCAGAATTACAGATTTCGGTCAAGAACATACTGCCAAAATAGCCAAGCTCGCAATAGACTGAATTACGACCACTGTTTTGCCGATGGTCTGTTTCTCGTCTCCCAACAGTTTGTTGACCAAGGCGCACAGTTTTGCCGAATGCATCGAAAACCCTGCTGACTCCCTTGTCCCAGATTTGAGCAGGAGGAACAGGGCCCCCATTGTCAAAGTACAGTTGAGCATCAATGGCTCTAACATCAGTCGCTCAAAGCGACTCTGATCCATGGACAGCGGTTGCCACGAAACGACTTGCAGCTGTTCAAATGGGTAATGCCTTATGGGACACGAAAAGAGATATGCGTGGAAGCATTTTCGTCCTTCGTCGGGGATTTCTGCAGGAAGCCCATGCAAGACCCAGTCTGGTAGGGGAATGCCAGAAGGTGATGGGATGTAACAAGCGCCCGCCTCGTTCAGTTGACGCCATGCTTTGGTCAATGGGAAAGAGAGCGATTCCTTGGAAACTCTGCTAGCGACAGACTGATATGGAATCGTCGAATAAGGCTTTTCCGATACGTCCTTGTCTTGGTTCCTTGAACTCGTTCTGGGCGCAATTCTTCGGTTCTCACCCCCTTGCACACGGCTCAGGTCAGCCTCAGTCACCGGTCTTGGCGCCTGTCGGGGTTTCTGCGGCTTCTCCAGTACAAATTTGATCTTTGTAGAAGGCAGGTGTGAATTTCCTGTGACTCTTGCGACCGTGGTTGCGTTGACAAAGGATGTCCCCTGATGCTTTTCCCTGGTGACTCGTAGGCCGCGTCGAGTCTTGGTGACGGCGCCATTGCGGTGCATAGCGACTTGCAGCGGCTCCATAACTGCAGGGAACCAGCTATCAGGAAATTGAGGTGGCTGTTATGTGATCTTTGCCGAACTTGAATAGAATGATTAGAAAACGGCGGTGATTATGCATGGGATGAGTTTACGTCACGTCAGAATCCCCCATTTTGCTCACGCATCAGCGCTAGGCAAAATTGCCGTATTCGGTAATTCGCATCCTATTGGTCAGTGCCCGAGGAGCAGATAAGGTTCAGCGGACGACGATCCTGCTTGATCAATCAAAGCCAGCTCAAGAGTATGATACTGTAGTCGGATAGGCGATGGGCATCTTCCAAACAAGTAGGTGGTCGATAATGCATTATGGCGTTCCTCCCAGAACTACAGGTCTCTTATTGGACAGTCGGCCCGTCATTTATCCCACTGGGTTTATTGTCTCACCCTGTACCCGCTAACGTACCAGCTCCCTCTTCTTTAACATACCTAGCCAAGATACACCGTAAAAATGGAAACATTCCGTCAGCATGCTCAAGAATATCAGCTTCATACGTGCCAACACTGCGAGAAATTCATTGTAGACACGGCCAAGGCCGCGAACTCGACGAATCGCGAGACTAGCCTTGGTTCGTTTCACATTCCCGGAGCGCAGGTTTTTACAGCAGCAACAAACACCTGCGGGCTCTTCCAAGCATGTATTGTCACTCTCAAGAACGATCTCACACGAAGACTCCTAGTGGACGCTGTTACCGAGGAAACCGCCTGTCAATTCACACTCGTGGTGACGCTCTGGTACATTCGCAGGGCAGATGGTGGCCATGGGATGACCCTGGAAGGAGCCTGGAGACGAGATGAACCGAGGGGCTGGCTTACTGATGGCGTCACTAGATTTAATCTATGGCCTCGGAA
Source organism: Fusarium keratoplasticum (assembly GCF_025433545.1). Lineage (NCBI taxonomy): Eukaryota > Fungi > Ascomycota > Sordariomycetes > Hypocreales > Nectriaceae > Fusarium > Fusarium keratoplasticum. The sequence goes on along the minus strand of NC_070539.1, from coordinate 1,060,159 downwards.
GGGTAAGTTAAGCGGGCCTGGTAGTCTGATTGTTCCTAATTGTACAGCCAGATGCTCCCACAATGGACAGATTTACGTCACATGTGGTTCAGCCGGCTGTCAGCTCCTCAAAGTCATTCTCGAAAATGCAAACGTCGCTAAATGAGTGCTTGAGCTCACATGCCAAGTGTACGCAGACACGCCTACCACCCCCCTCTCGACTAATCAACGTACAAAATCCCCGCTTAGTTGATTCAGCCTCCATAGACAGCCCGATCTGGGCTGCCTTGTCCTACTGCTGGGGTGGTCCCCAGAAAGCCCAGACAACGAGCCAGAATGTCAATGAACGCTACCAAGCCATTGACCTTGGAGAGATGCCCCTGACGCTCCGCGACGCCATCCGCACATGCCGTGAACTGAATCTCCCTTATCTCTGGATAGATTCCATGTGTATCATCCAGGATGATGAGGACGACAAAGCCAGAGAGATCAACAAGATGCCCGAGGTCTACCAAGGAGCCCTAGTTACTCTGTCCGCATCTTGTTCAACTACCTGCCACGGAGGGTTTCTGCACGATCGGCTTCATCCGGCCCCGGGAGTAGCGTTACCCATGAGATGTTCTGAGGGTGTTTACGACATTATCCAGGCGGTCAAGTGGAGACCTGCGGTAGGCGAACCCATTGACATGAGAGCATGGACCTTTCAGGAACAGGCTCTGTCTGAGAGGATCATTGACTATGGGAGCCAAAGAGCTTCATACTTCTGCAATAGTTCTGGCAAGAAGCAGCGCTTTGGAATGCTCCCGCCCCCGACAGATGACCTCCTCCGGCAGGAGTGGGCACATACTGTGGAAAAGTACTCGGCGCGCCAGTTAACATTTGCCAATGATAGGCTGAATGCTCTTGCAGCAGTGGCGAGTCGCTTCTCTAAGGCAGCTGGTCTATCCACGTCGGAATACGTGGCCGGGCTATGGAAGCCATCCCTTATTCGAGGACTTCTCTGGAGCGTCAAAGCTGGCCAGCGACGAACAAAGCCGACGGGTGGACCATCATTCTCATGGGCTTCGCACTTGATGGAAGTAGAATGGCGTCCCGAGATGTGGGAGAGAGACACGCGGCGAGAAACCGCGTGCGTCTTGGAGATTGAAGTTGTAGTCTCAAATTCCCTACTGCCTTTGGGAAGTGTTGCTAGCAGCCGGCTCACCATCAACGGTCCTCTGGTCTACACCACCCTCTCTTTTCCCTCTGGAGCTGCCCTAATTCTTCATGACGATGGCGGCCAGCATTCAGTAAGGCTTATCCTTGACAACGAGGATGAGACAAACGCATCATTGTCGTCGGTCTGGTTGCTAGAATTGCTATTCAAGGTAGGACGGGAGACTATCATGGGACCTGGGCCCGATACACGATTTGGGCTAGTACTCAGAGCAACAAAACATGGACAGTTCACGAGGATTGGGATATATAGTGAGTGGGTTCCCCAGGACATCCCGGTTGCGAGTCATAAACCTCGCAACGACGTGTGTGAACGCTGCAAGGAGATTTTTCACGCCAAGGTTTCTAGAGTTGAGCTTGTTTAAGGATTGATCATACACTTCTACCAATACGAGATATCTCTGGAACGAAATCGCTGGCGTTCTCTATAAATGTTTGTATATACAGCCGTCAAAACGGACAAACGTAGGGCTTAAACCATTATTTTCCGAACAATAATATGTACATCGTGAACATCTCAAATCTCCTAGCTCTTAAACCTTGGCCTTGGTGGTAGCACCAATGGCCTTGCCGCTGGTGGGGATAAGGAAATCGCTAGCCTTGACCCGACCGTCGCTGCCACGAGCACCCTTGAGGGTAGAAGAGTCGGTGCTCTTGAAGGACTTGTCGTTCCAGGTAGTCTTGTCGTTCCAAGAGTTTCCAGACTGCTTGACGCTGCTGATCAAGCTGACCTGGGAGACAGCGTTGGAGGCAGCAATGTTGTTGTTCATCTGAGAAGAGGAGCTCTTCATGTTGTAGCCAACATCGCCGTTGTTCCAGGCAGTGTTGCGCTCAAAGGTCAGAGTGCCGGGGTTGCCGTTGTCGATGAAGCCCTTCTTAAGGTTGTCAAAGGCAATGCAGTTCTTGACAATGTGGTTGGCGGGAGGGTTGTTCTTGATGCCTAGCTTGAAGCCGTTGCCATCACCCTCAAAGGGGCTGAAGCCCCAGCGGTTGTAACCGTTGCCCCAGGCGTAGACCTCCTCCAGAGTGACGGGGGAGCCGAACATGAACAGGTCAAGACCGTCATCGACATTGTCCCAGAGACGGGCGTTGCGGAGGACGTTACCCTCACCCTTGCCGTCCTTGCAGGCGAAGCCGTCGGCGCTCTCACCGTTCTTGCGGGGATCGCGGTTGCGGTAAGAGTCGAGGTTCACGACAACGTTGTTGGCGGAAGCACCCTCGAGCTGAAAGCCAGTCTCGTAGTTGTCGTGGGTGGAGAGACCCTCGTAGTAGTTGTTGGAGGCATCACGGGCGTAGATGCCGTAGGGGCCGTTGATCAGCCTGAAAATGTATAAGTTGGAAGCCCAGTAGGTTATAGGATGGATACATACTCCAGGTTGTAGAAAGACCAGTAGTTGGCGTTCTGGATGTGGAAGATGCCTCGCTCACCATTGGGCAGGGCCTCGTCCAGCTTCTTGGGAGTACTTTTGGCCGTTAATTGACTGAAAAGTCCGGAAGTGGCTGAGAAAACTTACCCAGGAAGGTTCTCACCGTCAATGACAACCTTCTCGCTCTGGTAAGGTCGGACAGTGATGGGGGAGCCCTTGCTTCCGCTCGTCTTGAACTGGATGTTTGTCGTGGGAGCATAGGTACCCTTTCGCAGGTAGATGGTGTCACCAGCCTTGGCCGCGTTCACGGCAGACTGGATAGAGCCATAGGGAGCATCAAGGGTACCAGAACCAGAGCCAGTGGGGGAGACAAAGATGTCCTTGGCAGAGGCCCCACTGACGATAGCCAGGAGAAGAGTCGGGGTAAGCTTCAGAAACGCCATGATTGTTGATATTCCAAGACTGGCTGCTCTAACAAACTACTACTAAAGACATGTAGTCCCTTCTTATATAGGTCTGTATAAGCATAATTACCCAAATGAGGCGGACGGATCGACCCACTCCGAAGTGCCGCATAATGATGATTCCACCAATAACACAACCCTGCCATTCTAGAAACGTCTCAACGTCAGTGGTGGCATTTTGAGCACGTTTCATTCTAACAAATACCGTGAACCATGAGCGGGATGATTAAAGGGGATTCAAGCTTTTCGTATTCCATGGGATTGGGACGAACCCATTCGGCCCGCCCGACAAGGTTAGCGGATGACATGTTTTCCCGCCATATTATGCTTATTTAGTTAGTCAAGAAGTATATATCGACAGTTGGTGACAAAAAGGGTAGGAAAGGTGGTCCACGAAGTGGGTTTATACGGGTGCTATAGTAGAGCAGCTCACCCGCAGCCGAGAGTACCGTGACGGACTATATTCATATTAGCATACACTTCATTCACGTGGCTGGAAATGGCAAGTAAATCCACCAGAGAGTGGGCACTAACCTGTTCGCTAGCTACTGCCTGTCACCCGGACCTCCCGATAGGTGGTCTAACCTCACCAAAGCCCGGACACGGTCCAGACTCGTCGGCCTCGGACCTTACGCTATACACCGCCAGGCAGCGGACATAGATTCTCCATATATCATGTCATACCGACTTTCAACTCAGATATCGATACAGTTTATTGGTAGGAACACGTGGCGCAAAGTAGGGACCGAGAGAGGATAGGTGAAAATACGACGGATTTGGACTCTAGTAAGCCTTCAAATTGTTGCAAATGCTAGCTAACACACATTTGCCCCCTTTTGCTCCGATCAAATTATCGAGCGATGCATATGCTGGCCGCAAACGCCCTCTCATGCAGAGAGCTTAGCATCCCTTATCCTTGAGCTCCTTCAGGAGGTTCTCGGGGTTCTTTTTGATCGTCTTGACGACGAACTTGGAAGTGTCCTCCTGGACGTGGGTCATGCCCTTGCCATAAATTTCATCGATGGCTCCCTTGACCTTGTCGATCGCGGCCAACTCCTTCTTCTCAATGATGTGGATGTGAACCTCGGGCTCGGCGGGCATCTTTGCGGTAGTGTAGTGCGAGGTTGGGAGGTTGGTGTGTTTTCGAGATGGCGGGATTTGCGTGCAGGTTCTGTTGGTGTTTGGAGTGCGTTTGGTCGATGGTTCTGGGTGCCAGGCTCACTTTATATACTTGAGGCTTAATTCTGAATCACCAACTAGTTGCGCTACTGTTGGGTCATTTGACGGCTTATATACCTAGAGACTTCTTTGTTGATATCAATCACGGATCTGAAAGGGGTCGTCGGCCACAGGAACAATGAATATGATCAATGCATTATGACATCAAAGCCCAATTCGGTAAAAGAGTGCAACCCAACTCGGAGACTTCGAATGTCCAGTGAGTTAGGTCTTCCCGCTAACAGAACATTGTTCGGCTTCACAATGCCCTCAATAGGCACCCTAAGGTCCCCGCATCACTTCAAACAGCACAAAGAGTTTATGATTCAGTTTTGTATCGGCTCATTACATCCCTCAAAGGGAAGTGATACTAGTGATTTACAGGGGCTATTCGCTTCTTGATTCATGCTCTGGGGATCAGCTGACTGGGGACGATTCTCCTTCAGCGCCTCCCTATGTGTTGCTTCTACGAACTGTAACGTCCGACGACGACTTATCTAGCAGTAACGGTCAGTCTCTTCCATTCATCACATTCTTCCAGCATTCATGCCACGTCAATAACTGCTATATTCATGCTCAGGTCTAACTACGGGGGGTTAGCTACTAAGAAGCTCTTCCCCACGTTATCCATCATCTCCATCAACTGAATCACTTCTCAGGGTCGCTCGTGATCTCTTCGCGAATCGTCGGTGCTTCAGAACTGCTACCCTGGTCCTTCGCATCGTGTGCACTCCCTGTCAGTTGCTGGTACACATACTTCAGCTGACCCCATCCGTTAATGATAGGGTAGAAGCCCGCAATAAACATGGTGATCCACACCCAGATGATGGCGACAATGATCCAAGCGTCAAAGAATCCCTTTCCAAACACATACTTGGATGCATACATGGGCAGTGGCCTAAACGAATGGATCAGTGCTCATGGCTTAAAGTGATGCATGTGATTAAACTTACCAGAGAACCCAGTGTCCTAGAAATGTGGCCAGCGACCAAACCGCCGCTAGTGTTCCCCACCGTTTAAGCTTCGCCTTGTCGGCTGTGTAGCTTGCAACTCTTTGCTCATGCGACACTGGCTCGTCACTTTGTCCAGCGGTCTTTGTCTGATCAAAAGCAAGGCGCTCATTCCGGAAATCGGCCCAGTTGTAGTTGTCTGGTTTGATGAGCGAGATGACCACGGAATAGAGGCCAGGACTCAGAGCGGAGGCGACTGTTCCGTAAACACATGGCAAAATCTGGCCGGTGGAAGCCACGGTAACTTCTCCATACAACGAAGAGGCGCTGCCTAGCCAAACCGCAATGCCAGTGGCCAGGCCCAGCAGAGGTGAGATGATGGCGGCGGCTTTGGACTGCTTCTTCCAGAGAATCGTGAATACCGTGGGGAAGATTCCAGGACAAGTCAGGACTCCCAGCATATACAAGGTCCAGCCCAAGTCGACCTTTCCATAGTAGAGAGCCGTGGAAAAGGCTGCTGAGAAAAGGCCGAAAAAGACAACACCAATGTGGCTCCAGCGAATTGCGTCCCTGTCCGTAGCATCCCGGTTGAAGTATCGGCGGTAGATATCGAAGCTGATAATTGAGGATACCGAAATGACTTGGGCCGAGATGGTCGAAGTCACAGCCATGAATGTGATGAGCAAGACGGCAACCGCGCCTCCTTTGCCCGCGATTGCGATGGCAGCGTATGGCATGACCAGGCCATTCGAAACCTCGACTGTAGACATTCGGCGGGGATATGTGGGAAACCTTTCAGTGCCTTCCAACGCAATCGCAGAGAGACTCATCAGCGTTCCAAGGCACCAAGGGATGCCGAAGTATGCAATCCCTCCAACGATGTAGCCTGGAACCACGGCCTGGGGAGCTGCGCTGAAGGCCTTTGCGAAAAAGCCAGTGTCCATGATGACCAGACCAAAGTTAGCGAGGACGTGAATGATACCAAAGTACATGGCCTTGAATGTTAGCGCCCGGGCAGTTGAGTGACTCGTTGGCTATACTTACCCCCTTGCTTGTCATTGTTACATAAGAACCGTCCTCATTGCCCGCAACAGGGTTTGCCTTTCCAGCCTCGACGATAAGCTGGAACAGACTCGAGGGTGACCCAATCTCAGGTGTCAAGAACGTCTTTATGGTAAAAAAGCAGATAATTATGGTGATGACAAAGGTGTGGAAGTAGTCTGTCAAGAAGGTCGCCTTGATACCGCCGACGAAGGTATACAAGACCACGCCAACAGGCAGTAGGAAGGTGGCTGCGATAATGTGCATGCCAGTCCTATCCACGATTAGAATGATCCCAACATCGGAAACATTGCACTCACAGGGCAGTGATAGCAGCACTTGCGCCCAGCAGCATGTTTGCGATGGCGATAATATTATTGATGAGGCAGAGTGCAATCCACACAAGGTGTCCAGCTGTCCCGTACCGAATTCTCACAATCTCAAGTAGAGTGTGAGCCTCTGGAACCCTCAACTTGCAGGCAATGCCAAGCAGTGAGAAGAAGACGATCATAGGTGAACACCTGGAAATTATCAGTGCTCGAACTAGATAACTTGATGGCTTGGACGCTTACCCAGCTGCAAACCAGAACGGGCCAGCGACGCCAAAGTTGTATCCCACAAGGGAGCTCCCTAGCATAGCCGTGCTCCAGAGCCAGGAAGATATAACAGCAGAGGCCGTCAGTCCGGTTCCAACCCGTCGATTTGCTGTCATAAACATTTCAGTCGTTCTGTTATCCTCCCCCACCGTCTTCTTCAAGACGTGAGTTGCAAACATCATGAAAAACGCAATTAAGAAGCCAATGATAATAACGACGACATATCCAGCCGACTGCGGCAGCGGGGGCTCGATTGAGTCCGAGGCTCGCTTGGCGAGCTCGTGGATGTTTGAGAGTGCCATTGCTGCAAGCATCAGCTGTGAATTCGCTTGACAACGCCGGTGGGATGCGGTGCGATAAGCGGTTGCATGAAAACGATCAAAAGCTGACAGCCCAAGATCCTTGGGCAGGGCATGCTCATTTATTTTCCCGAAAAATGTGTCTTCCTCGCTAACCTGATACCGCCAAGGATTTTCGTTCCTCCAGAGCACGCAATACTAAACTTGATCTCGCGAGATCTCGGTTCGAGCAAGTTTCCCACTAAAGCCCATCACGCAATCCAGCGACAGCTGTGATTCGCAGATAAGGTATTGTATCCTTACATCGCGTGGATTTCATCAGCCATTCGCATACTTTTAAATGATAAGAGCTAGGAACAGGCTTCTAAAGCAATGTCATGTTCGCTCGCGCTATCGGAAGAACGGAAGTATCCCGAGCGAAATCGCAACCAAGGGCAGGCTAAACGGCCATGACCCACGTTGAGGTGTGAGAGCTATCTAGAGGTAGTTAGCATATCAGTGTGGTGAGTTGAACCCTACATTAGGTAGGGTAGATGTCCGACTTCCTCTCTTAATCGTATCGCTAGTTTGTTAGCGATGGTTGAGTTTCCCTTGTCATAGTTAAAACAGCTGTAATTTAAATCGTTTCCTTCCAGTCGAGAGACTCTTATTCTTCAACTCTCCCCTTGGCCCTCATTTCAAACTTCCAAGAGCAGTGGAACGGGGAAAGCACACGGGCTTTCTCTACCAGTATTGTTAGTAATACGACCGCTAAGGACGCATTGTATTTGAGCTACTGGGTCGAAGCATCATCTTCATCGCCTCCACGGTAACCTCCAGGATCAAAAGTCTCAATGAGCTCCGCTTTAAGTCACCAGCAAAGGTACTACCGTGACATGGGCAAAGATAAGAATCGAAGTCGATGATAGAGGTCTGTTCGGTAACGGGCACGAAATCAAATCATGAAGGTGCAGTACCGGCAATTTCCTCTGGCAGGATTACCCCACGTACTTGCAAAAAAGAAAAAAAACAAGAAACGAAAGATGCTATGGCTAATTATCCACGCCTGAGAAGAAAGCATTAGCCGCAATAGGACAGAACGCAGCTACCTATGCACAAAAACAGCATGAGGACCCAATCACAAAACACTATCTACATGCATTACAGACTTAACAGGCAAAAAGTAGAGTGTAGGTGGGTTTTCTTAGTTGCCGTGTTTTACAGCATTGGGTTTTGATGCTACTGTTATGTGTTTATCAGCGTGTTCTTTAATGCTGTAGCCAACGGAGACATCATTGAAAATAACAATAAAGTAGGTGGGTTTTATGTTTAGTAGCCTAGTCGTTGGTTTTCTGATTGTTACCACCCAGGCTCCGAGCTATCACAGGTTGAGAATATCAAACTATTCATGACACTGCCATGGCTCAACTTAATAGGCACCTAGACAATTTGACGTTTGCACCTTTCAACTGCTCAATAGTGTCCATGAGGGTAGGATCTATATGTTGAGACAGCTATGATGCTCTAAGACTTTTTGCATTTCATGCTATCATTCGCTGTTGTCTACTCTTGCCTCGGCTGTTAATGACCTCTTTTCGACATCTCATTGATGACAAGAAAGAGTGTTGAAACATAAATACCAAGTTCGCCCAAATACCGGTAGATACTTGCCTCAAGAACCATCGAAATTCGACATACCCGCCCTGGACGTAAAGTAGGGATCAGGCTTGACATGACGGGCACTTTCCAGCGTCAAATTCAGGCTAGACACATCCAAAACACGGTGTCTTGTGATCAAATACGTTACCCCGGGTTGAGCACAATCAATTGGCCGAGCTTGATAAACGAGGCTGGCGTAAATGGTAGCCTTGGGGGCGTGGGGGCTATACAGTTGTGGCGTTGGGGCAGTGGAATAGTGGTGACTTTGAGGTTTCACAGCATGCACGAATGACCTGATATGCCTGCCAGACAGCAAATGAAAGCATGGCTCTAGCCGAGCAATTATGTGTGCCAAGGACGTCTGCCAGCTGGCTACATTTCTGCGATGACGTGTCTGAACAACACCGCAACACGGCGTAGAATTGGGTGTACCGCAGATAAATTCCACTGGATGAAGTGCTCTGCCCTGGGAAATCTCATTTCACGAGGCAGAATCAATCCCGCTATGTTTGCCTTGAGAATTGATCAGAGCCGCACGAGGACACATGGCCGCATTGTGTTAACCTGTAAGCTTAAAAGCCCTGTTGTGGTGGAGCACAGAGCTCAAATCTAGAAGCTGAGGGGATTGAGAAAGTGGCGGTGCTTGAATGTCACTTCTGAGTTACCAACTAAAGTCAGGGCACATGTATGGTGGTGGTGTGGTCCTTTCATGTGCTTGGGTTGCTGTCAGATCCCTGTGCGAGGTCTTTGAGCCCCATGTGCCGGGAGGAGGGTGCTTGGGTACTTATCTATGTGTTATAAATTTTGAGCACCTATCCTAGGCCGGCCACTTCTCCTGCCGTACACATTCCCTCTTGTAGCAGCTATGAACTCTCACGATCTTCTTGTCGATGGGTGCGAGAATTGGGCAGATTACCCGTGCAACCTTTTGAGACCAGAGCAATTGAGAAGCACTCTTGAGCGCTATCGCCGACGACTAGCAGACGACGAGAAACGGCTCTTTGATCCCACGTTGGAGCACATAAGCATCCTGGAGCTCGACGATGGCGATGATGGTCAGGACACAGTGGGACATTTGTTCAACTTCTACTAACTTCGCTCCCTAGTCTACCGAGAAGGGAACTTTCAACACTACAGTCATCTGAGGAGGCATTTACTTGAGAATGGGAAGGACCCGAAATCTCGCTTCATGTATGTTGGCATCAAGCATAGTAAACCTACCGATTTTTGACGCTTTTTAGCTTCATCCAGGCGGCTCATTCACGTGCCCGGCTTAACTGTTCACGCGACGCCTTCGCATATCTATGTTCCTTTCACCAAGTCGATTCTTGCTTCTTGGACTTTGTGTCTTCTTTCATTTCCACAGATGAGCCGCTTGACTACCACATGACGGGGTACAACTATCATGACACCCTTGATGTGCCGAATGAGAGGTTACTAGATATTCCTAAGCTAGGCCGCTCAGGGCGTGAGATTCGCGTGCAGTATCTTCTGCGCTCATTAGAGCGAGGTATTGGGCTCGACGATACAGCGACACGGAACATTGAACAGATGGCTGTCTACCATACATTCGACCTCGTCACGGGCAAAGCCTTCTGGATTAACATCAAATCAAACGGCCTCGTGGAGGATAGAATCAAAGAGGCAACGACTGAGGTCCCAGCGCTGGCGTCTAGGGCAATGGACAGCCGGGCAGGGTCTTTTGCGGCAACTCTCGCGATTCACATGGTTCAACTGGAATGGTGTGACGAGGATTGGAGAGAGTGCATTAATGACATTGAGAGCAAGATTCGAAACGTCTTGACGAAAGCTCAGACGGCCCGGATTGACCCTCAACCGAAAGACATGAAGCGAGCCTTCACCCGAGCGTCTTCATTTCACGTTTCCAAGGCCTCGACTCATGACCTTTCCGAGAAGGTGCCCGCAGCTTCTCCCCCGAATCGAAAGAGAAAGATCTTAAACTTGTTCAGGCTGGGCAATCCAGATGCCGACGCAGCTAAAAAGGCTGCCGTTCTCTCAACCCATTCACGGACTCGATTGCTGAGAGAGGCCAGAACAGAAGACCGGGACCAGATTGATAGACTCGTGGTCCTTGACACATTCTCTTTTGAAGAGGTACAGCAGCTTCACTACTTTGGTGAGCTCCTAGAAAGCTTTCGATTGGTCATGGATCTCAACGACCAAACACTGCACGACATTGCAGAGAACTACCAAGATCTATGGGACAGGGAGGGGTTCCCTCGGAAGATCATGGAAAACTGCCAGAAAGAGCTGGCGTCTTTCATTCGGCGTATTCATCGCGTCAGAAGGAATCTCCAAATCCGAGCCAGTCAGGTCAAATCGTTGATGGCATGGTTACAGGAAGGCAAATCACTGGTGATACATTGCAGCCTCCGTTGGCAGCTTGTGCGCTAACATACTGCTACTCTAGTTTAACGCCATATTGCAATACCGCAACTTGCAGATCGGACGCATTCTCGCTGAGAGCTCGCAAGCACAATCTGATAAGAGGGGAGGCATCCCCTTTAAACGGAATTGGAGAGCATCTCGATGCAAGTCATAAACTGCGTAAAACTTGCATACCTTGCTGCTATAACTTTAGATGTGAGAATCCCTACGAACCATTGAATTACTCGAAAGTACTTGTAGATACTAATACTCTCATCCAGACATTCTTTCAGGGCGGGCTAGTCGAGATAAACGAGGATGCTAGGTGCCTTAAGGAGGCTGCGAATCTCCACCCGCACGCCTTTGAACTGTTCCTCTCAATAAGTCTGCCTTTGATGTTTTCTACTTTCATCCTGCGAGTCGGTCTGCGAGATTGGCTTCCGAGGAGACGTCGCGGGCAGGCTAGACTAGATATGGTGCAAGTGACTGATAATGAGCCTGGATGCTCAGAAGTTTCAGCGAACACTTTGTTCCAAAGATTCATGTTCATTATCTGCAAAACTTCGTTTCAGTGCAAAGAGCCCAAGCTCCTCCGCACCTACAGTAATAAGGGTGTTCCATGCGAGTTCTCCTCGTCGATCACAATTGTCACAATGCTTTAACCGCCTTGAGTCTGAGACCTGCAGCAAGGCAGCCAGCCAACACACCCAAGGCAGACTTGGCTCAAGGCATTGGGCTCCGGTGATTCCCCACGTGAGGGGGTCAACCAGCTCGGGCGCCTAGATGAGCCGCGGCCCTCAATGATGTAGACGAGGCAGCAGGCGTGGCGTAGCTGAATAATCCATTCTGGTAAAATACAAGGGCTTCCCGAGATTTTTGCGAACCTGACCAAAGCACTTCTTCGTTCCTTTGTCTTCTGCCGGTCGCTTGCCTCACCCATACCGTCTTCCTCCCAGGTCACAGCGAAACCCTTCCAACTCCACATCATGTTCATTTTCTAAGTCTATTCGTATTCATCTTCCGCGGCATGTTTCTTGCAGAGCCAAGATGAGTGGCTCCGTCGATATGAAGAACGAACATACCGTTCACTTTCGTGAATGGGTACACCATAATCAGAAGACCGGTGTGGATGGCCACAACCAAGAACGTCCTTATGTTCCCCCTTCTCTACTTGAATTATATTGGGACATCGAGCCAGTCCGGGAAGCTCTCGAATATTGCAATATAAAGGAAAATGCAGCCCAGATTGTTACAAGATTCCTACGCATCTTCTCAACGTTGGTTTATGTCGGTCAAACACAGAAAATCACACTCTTTACGAACAGGAACCGAGACGACTTCGACTTGCCCATTTTGGATCCTTCTTTCGAATGGAAGACACCTCTTCGGGATTTTTGGGACGAGCAGTGGATGTTCTGCCCCCTGGAGTTTAGCAAGGAGTTGATCTTCAAGAGGGAGTTGCATACCCGACAAATACTACCCGTGACATATGGTGAATCGCTCGGAGACCTTGCCCGGGCTAGCAATGGTCCATCTTACGAAAAAGTCCATATTAACCCCGATTGCAATACGATGACTGGTGTACGTTTTTGGTCCGTTTGAAAGACATGAGCTAACTTACATGGTATAGGACACTACTTTCGTCTTCAAGACGTTCAAGGGCCCCGACATGAAAAGCCAATATAAGGCTGAAGCGGAGCTCTATGCAAGACTTTCTGAGAAGCCTAAGGCTCAAGAGCACATCGCCAAACACTACGGCTCGTTTTCTTTTGAGGAAGATGACACGCGCGTCATAATACTCGAGTATGCCTCCATGGGCTCTCTCTTGGACTTCTTCAAAGACACCACGCCTCCCGTCACTCCGGCGGAATTTGAGATGCTCTGGCGCGAGTTATTGAAGCTAGTGTCAGGGTTGCACGTCCTCCACACCCTCGCCAGGCCATCGAGTGACGGAGAGTCTGGGAAGGGGTTCATCACGGCGTGAGTATTTATCGGCAAGTTTGGGACAGATACTGACCACAAGTAGGGTCCATCAAGCTATTCAGCCTGCCAACATTCTAGTCTTCCCTCATCCACCAAGGAGTACACCGCGGGAAAGCACAAGGTTCGATATTCGATTCAAGCTTGCCGATTTCGGTCTGGCTGGGGCCAGGAGAGGTTCAACACCTGATGAACATTTCGAAATTCAGAACGGGGGCAACCTCATGTACAGTGAGTAGTGAAAATTGGCAGTCGTCCCCAAGGGAAACTCGGGTCGCTAAACGCATCACAACACAGGCGCCCCGGAATGCTATCCCAGCCATACAGTCCAAGCTCATGTGAGGCCTGAAGTAAGAACCAATGTTGATGTATGGGCTCTCGGGGCTGTCTACAGCGAGGTTCTCGTCTGGTCTATCTCTGGAGAGCCCGGCCGAGATGAATACCAGATGTACAGGAAAGAGGCTATCAAGCGACTGGGTCACATCAACAACAGGGGATTCGAGGCCTGCTTTCATGATGGTGAAGACGTTCTGGAGGCCGTCAAGGAGTTTCATGACAAGGTTCTAAAACAGAAACGAGAGAACGACAGCATCTCCGAGATGATGAGTCGTTTCATTTTAGATGACATGTTGAGGGGATCAAATTATCGGCTAACTACAAACACGCTCATTAGACGCGGAAACGAGTTGATCGAAGCGGTGCAGCGGGAAGCTGTCACCGGTCCTCCATGGTCACCACAAGTAGCATCCACGCACGGCCCGATGTTACGAGTTGATGAGGGACGAACGATGGATTATTTCCACGATCATCCAAGAAGTTCAACTCCTAAGTTTCCAAACAAGCCCCCCTGGACCCAAGAGCTTGCAACATCTCCCGTTGAAGTAGACATTGCAGATGAGAACAAAAAGTTGCGCAAACCCCGCGAGCCTCTACACGATCAGCCAATAACTCCAGCTCCTGAGTTGACCAACAACCCCGTCAGGGTCCAAGAACCTGCAATATCTCCCATTGAGACAGGCATTGAAGATGAGAACAAAACGTTGCGCAAGCCCCACGAACCTCTACACGATCAGCCAATAACTCCAGCTCCTGGGCCGACGATCAACCCCCCCAGGGTCCAACAGCCTGCAATATCCCCCGTTGAGGCAGACATTTCAGATGAGTACAAGGACAAAGAGCCATTAGAGATACCTGCAGAACTTGACATGCCTGATGTCGACGAGATCCCGTTGTTCCAACCAGATTCCCAAGAAATCGCGCTAGTAGGCCTCAACATGGGGTTGAAGTCGGCCAAGCAAGGCTACCTTAAATTGGAGCGATTTGACAAATACAAGGAGGGAGGCAAGATACGAAGTGGCCTATATTCGGTCCCGCGGGAAGTTGGTGAGACATACACTATGTTTGACGTTACGGGTCGCATTCGATGGTCTGTAGATCGGCCCGATCAGCCCGATCAGCCAAGGGAAGAGAGGGGCGTTCAAAAGGTGCCTACCTAATTAACCCCAGGGAATTTCTAACGCTAATATCCTCGAACGAACAGTTTTCGGTCAAAAGGCTACACAGAAATACTGCTCTTGATACATTTTGGGCCGAGTATCAGTCCTTAGAGCTCGTCAAGAACCTTGATCATCCCCATGTAGTCGAGACGCTCTCCGTCTTTAGATGCGAGGAGAACGGAAGTCAATACTTGAACTTCTTGTTTCCTCTTGCATTGGGAAATCTCAGCCAGCTGTTTCTAGGAAGGTACGACAAAGATGTTGGGCTTCAGACACGCGCCCAAAAATCGCTCTGGGGCCAGTTTGCTGGACTCTCGAGTGCAGTGGCCTACCTTCATTCCTCGATTCAGATGGCTCATCGCGACATCAAACCCTCTAATATCTTTATCCACGAGGATCCGGAACCTGGAGGAACCCTTATGCTGAAGCTGACAGGCTTTGGGCTATCAACTGATCTCCATGGAGCATCCATTTGGAAAGCTGGAAGTGTTGCCCAACTTTACGACTCCCCCGGGTTTCGAAGGCCTTCGCCAGACATTCAATCCCGTACTCCAAGTTCTGAGAGGCTTCATGCTCCATCCGCCACAGAAATGTTGGCCGATGACATCTGGAAGCTCGGGTACGTCTTTATCGAGATGTTGGCGTTTCTAGTGTGTGGGGGCTCGGAAGGTGTCGTCGATTTTCGAGGTTCCATCAGAACCGATGGAGGCAATGTGTTTTCTGACAGGCCCAACAACACTCGCTCTGATCGCGGTGCAAAGGTAAAGATCCATGTCATCAACTGGCTTGATGTTATGGCTCATAAGGATATGAGAGCCAAACACCTTGAACCTATGCTTGCCGGAATGCTAGCCAAGTCTGCCCAAAGGCCCACGATAGAAGAGGTGTGTCAAGCACTAGTCGAGGTGAGCATATTCTTTCTAAGCTCCAAAGCCCTTTTCACATACCACTGGTGGTGGCTCACATTCTTCATCCAGGCCAATTTTCCAAACATCAGCTACGACGACGGCTCGAGGCTAGCAAGATTCACGCCTGCGGATCAAATTAGTCCTCTCTCCCAAGTTGAAATTCTTCAGTTCAGGATTCAGGAATGGTTCGGACGACCAATCGATTGGGGGCCTTTTCCTAACCCACGACCAAATCTCAGACCTGATCAGTTCCTGATGACATGGGAGGTGAGTGTCCAGTGCCAGTAGAAAGAATTAGCACTGATAAGATATTTCTATGGTAAGTGGCAAGGAAGTAAGCTTTGCATGCCGCTGTCTCGAGACGAGCTCAGGAGCTATAAGCCAGTGTGCTTGCCGAGAATCACCAACAGCCACCCTCTCCTCCCCGTCACCAATCAGCAGTCCAATTCATCAAAGCCTTCGCCTAGCAATATGTCATCGAACACCGTTGGACAGCCTGGAGGTATCAGTGGCCGGCCTCCACTTGGCAACATCGCTCTCGCAGGTGGCACTGTTCAATCTTCCACAGCAATGCCGGCTCCAGGCCCCTCGAGAGACATTTATTGGTGTGTCGAAAAGACGTTTACCGAACCAACGGAAAGTCACCTGTTTCCAATACTCAACTCGGAGAGCTTGGTGGACGACGAAGAGTTGTATCGGCATGTGAACAAGGCCATCAATTCGGCCCGTGGCTGGCTTGGGTGGCTATTTTCTTGGAAGAGATGCACTGAAGTGGAGTTCATCCAGGTAAACCAGCCGGAGCGATGAAATCCAGGAAAATATCGAATGCTGACAAGTAATGTAGTTCTATATTGTGCGGCGCGATGACAGCGAGGTCGGCTCCATGAAAACCGGGCTTCTTCCTCCTAGTACGGCTCAAGACTATACACACGCCGTCCCTCAACCGCATGATGTTCAAATGAGAGCCGCAAGAAAGCAGATGGTGTGTGGGCTGATGTATCCAAGCAAAGGGAAAGGCGAGAAGACCATTATCTCGATGCTACCCAAGAAGCTGAACCCTCCCCCCTTGGTCAAGGAGATGGGTCAGATCGGCTGGGGACTGCATGCCAAGATGGGTTTCTCGCAGCGGAGGTTGCTGTATTGGATGGTTTTCTGCCTTGTCTTCAACTTCATCTTTGTGGCTCTTTGGTTGGTCTATGTCAACTCCACGGACTTGCAGAATGCCTTTGTGCCGGCCACCATTCTTACGGCGGCATTGACGTTCGGTTTGGCCCTGATTCAGATTTCGGAGATAGGAGTTAGCAAGTAAAGGCCGTCGTTTTCATTGTTTTGGTGGATTTAGCGATTCTTCTCCCCTTCCTTTAGGCCAAGATGGTCAGTCAGGTCGTTGGTACAGAACATAGTTCTCAACACATTACGATGTCATTATTCATATCTATCGAAAAGTCTTCAAGCCAGAGACTGAGAGGCAACGACATCGCCCTTGAGAAGAATAGGCTCAGCAGAAGTAAAGTTCTTGATGTCCCCAAAAACCTTCTCAGCTGCGGGGGAGGCAGCGGCAGCCTCAAAGTCGGCGATGCTCTTCCACTTCAGCGTAGCCTGGACCTGGTAAGGAGCATCGGCGGGGAAGTTGAGGATCTCCCAGCTCAGGAGACCAAGAGAGCCCCAAGAACTATCAAGATCTGTCAGTTCTCGATTCCCCTCGCAGCCCAAGGATCACTTACGCAGCGACGAGGGGCATGTGGGTCTTGATGTAGTAGTCATGGTCAAACGACGGACCAGAGGGATAGACAACCAGGACTTGAGCCATTTTGGATAGGTTTTGCGACTAGTGTTGGTCCGACTTGATAATTCTCGAGTAAGATAGTGATTGGATGATTCTGAGGATGAAGGATCGAGGGCAACGTTACGTGAGGCTTTTAATGGTTTATATAGCGGGGGTGAGGTTCAAACTCCACCTCCGCACGTCATCGGAGCAAAGGAAGATTCCAATCGTGGAAGCTGGATGGAGATGTTCCGATTACTCAGCACCCAATACTCCTCTTTTTGACAAGCAATCGTCGGTCTAATAAGCGAGACGCTTCACTACGAGTTGTCAATAGCAAGGTTGTAAAATATAGGGGTAGCATTCGGTAGTCACTCGCATTACCCCGCTTGAGAGGGGGACGAGCCAGCAACAGTGTTTTGAAGGGAGTGAATCCCTGCTAAAGTAGCTCAAGACCTCAGCACGGCGAAGCAGCCCACAGTTCACGACGTTACGTAGTCAATTGCATACGCAAGAGCTCTTCTTCAGTTTCACGGCATTCCTCTCTGTCTAGTCGCACAACTCAGATCGATCAAGACACGCACGGGCTCCCGATGATGAGGTGACACAAGGCCCAGCTGTTTGAAGAAACTATTCATACACTTTTCATTACAATTACAATGCTTACAGTCCGTTCCCTTTACATCCATCTCATTATGACTTCCGATCAGACATGATCAATTACCCCCGCCGGGCACAGCGCCAAAGCCCTTACCCTCCATTCCTGCCATTGAAGGAGCAACACTTGATGCGCATTGAATTCCAACTCCCCAACCTGCCATACATCGTAGTCCCAAGGCTTTCCAATATCAGCACTGAAATGAACGATGTGAGCCTGGAGAGACAGCTCATCCAACTCCTCTTTGGAGGGTTTCGCCGAGGGTGTTGGTGTTGCCCCAGCTGCTTCTGATGTGGCGACAGAGGCACTGGGTGCGAACCATGAAGGAAGGGTCCACTCCGACCAGTGACTGTTCAGTACCACGTATGACTCGGGGATTGGAGCAGCTTTTCCTGAGAAGATATCGTTGATGACATCCATCTCCAGCTGGTTAGGTTGCAGATTCGGAACCATATCCTTGATATCATTCCACATTTCCGGTGTTGGCTGGATAAGCATAAGGGTACTGCTGAAGAGCTCGTCTCGGACCCAGTAGGCTCTTGGGGCGTAAATGTCTGCTGGGGGCAGGTCGAAAAGGTGGTCGAGATCTTTCAAGACAAGTTGATCACCCTCAACTACCAGAAGACGCTTCAGCCCAGGGTCAATCTCGGGCAACCTGAAAGCCTCGAGTTTGAGCAGCGAATTTTTATAATCTTTGTTCGCTTCGGGATGGAGCCCCATGGGCTTCCGCTGGATGACCTCTGCGCTGAGGGACTTGAACGAAGAATGGTACTTGGATGAGACATCTTTGGAGACTAGAACAATAATTCGTCTTTTCGTCTCGTGTGTTTTTCTCAGAATATGAACATTGACCAAAACTGAGCACGCGTAGGTGTTGTCCGTCGCGTAAAAGACGTAGGCGTTTTCTTGGTCTGATACTGTGCTAATCGTGGGCTGTGGGACCCTTGGCGGTTCAAGAACGGACTCGTATTGGCCAGTCAGAACCAGTATAAAAGTGACGAGAATAAATACATAGAAGAATTTAAAGACAGAGGACTGCCCTGAGCAACGAAGACACGAATTCATCTTGAAAAATCGTGAAATGAAGCAAAAGGAGAGGACGCAGATTTTGACTGTTGGCCATGATGCTCTGCTGACGGGCATGTTTATCAGTGGACCTTTTGTTGGTGGTACCCCCAATCACAAAGTCGTACTACTAATTAAAGGGGCCCTCGTGTTCTTATCGGGTGGTCTGATTCGCAGATCATGGGGCTGATCGTATAGAGGATTAGTTACCCTACAGCATCAGGGGATGGACTTTCAGCTGGTGAACTGCATCGAGAAGGCTCGATAGAGGTCTGAAATTATGCAATTGGCATCTTTCTGACATCTAGTCTTCCTCTACGTGTCAATTGATGTCAGAAATGTTGAAAGGAAGGATCGTGCTGTGGACGTTGGGTAAGACCCTCCGACTGGCCTTCTGGTGAAGAGAAACATCCAAACAATTTGGTTCGGAGGTCCGGCAAGCTCTACCCCGCAGCTGTGCATTTGAAACAGCCCTTTACCAGACACGGCTAGTGAGTTCGTTGCTCGGCCTCGTTGGGCGCTCGTATATGGCATCGAAGGAGGCCCCTGCCAAGAGCGGAGAGAGTTTGCATCTCAGGATGTCACGGAACCTGGTGGAAAGAAGTTTAAGCTTTCGCCAGTCAGGGCTGAGCCATCGCTAAGCTTTGGACCAGGGCCAGGGCCTCAACTTGGCATTGACGAAGCCGAAACGTGGCCACAGACCGAGAAGGCTATAATTAGGTTGCCTCTAACTGCAATCTCTGAGACGCGTTAAGGCATTAACGTGATTGCACTAGCTTTTCTAGTGTCTTAGATAGCGCTCTAGTAGAAGGACGCGTACCTAGATTGTGGACCAGCGCTGGACCACCCTTTGATTCTATGAGAAGGAGGAACGGTAAAATGGTTGAACAATAGTTGAGCAACATGTAGCTCTAGGCATGGCATTCTGATATTTTTGTATGCTAGGAACATTGCTTTTGTTCGATCCCTAGATAGGACCGGCGAGTGGAGGAAAACACAAGAGCTGCAAAAATCAAGGAAAGTTCAATCTGCTCAACCCGCTCGAATCATCCTAGCCATCCTAGATGAGCCTCAGCTCACCATGGTTGTTCTCTATCCGTTCATCCAGCACAATCGAGCTGAAGCACCACTCCCCATTGTGGGACAGCTCAGCCTCCAGCTTCTGGCCTCCATCAACAAGACGCACGTTGCGCGCCGAATCACCAAAGTTGCCGTACCCACCAGAGCTGCCACCGCCTGGAACTTGGAGCGTCTGGCCTGGATAGATGAGGTCTGGGTTGTTGATGTTGTTGTGGCGGGCAATCTCGTCAAAGGAGCAGTTGAAACGGGCTGCGATGGTGCGGAGGGTGTCGCCATGCTGGACAGTGACAGTGTTGCTTCCGCCACGCTTTCCGCTGTCGACCCAGCGGAAGCTGCCGCGGTGGTTCTCGAGGACTCTGTTGAGGGAGATGGAACTGTGGCTGCGAGAGCCATCGCCACGTCCGCATGAAGCGCTGAGGATGTAGTCGCCGTGAGTATCGAGACGAATGTCTCTGGAAGAGGCAGTGAAGTTGCCGGCATAGTTTCCACGGCGACGTCTGCCCTTGCCCGAGTCAGAGTCCGAGTCAGAGCTCGAGCTGGAGTGAGATCCACGACGACGTCTATGCTTTCCTTCATCGTCCCTCCTGTATCTGTCGTCCTCTCTCCTGCGCTTCTCTTCCTCCCTTCGGCGCTTCTCTTCCTCCTCTCGTCGCTTCTCCTCTTCCTTCTTCTCATCTCGGTCATCCTTCCAGTCCTCGGCGGCATCCTGAAGCTTGTGGCCACCAAAGGCACCGGCAAGGGCACCGACGACGGCAGCTGTCTTGGTGTGTCCGGTCTTGCCGCCGAGCTTGTAGCCGCCAAAGCCACCGGCAGCACCTCCAGCGAGAGCACCCATCACGCCGCGCTCGCCGTCTGGGCCATCAGGTCCGCCTGGGCCGCCGAACTGACCCTGGCCTTGGTTGTAGGGTGGAGGACCTTGGTTGCCGTATCCGGGAGGTCCCTGGTGCTGCTGGTTCTCAGAGAAGTAGGTGTCTGCAAGACCGCCGCCAGGACCACCGCCCTGTTGGTAGCCACCTTGCTGATAGCCGCCTTGTTGACGGTCACCACCATAACCTCCCTGCTGGTATCCTCCTTGCTGGTAACCTCCCTGCTGGCGGTCGTCGCCGTATCCTCCCTGTTGGTAACCACCTTGTTGACGGTCGTCACCGCCATATCCGCCCTGCTGGTAACCGCCTTGGTAGTTACCACCCTGGTAATTACCACCCTGCTGGTAGCCCTGACGGTCGTCGTTGTAGCTCATGATGATTCTTGGTGTTGTAGATTGTGTCTAGGAAGTAGAGTTGAGAGCCCCTCTCAGAAAGACGGGGTCCTAGGTTAAATATATCAACAAACATACTATGTACGTACAAACAAGCGGTCGACTAAGCAGTCCCTGCACCGCCATCCCTGTGGACCGTCTCCATCATACCCTTGATGCCCAATCAGAGGGGCGGAGGCCGCCGTGGCAATGCCGTCCACGCCACCCACCTAGCACAGCCTCAGTCATCTCGAGTGATGCCACGTATCGCTCGCGTTTGACCGCGTAGGACAAGACGCTGCTTGTGCCTTTCAGGCCTGGTTGCCAACGTCTTGGCGTCTCAACTGCCACGCTTGGCGCCATGGGGCAGTGCGTCAGGGATGTCTAGCACAGGCCAATGACCTTGCCAAGATGCGAGACTGCTGTCGTGTTTGTGTTTCACCACGTCTTGATGCTGCGAGTGATGCCTTTCCTGTCTCGTCATCGTTATTTTCTATTTGACGCCATCGTATGCATCTGGGCTTATGTTTATATCTTGTTTGTCGGATGTTGTGTCTTTGTTACCTGTCCATGCCAAGCGTTGCTTCGGATATCCCGGCATTGGCTGACCCAGAAATTCCGAGCCACGGACCTCGTGTTGCCAGACACTAACTTTGCGTTGGACATCAACACCATACATGCCTGACGTTGCGTGTTTTGGCTCTGGTTGTACAGACTCAGCTGTGAGGTCGCTTAGTCGAATACACTGAGACCAAATGACTTGAATATTGTTGATACCTGGATGAGAATTAGAAACAATCATTCACTCTTTGCAGTAGGTTGCACAGCAATAATAGGAATGGAGAGGCTGGTCGCTGTGTTACCGTTGAAATGTGTACTCAAGCCGACCAAAGCAGGAATGCAGACATGTGAAAAGCGCCCAAGAAGCCTATCAGATATTTGACAGCCGCGCTGCAGCAGATTGGGCGAGAAGAGAGATGCATATTCGACCTATGCGACTTCTCTGCTGGCTATAGGAGATGATTTGAGTTACTAAAGAAGCAAACCCAGCCATATCTATGAGTTCGAAGCCTATATACATGGGGTTCCATTCAAAGAGTAGTGGAAATGCCGCCGTCGATGATCAAGTTGGTACCTGTGATGTAGCTCGAAAGCCGACTGCCAAGAAATACCACGGCATTGGCAACATCCTGAGCGTGACCAATCTTTCCCAGAGTGATGCTCGCTAGCAGGCTCTCTAGGAAGGTTGGGTTGGCTGTCATGACCTCCTGAAAGGTGCTTGGCTCCTCAGTTCCATCAGGTAGGATCGTCGCCGGAGAGTCGATGGTCCCTGGGACAATCGAATTGATTCTGATACCCTTAGGACCGAGAACACGCGAAAAGTCCTTGGCCAAGGTTGCCTGGGCTCGCTTCAATGTCGTGTATGGGCCAGTGTGTGCTGGGTGCCTCGCCTCAAACCCGGCGAGGGAGCTGATGACGATGATGGAGCCGGCACCGTCTCGCTTCTCCAGATGAGGAGTTACGGCATGGATGAGGCTAATAAGACCAATCACGTCGGCCTGAAAGCTCTTTTGCCACTCCTCGATAGCTGGGCCGGTGTACTTTGGGCAGGCTATGGAAAAGTTAGCTGAACATTCAGCTTTGAAGGCTCACGGCCAGGCTCACCATTTGCAACAACGATATCAATCCCGCCAAAAGTTTCGGCGGCGCTTTCAACCCAAGCCTTGATTGACTCAGGGTCGGCAATATCAACACTTGTGCCAACAGCACGTGCTCCCCCGATTGCACCCTTGAAAGTCGCAAACTCTTCACCGGTGACATTTCGTGAGCAATACGAGACATTGGCTCCCTCGGCAAGAAGGGTTTCAGTGATGACCTTTCCAATGCCTTTACGACCACCTAAATAATTGTGAGAATGTCTTCTGAGACGGCACCACAGAGTGAGAGATACTGACCTGTCACGAGGACGTGAGCGCCGGCCAGCTGAGGAGTAAAGCGAGACATGATGAAGGGTAATTATGAGTGAATGGTGCACTTTGATGAGTTTGAGATAGTTAGAATGAGCTGTGATGGTTCTGAAGGAAAGATAAAGTAGCAAAGTTGACGTTTTATACATGAAGAGAGCCATCCTTTCCAGCCTAGCAATGTCAGACTTGAACACCGCTTTGAAGTGAACCCGAATTATCCGCTATCTTGTTTTCCTATTTCGTCGAACAGCCTCATCAACGTTAATATGCGAGCTGGGTTATTAATCAGCCCTGACCTGGGAATTAGGACAAGCGATGGGGTACACATGCTGACGCCTGGGGTAGATCAAGGACATCCAATCAGATACAAGAAGGACGGGATATCATGGAGTCAACTATCAAACAATCATAAAGCCTTTACAAGTGATAGAAAGATCGCCTCCAGAATGATAGGCCATGATTGAAGCATCTTGTTTTCCTAATCGGGAGTCGGTGATAGTCCAGGGCTGATCCGCTCCGACCTCTCCGAGGCTCCACTTTTGCCAAGCAATCTGATTTTCCTAAAAGGGTAAGGCCGCACTTCATCTCCGTCATCTCGGGATCACGGTATCTGGTATTGGTCAGCCAGGTGTTGGACCTCGAGATCGATTCTCTCCTTCTTTTCTTCTGAATTCACACTCAAACTGGGCTAAATACTTCATTGTTTGTGCTGGAACTTTGATCATGCCGTTGCAGTTGACATTTCTCAACACTAGTGATGCCCCTGGTTTGGGGGTGGTGGAGACGAAGCAGATGAGAGCTCACATCACCAAGACGAATTTTGCTAGGCGAAGACAGAGGCTTGCCAAGGAAAGACAGCGAAAGAAGCTCCAAGAGATCCATGAAAGAGATTTGGTAGCTCGGTCGGAGAAACCCATGTCTGGCAATGAAGCCACCCCCCAAGTACCGACAGCACCCCTCTTGGACCCCGGCTCCGACATGCTATTGTCAACACGCTCTAGAGACCCCCATAATTCGATTAGCTACCGTGAGTAACCTTGAACCACACTTTGGGGATGCAACTAACAAGCCTAGTGCTCTATGAGTTCCGACCCATCGTCTTCCCGGCTGGCTACGGCTACCCCGGTTCCGAGAGGGAGACGGTCTGGGTCGATCAACTACTTGCCGAGCCCGCTCTCATCGAGGCGTCCATGGCTATTGGCCTCAAGTACACACCCAGGCATAGAAGCCCATGGACGTCCCGAGAAGCCGATATACGAAAGTGTATGGCTATTAGCATGATCAACAAACGACTCGACACTGCCGCTGGTTTGTCGGACGGCATGCTCGGGGCTGTGTTCACGTTGGCTTTTGCTGAGGTGAGAGGTTAAAATTGAGTTTTTTGTTGCTGCAGTTACTCACACATTGTTGATTAGCGGCTTGCAAGTGATGAAAGAGCGTTGGACGTGCATATCCAGGGTTTGGCTCAGATGATCAGACTGAGACGGGCAGCGGGAATTACTCGAGTTCCATCATGGTTCTCCGACTTTCTCATCTAGTAAGAAGTTGTCCCAACGTACATCAGTATTTCACTGACTGATTGATAGCGACTCGATCGGTCAAGCAATCACGTCCACCAACGGCTCCCACGAAAAACTTATGCAAGCCCTGCGGAACGAGGATAACCCAACGTCTCTAGACGTTTCCAGAATAACCAGCGGCATATCGCAGCTCCGCAAAGCACTTGACGAGTTTAATGCAACAAGAGTTCCGTCGAAAAACGAAATTCTCAGTATTGAACATCAGGTCGACTGCTTGCAGCTTGAAGTGGAGGTTGTGTTGGGAAGTGATGACCACTACATCCGCACTCTGCGTTTTGCTTTGCAGCTATTTTTGTTGCTTTCTTGGTTATCGAGGCCTGACACGGATTTTGGTGTTCTTGCCGAGGAACTGAGGCAGTCTCTGGCACAGCCTCATATCAGATTGTGTTCCTCGGTCGAGCCAACTATCTGGCAGTTTTTTGTTGGGGCTGTTGCAGCGGAAAAGTCGATGGAGACTCGAACGTGGTACATTGACAGATTGCAGAGGGTTTTTGACTCGATGCAAGTGACGAAATGGACCGAAGTGGTTCAGCTTCTTGATAGGACATTCATGCCCGACATGGGACTATTGGAGAGATTCAAGCTCGTGTGGCAGGAAATCGGTTACGTAGGACAGGGGGAACATTGATAGGTTGAACAAGGTTTTGTATACTCATTGTTGAGGATACTTACCGGTTCTTTTTGCAAATACAGTTTACTTTCACATGGAACTTTATGCATGACCACCGGCAATCATAAATTATTTGTTTACTTATTCCTTCTGCCTGGTCGTTGGATTGCTGAACAGACACACATAAATAGTACCACATCCCATTGCGACCAGGGCTTCTCTTTTTCCCTTTTCCAATCACTTTCAACATCATCACTGTCACTTCCTCCTTCAAAAACCACCACTACAACTACAACCACCTTCGACACAATCGCCAATCATCACAACAACTGCAGTTACCCAAGTCAATCATGATGTCTAAGATTGGTTCCAACCTTCGGGCCCTAATTTTCATGGGCGCTGCTGCCATTCTCTTCTCCGAAACAACGGCTTTAGAATACGTCCTTCAACCCGTCGACCCGGCCACTCTGTACAATAACAGGGTCACCATCTGGGACTCGATCCCGCACCTGGACGTCTGGATCCAGCAAACAGAATTCGATCCTCCCACTGTGAGAGTCGAGATAACAAACGAAAACAACCACATCGTTACCTTTTCCAAATGGAACTCGCCTCTAGACCCCGAGGCAATTCAAAAGAAGATCCTTCAGGTCAATCGCCAGCTCGACTGGCCTCTCACCGATCTTCCCATCTACGGCCTACGACCAAACTTCACCAGCCCGTGCGAGGTACACGACAAGGAAAAGGCCGAGGACCTGGTGGAACTCCCACCTGGGTTCGCAATCCAGCAAGACCACGTGTTCGACAAAGAGTCGGGCTGGGATCTCTCAAAGCGCCACAGGGCAGGAAGACTTCGCAAATCAGCTGTGCAGATGGTTGGGATGTGGCGTGGTGTGTGGAACATGACCAAGGAGGAGGTGCTTGAGCTGCCAGCACGTGAAGATGAATATTCAGAGTGTCCTTGGTTTACTTCCAACTTCGTCCTACCGCGATTTTGAGTGGAGTTTGATCGATTGTTGAGTTTGTGGGCATTTGTCACGAGGGGCGTTGTTGAGGAGTATGATATCACTTGGGCATCGGAGTGGGGAGTGGAAGAGAAATTAGACTGTTTACCTACGTATGTGAATCATTGGTTTTTCAATCACTTTCTCGAATTATGATTTGTGGCCTTATCAGCCTGTGTCATTTTAGGCGCGTACTTAGCTGTTGATGATATTAAAAGGTGTGCCATCACGCCTCTGGATGCCATTGTCCTCATAATCCAAAGTGGCATCCTACGGGAAAATGCCTGGACTTTGCCATATTGCCCTCTCGTCAAAGAAGCTCCCGGTTTTCACCCCATGTTCTCCACGCCACCATAATCTTGATCAAGCGGGGAGTCGAGTGATGGATGACGATTGCGCCCCAGTTTCCATCTTTTAGTGATGATGATGGCAAGCCATAGTCTTTAAGCTTATCGGAGCCTGGGTGGAAGGTAAGCATAACCTGGGTTGGCGTTGCAGAAATGTGATGGAAGCCCCGTCAAAGGCGAACACTCATAAACGGAACGATCATCTGCATGATCATGACCGGGTCCACGTAAGTAGTAGCAAACCCGGATAGTCATATCTGGTGGCGATATGACAGATCAATGGCAGTGTCGAGCATGAGGTCATCCTCGTTGAGCGTCATCTAGAAGAGCTTGGTCGTCTTAATACCCGGATCTCGTTAATGTGACTAGGGTTAGTTCATGAACTAGAGACGTTTTGTACGTCAGGCACTCTACGGTCAACGGCTTTCACGACCAGCGAGTGCTCTTTGGGTTAGTCCACATGAACATGATTCTGCGTTTTGCATCATTCCTCATGCTCTGAAGGTGTCAAGGACCCATCCTGAGAAAGTAGCACCAAGAGTGGGCAGCTGAGGCCAGCCCAACATCTTCATGACGAATGGACAGCCAAGCTGAAGCCTCTCCCATCAAGCCAGTAGCGAGGTGATCTGATTAGAGTTAGCGATGGTCATCACGCCGCTTGTTCCTGGGCATCTGCGTTGAACCAACCCCAGGCCACAATTCCTCCAACGCCCCCGTTATGCATCCGATTGGTCCCTAGCGCATTTGTCTTGGAATCTATCGAAACCAGAAACGGCAAGTCTCGGAAATGGGGTCAAATGCGGATGTTACGCTTGCGCTGTCCAATTTATTGGCTGGCTGAAACGCTTTGGAATGCAAAACCACGAGAGAGTTTGGTAGGGTCCTTATGGCACCTGGCCCTTGCATCAGGAGCGGGTGGCTTCGGACGAGGATGCTCTAGGTCGGATATGGATGGGGAAAGATGAGGGCAGTGCGTGGTGAGAGGTCTAGAATGGAGGATGTTTTCAGCAACAATGTGAAGGTGAGACAACATGCAGAGAACGGTCGGATGCTGTAGGGCTGAGGTGATCCGCGCGCATCTTGATCACGCTGATGCATGGAATTTAAAAACCATTTACCTCAAACAACTCTGGATAGCCTTTTGTGCAACAGGTGGCGATAGTGGTAGGACTGAGG
Source organism: Fusarium keratoplasticum (assembly GCF_025433545.1). Taxonomy (NCBI): domain Eukaryota; kingdom Fungi; phylum Ascomycota; class Sordariomycetes; order Hypocreales; family Nectriaceae; genus Fusarium; species Fusarium keratoplasticum. The sequence continues at coordinate 1,032,131 of NC_070539.1, read as the reverse complement.
CGGATGTGATGACACCAGGCGGCGATAGTTGTTACATCATGCTGGAAGTTATCCAGAGATTGAACCATCTTGACAATGAAGATCATTGTTCCCAACTCCTTGGAGAACTTGATTGATCTGCAAACAAAGGGTGCGGAATGACGCAGGGCAGACAAACGTTGACAAGGGGTGGATCTCCCTCTCCCTCATTCCAACGTTGCTGGCGGCGGGTGAGACAAGGGGGTCTTCCAGGAACGTTGATCCCACGGAGGGTTCTGGATCCGTAATACAGTTTGGGGAATCCCTCCCGGAGACGTCAAGAACTATCGAAAAAGAGGAGTCATAGTCTGTCGGGAAGGTGTCGACGAAGGGTGAATATTGACGCCAGATGGGAATATAAAGAACGCTTCATCACCACTGGATTCCGTCTTCTCTCATCCTCAACAACGCAATACACATTATCGACTGCAATCAACCACTGGCAAATCTCTTTGTCTTCGAGACACCCAAACAACCAAAGACTCCGCTACCAACATGCTCCTCTCAACAATATCAGCTCAATCATTCATCATCATGGGGATCCACCTCATCTCTGGCGCAAACTCGGCTCCCGCTGAGGACCGCGCAAATCTGGACCTCGACGCTGACGCTAAGGCGACTGCTACCGTCAACATTGGCGTGCCTGTGTACGCCGAGGTATTGGCCACAGCAGACGCCGACGTCACCGTAGACCCAAACTTTGATGAATCAAAGCTCAAGATCTTTATCGATCCCATCGACAAGAGCGTCCACGACTATCCCGACCGTCCCCCACCTGAGAACGATGCCGACAAGCGAAGCCTGTCAAACCTGTTCCCCAGAGCGTTGACGGCTGATCAGAAGGAGGGCTTGCGCTTGCACACGGTGGCTCGTAAGAAGAAGAATGTCAAGGCACTTGTCTGGGACACCAAGCTTGAGGCCGCTGCCAAGGCTTGGGCTCAGAAGATTGCCAAGAGTGGAAAGCTTGCGCACTCTCCTAGCAAGGACCGACCCAACCAAGGCGAGAATCTGGCATACGGATGGTGAGATTGATGGCAAGTTGATACTGCGTTGGCATGCTGACGCTTTATAGGTCGAGTGGAACATACAAGAATCCCATTACTGCTGGAACCCAGGGCTGGTAGGTGACTGCATCGTGCGCATAGAGCGTCACTAACAAGGTGCGGGTAGGCTCGCTGAGGTAAAGAACTACAAGAACGAGGTTATTCCCAAGGGCAAGTTTTCCGAGTACGGCCACTACAGTAAGTTTTCAATCATGTCCTCTAATGCTATACCACCTGCTAATCACCCCTCCAGCTCAGTGCGTGTGGAAGAACAGCGTCAAAATTGGCATCGCGACCGTCAGCGACGGCAAGGGCGGTTGGTACACCGTCGCTCGATATTCCCCACCAGGAAACATTGTCGGCCAAAAGCCGTACTAGACAAAAAAGGGCTACTGACAGGCTATTGTTTGACAGGAATGCGGACTGCATTCCACAAAAGGGGGCGCCCTTTGGGCTGGACCGGCGCCTCCCTTTACGCTTTCGTTTATTGTACTATTGATGTGACATGATCCGGGAGCGTGTGTAAAACATTCGTTTTAGATATCATTCTTTTATTAAATATTTGACATTGTATTACTATTGTTCTCCGAGCGACTCACCTTGTCTTGCCCTTGCAATGTTTCAGTCTGAGACAGCTGGACTCATACTTTCCCCTACAAACAAGCATGGCATTGTATTCGACTATAGAATATTGCATTTTCTAATGCTTTGAAATTCCAATCTAGCTTGACTTTTGACAGGTCAATCGCGTCCGGTAACGTCCCTCATTCCGCGACTCTGGTCAACAAAGGGTCAAGCACGGCTTGCCTTCCAATTGCAGTATCCTTCCCTCGGCTGGCTCATCCGTGGCATGGCCCTCGCTCTCGATAATGCTGACAGTTTTCATTAGATTCGTGTCACGAATTGATCTAGATTACGAGTTAACAATCCCATCCGGCAAGTTGTCACCCTTCGCCGGCATTCGGTAACAACTGTGAGGATGCCGAGGAAGGGACTAGGCGAATTGAAGCATCACAGCAGTATAGCTACTCAAAGCTGTAGAGATTGCACAATTGGTCCGTTTTTACCATTATCAATCTGCTGATCAGTACTGTAACTAGATCACAGCTGTACACTTCATCTCGACAACTATCTTGGGGCTGGGCAAAGCCTTGACCGCAATCGTCGTTCTCGCAGGTGCCTCCTCATAGTTCGGCCAAAACTCATTCCACACCTTGTTCATCCCAGAATAATACTCCATATCCGTGAGAAACACCGTGACGTCGATGATGTTGTGCAAGCCGCCTTTGCCGTTGGTGGCCTGCTTGATGACGGCATCGACGTTGCGCAAAATGGCGGCTGTTTGCTTTCCGACGTCGAAAGATGGAGCGCCGTCGCTGTTGGTTTCGAAGCCCTCGAATGATCCGTCTGCAAGTCTGGATGATGTGCCCGAGATGTACAATGTTCGGGAGCCGGCTGAGGGAATGAGACGCCCATGGGGGTAGTTGGCGAGGCCTTTGGCGCTCCCAGCGGGGAGGATGACAGCGTCTCCGTTGGAGGACATGATGAAGTGTATTATCAATGAAGATTTGGACTCTGTCAGCGAGAAGAAAGATGCGGGGATAACTCACCGCCTTAGCTCGACTGCTCCAGAGACTTGATATGGGAGGAGTTTGAGTTCGGGCTAATTTCCTTGGCATTCGGCAAATGAACCTTCATCGCCGATGGGTTCGTTGACGATCCGTAATCTCATATCGCGCTGTTTAGGTTACCGGCATACCGATAGAAGGCCGATTACCAAGATAGACCAGTTCGGAAAAGCGAGCCGTGAACCAAGGCTATGAGTTTTAATAGCCGACTAGGTAGATAGTAGCCGTCTCACAATATTGATCATGCTTCAGTACAAAAACACCTATAGTTTTGAAATATCCTCACCAACGACTCTAGAGAAAACAGTCAGTTCCTAATTGTTCATTCAAGTTGTTATCCGTCATGGCAGATCTATCAAGATGTCTCCCTTTGACTCGGGAATCAGTTTCCAAGGCCCATGAGCTCATCAAGCCTCTGATTCACGAAACTCCCGTCCTCACCAATAAAACACTAAACCGGATGGCCTCGACTCCTAACGAGCTGCCAGGCAATGCTCGACCTGCAAAACCAGTCATCCGACTCTGGTTCAAGTGCGAGAATTTGCAGCGCATGGGCGCCTTCAAGGCTCGTGGTGCTTTCCATGCAATTGAGAGGCTCAAGCAGGACCCTGATTGGATCGCGGATGGTGGGATGAAGAAGGGAGTCGTTGGGTTTAGCGCGGGTATGGACGTCATCTTCACATGAAAGGGATCGCATTTGCTGATCCGCGAGCTAGGAAACCATGCCCAGGCCCTTGCTCTGGCTGCCCAAGCGAGCGGTATACCCTCTTACATTGTGATGCCGGACGGCACCCGCCCCAACAAGATCGCTGCCACAAAAGGTTATGGAGCAAAGGTTACGCTTTGTGAACGATTTGGAAGAGAAGCCGCCGCAGCAAAGATCACAGCCGAGACTGGTGCGCGGCTCGTGCCCCCGTTCAACCATCCCGACGTCATGCTCGGCGCAGGCACAGCTGGTCTCGAGCTCCAATATCAAGTCCAAAAGCTTGGTTCCACCCTCGATGCTATTATCGCGCCTTGCAGCGGTGGTGGCCTCTTGTCCGGGACCGCGCTTAGTTGCGAAGGCACCCCGATTCGTGTGTTTGGTTGCGAGCCAGAATTCGAAGGCGCTGATGATGCAAGACGCGGGTTCATCAAAGGTGAAAGAATCACAGAGGTCAAGACGAGTACCATCGCTGATGGCTTAATCGGTGTAGTCGGACCCCTCCCTTGGAGTGTTATATACGAGAGGAAGCTCGTCAAGGCCATGTATGCTGTGACAGAGGACCAGATTCTCGAAGCTACGAGGCTTATCCTGGAACGAATGAAGCTTTTCGTGGAGCCCAGCGCTGCAGTTCCTCTGGCTGTTGTCTTGTTCAATGAGGAGTTCAGGGCCATGGTGGAACGAGAGGCGGGAGAGAATGGGTGGGACGTAGGGATTATCTTGAGCGGTGGAAACGTGAGCGCTGAGGGATTGGCAAAGCTCTTTGTACCCTAGATTCATGTCACAGCCAAAGAGTAGACATCAAAGAACTAGTTTGCGTATTCTAATGCTAAGCAGGAGGCAGGACTACTGTTCTTGGTGTGGCGCGCATATCGGTATCGTAAGCATCTCGCTTTTGGGGTGTATCACGCATCTGTACGTGCTCCAGCATGGTCGCACAGAACTGAGCACAAGGCAGACGGTATACAGAGCCTTGAGTTTGAGAAATTCCATCCATGGCATTCGTGTCAAAGTTGGTAGCGAATGCGTTCAGTTCTGCGGCCCCCTTGCCCACCTTTCTGGTCTCGAGGGCGAATCCCCTTACATTGGGACCAGCGGTGGCGGTCACAAACGTTTGTGGATAGAAAAGGTTCCTGTGCATGGTCAACTAAAATTTCTCTCATCTCATCATAGGAAAGATAGACTTACGAAACGCCATAGGCAGGGAGCGTTTCGGCACATCTGCCATAGTCGTCCGTGATGTCCTTGCGGAACTTGTTGATCCACTTTTGCTCCCGAGCAACATCAGTCGCGCCAACAAGGCCAGGTGTTGGAATGCCTTGGCATAGTTGAGCTACCTTGCTCACCTTGATGTCCAAAGCAACTTGATGCTGAGTGTAGAAGGCAGTAGCAACCGCGGTGATGGTCTGTTGGGCTACAGGCGGGATCGGCACGAGTTGGCCGATGACAAATAAGGGGTTGAGGTTCGTCAATGGAGGAACAAGGATCTTTGGGCCGATGTAAGCCGTAAGAACAGCGATCCACTGCTGCTGGGTGTTCTGGTTTGCTAGATACGCGGTTATGAGATTGGTAACTGCAGGTCGCATCTCATTCTGTGTGCGTGTATGCGAGAATCGTTTCGCGGAAGCAATATTGCTGGGCTTCCAAGTCATGGGCGTGTTCAGAACCGCGTACTCATCCTTGATCTCGTCCATCAGTACTTGCTGGACATCTCTCAAGGCTGTCATTCCTCCGGGTGCATTGGCAAAAGCATCGAAGACTGGGTTACGAAAGTCTTCCACGATGGGATCGAATCCAACTGCCCCTGGCAGAATCTCGAAGAAAGAACTCTTCATTTGCTCAATTACCTCGACGTTGAGGTTTGGCAGGGGTGGTCGGCCACCTGTGCGAGCGGCAGCCTGGATCTGGCCACCGCGGTAATGGAGACAATTCATATTGTCTCTCTTGTCATTTGCAAAGTCGTTGGGGTCGGTGGCCGCCCTCGCTTTGGTGTGACCCAAGAAGAAGTAAGGAGGGTCATTGCCGCGCGGTAGGTACATGATGCATGACATGTTGGGAACAGCGTCGATGTTTAGGGGCATGTTCGGGTCATAGTTGATGTATGCCAAGTAGACAGACCAGGCATAGAGCACCGTCAATGGAAGAAAGTAGTTCTGCCAGGTAGGCTGTAGGTTCTGAGGGTACGACACGACGCTGAACAAGTAGCCCAGAGCAGACGCGCCGTCGGCAATGCCCATCTGAACGTTTGGAGCTGCCCCAAAGGGAACCATGACAGGTTGAATGATGGGCTGCCCTCCCACGGTTGGCGGTGGATTGCCTGTGCTGAATAGGACAGGTCGAGCATTGGCGGGAAAGAAGGTGTTAAGGAGACGCACAACAGCTCCAGCGTAGTTGACTGGAGCGTTGGAGAATCCGTGTCCTTGAGGATTGTTGCGGACATCGTCAATCCAGTCGCGAAACCTGGCGGCCGCTGCAGCAACATTGGCTTGAAGGGTAGGGCCTGTTTGTTGTGTGGATAAAGAAGCAACGCTTAGAGTGTTGGAAAAGGCAGAAAAGCCAGTCCAGTCGATATTGGCGCCCATGACTGTTGAACTAGACTTGGTATTGGCTTTGGGGGAGAAGAAAAGACAGCGCGGGCAAAGCTTGAGGAACTGCTCAGGCCAACGGGAGTATGGCAGTAATTGATGAGCTATTTGTGTACAATCTGACTGGCGTATATCTTTCTGATCATTGATAACCACGGACGATTTCGTATACAAGTTTGATAACATGACCATACAAGGGCTAGGAGGCCCAATGTCTCAGAGTGTGATGGATGGCGCACCGACTACTCCAAAATAGGTGGTGCTTCCACAGAGCTGCATAATTGCGGCCATTATAGACGCAATGCGGGGAGAACCTAGCTCGTGTTTTGTTCAGCCAGCCATAAGTAGACAATAGCGTACCGCCACCCGTTGTCATATCCAGTCTCGGCCATGAGAGCGTGGGATGGAAGAGACTGTGGCTGCTGACTGCCTGTTGTGCTCATCCCAGCCAGCCACACCAGGTCACATTCAACTGCAGCCTCTATTTCTATCTCAGTCTAGACTTTTAAGTGCTTACTTATGTGAGGGATCCGAGTATATCTGCCCATTTGACGGCTTGGTTATCCTTCGAGCAACTCCAACTGTCTTCCAGTCAACCCGGGCAAGCTACTCTCACACGATAATCCAGCTCGCTACACCAAGCCAAAGGTAAGAGAAAGAATACCGATGAAGAAAGATGGCTGACTCGGCTCGTAGGCCTACACACACTAAGAATGACGGCAGATTTGGATGAAGCTGGTGCTCCTTCAGCTGGAGCCCCGCCACCGCGACGCATCCCACGGGGCACCCGTTCGCAGCCTGCCAAGCCTGTGAATGCAGTCGTCAGAGTGGAGAACCTCTCAGATCTCACTCTTGAATGGACCAACGACGAGAGGGTCATGGAGCTCAACACCTACTTTGACCCGGCAACGTCCAACCTGTCTATGAGCTACAACATCCATGGTCTTCAGCCCGTGATTCGTAAAGGCACTAAGTTTCTTCTGAAGGATGCCAATAACAACTACTACCAGTGGGACTGCGAGACCCCCGGGCTTTGGTTGATCACGAATGCAAGGACTTTGGATGCGGCGTTGGATGAAATCATCTATCATCCTGTCATGATGGAGACAGAGCGTATGGGACACAACCTTGAGGGGAATCGGCGGGGTTGAGGTGGCGTACGTAACTAGCTGAGGGATATTCCCTATCAAGTTGGGCCTGAATTAATCATTGCATAGATTGCGTGTACGTAACAAGAGCCGTTAATCCTCGTTAAAATCCGACTTTACTGTCAGACGACCATGCTCATTATGGTGAATCTGCACATCATCCAACTCCAGCTGATCAAAATCGATGAGACAGCTACGCCTCTCCAAACCCTCCAGCGTACGTGACCGAACGGGATAATCGCCGACTGCGAGGTAGTATCGGTTCAGCGGCTGAATCTGGTACTCCATCCCAGGCGCGGGACGGAATGTCGCGAATGGGCCGAAATAGCGCGACAGCTTTTTGAAGAGGGAAATGCCAATGACAAAGTCACCTGGACACATTGGTCAGCGGGGACATCCATTATGAGATGCAATATGATGCAAGGGCCACGGAGTCTAGAACTTACCGGCACGAGCTTCACTATGAGTGAATTCACTGCTCGTCCGAATGCAGAAGCAGTCTTGCTTGCCGGTGGGCTGAATATCCGGTCGATTGGCAAAATTCGGGGTGCCCTTGCGCAGAATCATCTCCAGTGTAGTGCCTGCCACTGGAACCCCGTCATCTGACATGCGTCCCGTCTCGATCGGCCGCGAGTCCAGAACCTCAACCTGGCTCTCAACAGTCGATTCACCGCCGTAGATGATGCCACAGACGGCGTAGAGCGGCTCCTTGGGGAGGGTGAAGTAAGCTTGGCCCGAGGAGCTAGCTACGCCGCGCAGAACTAGGATGATGTTGTTGCTGATGGAAGAGACGGCGGGAGTGACGGTTGGGGCGGCCGCGAAGAGGGCGTAGGATTGGGTGCTTCCCGAGGTATTGGTGATGGTGATGGTGCGCTGCACCGTTCGAGTTAATGACGACGCCATTCGGCATGTCTCGGCGTGGCCGCGTTTGTGATGGATGATGCAGGAAGAGAGTTGACCAGAGTTGAGGATTGGAAAAGATGCCGTGATAAGAAGTCTGGCTTGCCTAGTGTGTCGCCAAGGCTGGCTGGGAGTTAAGATAGTAAGCAATAGTTGTTCAGCCCTAAACGCCCTGCATACCAACACATCATTATGCGTGCCTCCTGTAGGTGAATCACGTTCAGCCAGTGAGATTTCCTCCTCGGGGCTGAGAACGCCTTCCGCAGCTGGGAGGAACGTGATCGAAATAGACCTGACTAGCTCTTACTCCTGCAGCTCACCCTCGGCACATGCATCATAGCCCACCAGACACGGTTAGATCAGGTCCATTCAGCTCGCCTCGCGCCGGACCGTACCGCGCGACGGGCGCTAAGTGAACCACTGAGTTGCGTTGCCCTCCGGTGTCACATATCCGACTATCTGAGTAGGATGCGGTTTCTTTGAGTAGCGCTGCGTTCAGGCGGATGACGGCTCGGCGATGCCATCAGTTTTGGGCAACAAACCCAGAGGCTGAGAGTCATCATGACAACAGCAATTGCGCGCTCCCAAGTAGACATGGCGGATATCTTGGCTCAGGTCCCCTAGAAAAGGTATATAAAGGTCCATCTGATTGCCCAAGACGAACAGCAACTCAAGCACTCATCACTCAAACACTCTTATCTACTCAACTCTATACTACTCCATCTTCAACACAACCCACCCCCAAAACTATCGCCAACATGTCCAACAAGTACACCATCATCATCAACAACCGAACCGGTTCCCCCCAAAACTACAATCTCTTCAGTGAGAAGCCCGATATTGTGGGCGTAGTCAAGTCCTCCATCTGGAGCAACATCTACCAGGTCGCCGAGGCCACTCCCGACGGAGCCATCGCTCAGTTTGAGATGTGGAAGCGGTACTACGCCATCGTCGGCACCTGGAGGGGTGGCGAGAAGGCCGGTGCCAAGGTATCCATCACGCAGACTCGTGGTGTTACCCTTGGCACTAAGGCCGGTGATGATAGTGATGTTCCGGGAACTACTCTCAACATGGCTGTTGTCAACGGCGTGACTCCTTCTTTTGAGAAGGCGCCGGCTGAGTCGTCGGCTTGGAACAATGCCTACGAGGTTGACACCGGCAACGACTTTACCCTTGACGTTGCTACCGAGAGTGAGTCCTCTTCATCCTCTAACGGCCTTCCTCCTTGCTAACCACAGAAAAACAGGGAACTTCTTCATTGGACTTGCCAGCTCCCCCGACGGCGCCTCCAGCGTCCCCACTGCCACCTTCAAGCCCGAGCCGGGCAACCAGTACCAGATCCAGCCCGTCAACACCTACTACGTCACCTACGGCAGTGTCTTCCAGGTTGGAGAGCTCTTGGATGTTGCCAAGCTTCCCAAGAAGCCCCTCGCTGTTGACTTTACTGTCCGCGGCCCCGCTGTCGTTATTAACCACAACCCCGATGGCAAGCTTGTGATTGCCAAGTAAACTCGGCCACATGGATCTTCGGCAGTCTCCCGAGTTTGGGCGCTTGTATGGAGATTAGGCTATGGACTTTTGCTCTGGTTTTGGCTTAGCTTGTGGATAATAACTTGACATCACTTGACCTTTCTCATTTTTACAGGCCGTTTCAGTGTGCATGGTTCCATTCAAAATTCCCATCCTTTGGCTACCAAATATTCTATTCTCTGCCGTAAATATGCCGTGCTCTATACTAAGCGGGTAAAAGAGGCATGAAGCCACAACGTGATCGTATGTCCAAGGGACGGACCGCCAATCCGATGCGGGGAAGGTGACAATGGCCTCCTTGAAGTGCCTGATCTGCAATCATAAATTTGGCTATTGTATTTTCTCCTTAAGATAACCTTATTATGACTACCTTGGTTCTCAAAAGCCACCCAACTGCCTTTGAGTTATGGACTTTACCTTCAACGGCCTTTCTCATATTGGAGTAAAGTAGCACCGGCTTCACTTGAAACACACATCCAGTGACTGAGTCCAAGCGATCTATTTAGCCAAGATGAGCCATGTGAGCTATGAACAGCTGGCTACGCGGGGTAGGTCCCTCGGCCAAGCACTCATTTAACCGGTCCATTGTCATTAGCTGGGTAAATAAAGTGTCCCTGAATTGTGCGTCTTGGAGAACGGAACCTCCTCCATCAGTCCTAATTCGGCAATTGGATGTAACTTCGACGCACCTTTCTAATATCGGCAGATCATTCAATCCTTGGAAAATTACAGAGATGCCCTGTTTCAACGATGGCGTCGTCATCAGCCTATTTTACTATATATAGAGGTAACTGACCTCCACATTTCATGTTCTGGACGACTTCATCACTGTCTCATCAACTTATCCCTTTACCATGCATTCGCTTTTTAACATAGCTCTCTTGACCCTGGCCATCACCAGCGAGGCTCTTGCCAGGCCAAAATCGTAAGTCCAATGTACGCAAGATCAACCATCAGCCTAACATGCAGTTCTCTACAGAGCCCAAGGTCTCGATAGCGCCATCAAAGCCAAAGGAAAGCAGCATGTCGGCACAGCCCTCACCCTCGGAAGCGACTCCCGCACGGAGGACATCATCAAAGGTCCATCGGAGTTTGGTGCCATCACTCCCGAGAATGCCATGAAGTGGGAGTCTGTCCAGCCAAGGCGTGGCGAGTTCACTTTTGGCTCTGCTGACCAGCACGCCAATTTCGCCGTCAACAACAACAAGGAGCTTCGCTGCCACACTCTTGTCTGGCATAGTCAGCTTGCTCCTTGGGTTGAGGCTGGTAACTTTGACAACCAGACTTTGGTCAAGATCATGGAGGATCACATCAACACGGTTGCTGGCAGGTACAAGGGAAAGTGTACTCATTGGGACGTTGTCAACGAAGGTAAGTCATGTCGTCCAGTCAATTTGCGTTGTGCTAACTTGAGCCAGCTCTCAATGAGGACGGCAGCTACCGCCAGACCGTCTGGTACAAGACCATTGGAGAAGCTTACATCCCGATGGCCTTCCGCCTCGCTGCCAAGGCAGATCCGAATGCAAAGCTGTGGTACAACGACTACAACCTTGAGTATAACAATGCCAAGACAGCCGGAGCAGCGCGCATCGTCAAGCTCGTTCAATCCTACGGCGTCAAGATTAACGGTGTTGGTCTGCAGGGACATCTCGTTGTGGAACCCACGCCAACTCAGTCAACCATTACTCCCTCACGCGAGACCCTCGAAGGAGCCTTGAGGAAATTCACCGATCTTGGAGTTTTTGTTGAGTACACTGAGATTGACATCCGCATGAAGACACCTGCGACTAAGGAAAAGCTTGAGGAGCAGTCCAAAGCCTACCGGCGAGTCGTGGAGTCTTGCATGGCCGTTAAGAAGTGCATCGGCATCACGCTTTGGGTATGAGTCTCTCCAAAATTCTACTTGTCAAGATACTGACTTTGGGCAGGGAGTTTCGGACAAGTATTCGTGGATTCCTAGCACCTTCCAGGGTGAGGGCGCTGCTTTGGTGTGGGATGAGGAGTTCCAGAAGAAGCCGGCCTACTCGGGTATTTTGAACGCGATCAAAGCAGCAAAGTCTAAGTGGTGGTATTGAAGTCTCTAGCTTTACCCTGAAGTTGAAGTTCTTGAATGGGAAGGGAAAAGTTGATGAACCAAGGGCGCCCTGTGCTCAACAGACTCGGAATACGAAGCACACTCAGTTGCATTTCCGCCTACCACAGGTTGATTACACTGCACTGAGAGTGACTAACTTTGTGAAAACTCTATTTACAAGTCCAAAATCACATTGAGCTTAAGAGAATGAGCACCTCACAGACAGTTAGAAGGCTTGTCGTCCCCGGCTCTCGGGTAGGCGATACTCTTCCCAAGTGGTATCCACGTGGACTCCTCAGACCCAAAGTGGCATCCCGTGCTCCCTTCTGATTAATCTTTTCGCATTACAGACAAGGGGCTCCCCAGTTTATTCCCAAGTTCCATCTGCCCCTGTAAGGAGTCAGCCCTAACGACTTGATTCGGGCCGCGTTGCTCTCCCGGGCGGACATTCATGCACTAGAGTTTATCTCAACCCCCTCAGCCTTGCCAAAATGAAATTCTGCAAGCGATAGGTCGTTTAACGAGTGTGATTAAATATCTATTACCGCGGATGCCTTGCTTATGCCACGTAGTTTGCCTCCATCCACCCACCATCCACATACCATTCCTGTTTCGTCACAAACTTGCTCTCATCACCAAGGAGGAAGGCAATTGAAGCGGCAATCTCTTCTGGCTTGGAGTAACGCTTGATGATCGACGTAAGATGATCACCCTCGGTCATAGTCCATGTTCCACCACCGTTGGGAAGGTGGAGAGGCTGGCGGATCATGTCCGTATCGATACATCCCCTGATACAACGGTCAGTAAGCAAACCGAACGGGAGATGCAAGGTACATGCGGGCACAGGAGGTTAACTCGGATGGGGTTCTTGGGGTATTTGGCTCCACCCTCGTACGCGGCAACCTGGCTGAGGCCGCGGATGGCGTTCTTGGAGGCTGCGTACGCTCCCATGTTTCCAGAGGCGTACTTGACCTGCTGGCTGCCACAGTTGACGATGCTACCTCCAGGCTTCATGTTCTTCATCTCGTACTTGATACTGTTGAAAGTGCCAATTACGTTGACGTCTAGCATCTCCTTTAGTTCCTCGAGGTCGAGGTCCTCAATAGGATGAATGCTCTTGTTCATCCTCGCTTTTCAACCGTCAGTAGTAGATCAAACGTGCACCGCAAGCAACTCACCCGCCACATTAGCAGCACCGTCCAACACCCCCCATTTCTCAACTGTCGCGTTGATCCAGTTCTCCACGTCCGTGGGGTTGGTGACGTTCACAGGGAAACTGATGACCCTGTCCTCAACATCAGGGATATCCCTCTTAATCTCAGCAACCGCCTTGCTCAAGTTCTCCTCCGAGGTCGCGGCCATGGAAACCTTGGCACCCCGAACAAGCAGATAGCGGGTGAGGGCCAGGCCAGTTCCCCGGCTAGCGCCAGTCACGACAATGACCTTGTTCTTGAAGGGGTACTGTTCTGCCATGTTGAGAAGTGGGCAAATTTAGAGTTGGGAATGTGTGTCTGAGATGATGCATAGAGTGCTAGGGCTTTGTGATAGATTTATATCCAGGTTTTGCGGCACGGACGAATGGTTGCTCCCTGGCTGAGCTAACTGATCAACCTAGTGGTGCCATGGGGATTCAGGGGAATCGAAACACCGCATGATACTCTCACATTTCACATGGCCAGCTACCAAGTAACGCAAACTCCATGTGCGGAGACCCAGAATGAGGAGTCGTATCCTTGCCATCTTGACTAATACCCTCTCTGGGCGAGGGTCCACCACGAATCGCGAGTTTACTCTTCCCTCGGAGCGAACCCACGATGCTGGTCAAGATCATCGTGTCGCGTTCCATCGCTACTGGACCTGCAGAGAAGATCGTTTCACCAAATCTTGGCCAGGAGTCTTTGCCTTGGTCTCGGGTCGTGATCTCGGGTCATGAAATCTCCACCGGTAAGAAAATCGTCAAGTTGCATCTCGGCGGAGTGCAAAAAGACGCAGCAGGGGAAGGACGCAGCAACGTCTAATGATCCATGTGGCTGCTCGGAAGAGAAAAAAAAAGACTGTCGACCAACGCTAGGCTTATTGCAGTACATATTGTGTTGGCTCGAAGTTACATGCCTGCAACATTTCTTTGTTTTAAAGTGAAAACCCACGAGCTCATGGCTTGATACTGGCATTAGCGCTTGCGGGAGGCAACGGTTTTCTCTCTCCGCTCGGTCCGAACCGTGATTGTCTCGGGTTTTCCGCTGATAACGGAATTGCTTCCAGCCAGTTGAAGCTTGTAGATGGCTCCGTTGTGGGGGCATCTTGGCATGGATAAGAGTGTTTGCTTTTCCCATAACGTCAGATAACCATTTCCCGCTTTCTTTTTAAGAAAGATTCTCGGTTGGAGGGCAAAAGACCCTCACAGGAAATGGGTCGCGAGTCCAGCGAATGGATGTATTGCAACAAGAGCGCTAGACAACGAGGCATAAAGAAATTCACCAAAAGAAAAAAGTGACATATCGTGAATGCCATAATAGGACCACAGTGGTCGAGAACAAGCATAGGCGGAATAACAATGCCCAACCTCGGAATAGAAGTGATGGTGCGAATCGGTCGGTTATGAAGTGATGATCGTCTCGCAGAGCTATCCTTTTGGAAAGACCTGCTGGAGCCGGTTTGCGAGGAGCTATCAAATTTATGACTGAAACTTGTCGGCGAAAGCTCGCTCGGTAGTAGACCAATGAATACGTCCACATATTCCCGGCCTAGCTCCTGCTTATGGTGGACAAGACTCGCATACCCTGCTTGACACACGATTCGGGCGAGATCGGCAATCCGCCAGTAGGGGAATTCCCCGAAATCAGTTCACATTGAGAAAGCCCAGCTCTCAATAGAGTATCTACAGACGAAAGGAATCCCATCTTGTCGGGCTCGCTGCAAGGGGCAAGCCATGTTGCGGGTGATGTCTCTGAACACAATGGGAATCCTCCCTCATGCTCGGACCCCTGTTAATGTGGACCGCAGTCATGCAACTGGTAAGCCATTTGTCATGGCAAAAGAAAACATGATTCTTCAAGATGGCCAAAGGAAGAGATCTGCTTCGACGTGCCAAGCAACGGCCCCTGAAAACCGTTGCAGCCAAGAAGGCCACGAGTCTCAGCTCTTCATTTGGTTTCCACAGCCTGGGCACCGTGGATGTTACCATCCTACGTGGCCGTTGGTCAGCACCAACATTGGATACTATACAAAAAGAAAAAACGACAGCAACACTCGACATGAAGTAACTGCCGTTGGGCCTAGAGAAGCCGAGGTTACATCCCTCTTCAATCTTGCCTAGAGAAAAATGAAGCTACTCATCTGCCGGCAGTTGAAGAAACAGTTGGGTGATTATGCCAAGGTGGCGAAGCTGCTGCGGAACCTGGTTTATTCCATGACCTTGTACCTCCGTCTGGGAATGTCTTGTAGATGTAAGAACATCCTTGACACTGGGCCAGGTGGAGTGAGGAATCAAAAGTAAAGAAAGCTCCTGACCTGTCTTTTCACAGAGGTGAAAAGAGACATCTACGTGCAGATCCTGCTCAGCTGAATCCTTATTAGAAGGGTGCAGGTAGTCCATGAGAAATGTTTGCCCGGTGAAGCGAAACGTTGAAAACGAGGCCTGAGCCGCCCAACGAACCTCATCCACGACAATACGAGTCCGACAAGCCCCGGTTTGAGCGTTCGACACAATGTCTGACACCGTCTACATGATGCCTCCCCCTGAGGGCGAGGACAGGTGGGCTGCTGGATCCATGGCGCCGGCCCAGGTGGTCATCGGCGCCGTCTTGTTCGCTTTCGGGTCCGTTATTTACGGGTTGCGAATCTATACACGAGTTGGGATCATGAATAACGCATTGCGTCTGGATGATTGTGAGTTGCATCTCAACATCTACTGTGGGTTTCATCGCTGACTTTGTGCAGACCTCACTGGCGCAGCCTTGTTCTCGTGTTGGATGTTCTATGCCTGTACCATGGGGAGTGAGTCTTGGATCATACCGACCTGGTGATTGAATACTAACCATGCGTAGTGGTCGCTCAAGGCGGCTGCGGTATCAACTTCTGGCAGGTCTCACAGGCCAAGTACCAGATCTTGCTCAAGGTACACTCTCACACATACCCACTATCATCGCCAGTTGCTAACAAACCCCAGTGGACCATCCCCGTCAACATCTTCTACATGCTCTCTTCAGATCTGGCCAAGATCTCGTTGCTCTTCTTCTATCTCCGCCTCTGCCCTGAATGAACCTTTCGCAGAATCGTCCAAGTCTTGGCCGGCCTCTTCATCACGTACGCTGTCGTCTACGCCATGATCAGTCTCTTTGGCTGTCAACCCATCAAAGCCTCTTGGGACCTTGTCGCCATGGCTACGGGAAAGTGCGTCGACAAGTTTGGCTTCTTCTTGGCCGCATCGGTTGCCAACGTCGTCATGGATCTCGTCATCTTGCTTCTTCCGCTGAGGATCGTCATCCCGCTTCAGATTCCTCGACGTCAAAAGCTATCACTGTTGCTGTTGTTTACGACTGGTGGATTGTGAGTCGAGATTTGAACTTCATCTTTGAGCCATGCTAACGGTTGAAGTGTCATCATTGTCGCCATCTACAACTGCGTTCTCACCATCAAGCTCTTCAGCAGTGCCAACTATACCTGGGGTCTGGCGTATGAACTATGCTGGATGTACGCAGAACTCACTGGCTGTATCATCTGTGCCTCTGCAAGCTCTTTGAAGCCATTTTTCAAGAAGTGCATCCCCGGAATCTTCAGCTCTCTCGGCGCCAGCTACGGTGGTCCTTCCCACAACACAACAAAGGGATCGCACGCCATCAGGAGCAGACGACAGCTGAGCCGCAGGCAATCCAATGCCATCGAACTCGAGTCTGGGGACGACTCCGAGTCGGGGAGAAAGATTGGAGATGATGATGAAGCCAAGCTCTGGCCTAGGCCTGCCGCAGAAGATGGAGGCCATACCGTCCAGGTTTCTGCGCCGAGGCAGCCATTCCCTTCTTCTTACAACCCCAAGGTGCGAACTCACTCATACTCTCAGGAGGACGCCGCCAAGGGTATCAACATTGTTTCCACTACGGAAGTCCAGTACAGCTCTAGGCAGTAGAGTATTTCATAGTGTAGATATCACGTGTAATAGAGTCAATGATCAATTGTCACGCGCAAGCACTTGTCGGAGGTTACACTGGCATGAACATTTTCATACTTTTTCCCGGTCTATCCTAGCGGTTGGGCTGACTGCCTCCCCCTTTCTTTGTACCGTCTGTTTACAGGCCACTCCAGTAAAAGGTCTCTGACAAAACAAAGCTCGCCCGCAAGATTTCGTCATGCGGGTTTGAACTAGCAGCAACGATGACAACGTATTCTCCCGCTTCAGCCTTCCACTTGGACACTTCCTGAGACCAGAACGACAAGGAGTACTTATTAAGCATAAGAGTAATAGTCTTTGTCTCATCCACATCCAGGTGCACTTTGGCGAATGCCTTGAGCTCCCTGATAGGGCGCTGAACGGAACTTTCGGGATCATGGACGTAAACCTGGACAACCTCTGAACCAGGGTAAGGACCCTTGTTGGTGACGTCAACCGAGATTTGCATTTTGTAATCGACTGCTGAGGTGAAATCACGGGGGACTTCAAGCTTCGAGTATTCGAATTTGGTGTACGAGAGGCCGTGACCAAAGTAGAAAAGAGGCTCTCTGTCGACCATCTCATAGTATCGATGACCGATAAAGACTCCTTCGCCGTACACGATGTCATAGTCAGCCTTGGAGAAAGTGAGATAGGCGGGAGTGTGCTTTATGGACTTGGGAAAGATCAAGGAAAGTCTGCCTGAGGGGTTGACTTTGCCGAAAAGAACGTCGGCAAGGCCGTGACCGGTCTCTTGGCCTCCGAACCAGGCGTGAAGCAGTGTTGATGCTTGTGACTCCCACGGCATCTCTATGGGACATCCGGACTGGGTGACGATAATCTGGGATTGTGTTAGCTTGCGTATTGAAAGAAAAATCGACTGTACGCACTGTGTTCTTATTGGCACTCAGTACGGCCTGAATCAATTCATCCACGCGACCAGGAAGTCTCAGGTTCTTCCGATCACTCCCTTCATACTCATAGTCTGAGGATAGACCTGTAATGACGATCGGTATGTCGACCTTTCTAGCGAGCTCTGCTGCTTCCTTGATACTCTGGTCCTCGTCAAGAAGTTCGTAGCCTCCCACTCGTCCAGTCAAGGTCAAAGCTGTGCCAACGCCACCAGCGAGGTTTTCGTTAACCTGGAGAACCTCAAGCTCAAGAACTTGTCCTTGGGTCACTTCAATGTCGTGGAACCTCTCCATGGAAAGGCGATTGAAGCAGGCAGTTGAGTCAGTTTTAGGAGGTTGACTCGTCCACAAGTCAATGACTTGTTGTCCGTTGACCTTGAGCTTGCCCTTTCCAGATGTGCTAAAGCCGAAGCGGAAGAGACCTGAGGTTTCAGCAGTGTAACGAGCGCGGGCCCTGACAAAGTATTTTGTTGGGATCGACTTGTGTAGACTCTCAGGGACATCGATCAACTGCTTCTCGGCAAGAGCAGACACAACTGCTTGGGTATCGGGATGGTCATCTGGGTTTTGTCCAAAGATTTCTACATCCCAGCCCTCTGCCCCAGACGACGTAACGAGACCTTTCAGGAGGGGGCTGAATCTGAAGGCTATGGGGGCTGTCAGTTTTCAAACGATATCAACCTCATATGTATCACAAAACTCACAATGACAGCCTGGCGCATAGGACACATTCTCTGCGTCAACCACTTCGACAATGGCATCATAAGGGGTCACTGAGTAATATGGCTCAACCTCAGCGCTACCACCTCCGCAAAGTGCAGGGTTCTTGACATGATCTCCAATCAATCCGAATTTCACCTTGTCCGGGTTTTTAATCGGGAGTTGTTCATTCTCGTTCTTCAGTAGAACGACACTTTCAGCAACGAGTTGTCGAATCAAGGCTCGCTGTTCGGGGGTATTGGAAGCAGGGGGGTCATTATGTTGCTCGCCCCCTCTAACCTTGTTGATGAGGTTCAACACGTTCCTCACAGACTCGTCAACTGTTGCCTGAGGCACTTTTCTGCAGTTGACAGCGATGCTCAAGCGTTTGCCTCGCCAGTCCGTGGGTCCAGGCATCTCCAGATCTAAGCCAGCGTTGATAGCTTCCGATGTGCTGTACGTTCCGAACCAGTCGCTCATAACGAGACCTTTGAAGCCCCAATCGTCTCGTAGAATTTGTTTCAAAAGAAGAGGATCCTCGCTGACATGGATTCCGTTGATCTTGTTGTATGCGGTCATGATCGTCCAAGGATCCGAGTCTCGAAGAGCCAGCTGGAATGGCAACATGTGGACCTCCCGCAAGGTGCGTTGAGTCATGCACACATTATCTTCGATGCTGTTGTCGGATTGATCGTGAGCAGCATAGTGTTTAACACTCGTTGCGACGCCGCGTTCTTGGACACCATTGATGTATCGCGAACCCAGGATGCCGCTGAGGAAAGGGTCTTCCCCGAAGGCTTCAAAGCCGCGGCCTATCAAGGGAGAGCGCTGGAGACAGATTGTAGGTGCCAGAAGAACGTCGACACCTCTAGCCTTTGCTTCATCACCCAGGACTCTTCCCACTTGGTGAAGGAGCTCTGCATTGAACGTGGCGCCCATGGCCGTTGCAGATGGGAGCATAGGGCTCGGAAGCTAACACATTAGCGACACATTCTCAGTCCACTGCCTACCATAGGCATAACTTGGCACTTACCCGAGTAAACGATCGCTTACCACGGATTCCATGAGGGCCGTCAGATGTCTACTCTAAATATCAGTCAAAGTCTTTGCTGTGCTGACATGTCAAGCCTTACAATCAGGGCAGGGATACCATGGTCGGGCAGACCGGTCATTCGAAAAGAGCCCTGACCAGCGAGAAGCTCAACTTTTTCATCCAGCGTGAGCTGGTTGAGTAAAGCTTCGACGTCTAGCGGAGCTGAAGCAGACATATTGTTCGTGAAGATGATAGAGAATGGCTGATTCAGAATGTCGGACAAAACAGAGCAGTTTGTAGTTGTTCATACTCCTCAGCGGTTAAATGCAGTTGGTCGCTTTATCCGTCGGTAACTCGGCCCTGTTTCCTGCCAACGTGCAGTGGAGCAAGCGCTACGACCTCTTGGCTAGGCGGTCAGCTCTAAGCATCCAAATTGGGTAGGGATCAGAGAACGACGACAATTGACATGGCGGAGTCCTCGGTTGACCAGGCTTTTACTGACGAGATCAATGGTAAGTCTACATTGCTATGATGGAGTCAATGGAGATAAAAGTGTCAATTAGATGCTTGCGGTATTCTGTATGGAACAGCGGCAGAAAAACGGGAGCTGAATATCATCAAGAAGTACATTGTCGGGGATAGCTCTGTTCAAGCCAGACGGCGGCCGCCCCTAGTCTGACAAAGAATGGCATCTCAGAGGCATCGGCCCGAATTGCCAACTCCAATTGTCAATCAAAACCCCCATGAAGATGAGTAGGTGCCGGTTATTCAGGTTTTTGCCCAATGATGATGAACGACCTCCACAGTGAGCCCTGCTCTTTGACTTCCTTTTCAAACCTCTCTGCCAGGTTGGCGTAGACAGAATCGGGAATATCGGCCGCCAATGCTGCAGCTTGTTAGAAATTGAACGAACGTCCTCGATGAGATGAGCTTACACTTGGCAGTTTCAATAACACTCGGAATCGTAATGACAAACGGCTCCCAGGAGTCTTGGGCAGCCTTGTCATCTCCCAGTCGTTTACCCATCGGCAAATCGACATTCTGGATCGACACGTTCACCAGACCGGCAGCTTCGAATGCCTTGTCGAGTTTGCTCGGGAATCTGGCCCCGAGGCCGATCTTGTCGAAAATACCAGAGAAAATCTGGTTGGCGTCGTTTGTTGCTTGCCCAACTTCAGAGCGATCGTAGTCCAAGTCCATTTCTTGTACTTGAAGCCAGCCTCCAGGTGCGAGAGTATCTGCATCAGTTACAAGACTTGCGCATCTCTTGTTGATGGGTCTCGGCTCTTACCAGCAAGATTAGAAACAGCTTGTTGATAGCCAACCTTGGCACATCCGGGCAAGACATATCGCACGTGAGTAAAGTCAAAAGCTCCCTCAAGCTTGCCTGAGGGCGGTTCGCATACGTCGTAGACCTGATAGCTGATGTTGCCTTGGGGAAAAGATGGCATAAAACTATTCATTATGTCTACTCCCACCAACTGAGCGGAAGGAGTGACTTGCTTCTGGAGATCACGAAGAAGGATTCCTGGTCAGTCGTTAGCTTGCCTTATGACATCAGCCTAGAAGCTCATCTCACCATCGGCACAACCAACGTCCAGCACCTTCAGTTCCTCTTTGTTCAGATCTACCGGGGCAAAGACCATTTGGTTGTTCAGGCATCGCTGAAACCACGCATGCTGCTTCTGGAGACGCTCAACCTCACGGTTGCTTTCCTTGAGAAGGTATTGAGGTTCTGCTTCAGTCGACATGGCTTGGGTAGGATGAGTAGAGAGGTTGGCGGGGAGTGAAGGGATCGTTGAACTCAAGTGTTCTATGCCATCACCTAGAGAACCCTCGCAGGATCTCATAATTAAATATTCATCAGAACTAAGTATTGATAGCCCTTGGTCTATGTCTCCGAAGACCAAGGAAAAGTGTCCGTACACGACCCTGGCTCTCGTGCAGTCGGAGACATGTTTAGCGCTGACAGTTGTGGATGGCTTGACCCAGAAAAGACCCTCCTAGAAGTCTGTGGTAATTCCTGTATTGCTATTAAAAGCTTATCAATGTCATTTTATGGCCCTTTGGACATCAGGTAGCCATGGGTACCCTCCTTCGCTCACACTTGTCGTGAGCTGGTTGAGCTGAGGTGACAGCCTTCATTGGTTCAGATGGGTCTGCCACCTACGAGCATCGGGGGCCAGAAGGGCAGCTGTGCCTGGTTGGTCAGATTACGACATGCTCACTGATTGATATTTGAGTGAATAGAGGTGGCGGTCAGCCATGTGAAGATCTCATTATGAGTTGGATGCTGTTTACGTAACTCGGACTCTGTCCAAGTCATTACTGGCTAGCTTTATCAGTTGAGTGGTTACCCTTGACATCTTGAACTTTGTTAATGCAGGTTCCTACACCTTCCAAACTGACTTCGACGATATCTCCATCCTTGAGCCACAGAGGGGGCTGCCTGACCTCACCCACACCTTGGGGTCTATGGCTGATGAGCAAACAAAAATTCACCTGGGGAATTAGTACTCACGTTCCAGTAAAGATCAAATCACCCGGCAACAGCGTCGTGCCCTGACTCAGGAATGCAATAGTCTTTGCCACACTAAAGATCATATCTCCAGTGTTGCTCTCTTGCACCGTCTGCCCGTTGATCTTGGTCGAAATCTTCAAGCTCTGCGGATCTCGAATGATGTTTGAACTGACGATGCCCGGGCCAAAGGGAGCCCATCCGTCAAACCCTTTCCCGAAGCCCCATTGGGTCCCCCCTCGGCGTAGCTGCCATTCACGATGAGAAACGTCGTTCCCAACGGCATATCCGGCAACGTATTCCAGGGCCCGAGACTCGGGTACTTCCTTGGCTTCCTTGCCAATGACGACGACGAGTTCGCACTCATAGTCTACGCCTTCGGCTTGTTGTGCGATGGGTGGGAGGGGAATAGGATCAAAGGGGCCGTTGAGAGAAGTCAGAGGTCTAAAAAACAAGACCGGGTATTTGGGGATCGGTGTCCCAGTTTCACAAGCATGTTGCTCATAATTCAGGCCCAGGCAACGGACGGTCCGAACATCTTCGCGAGCAAGAGGGCTCAGAAGAGATTGGACGCCCTAGATATCCTGTTTTAATCACTATACAGAATCAGCATGACATCGGGACTCTTACTTCCACTTGATCGGTAACTTCATGTTTGCTCCAAGGGCTGCCGCGGACAACTCGAGCTTGAACAGCCTTGCCGATGTCTGTTACACCAGACGGAAGAATGGCATCGCCGTAGTAGACTTTACCGTCTTTGGCAAGAAATCTGATTAATCGCTGGTTTAGATTAAAATCACGTTCATCAATAACGGGGTGTGAAGACCTACAGAGAAGGATGACATTTCGGATAAAGGGGTTCAAGAGAATAACATGGGCAGTTCGGGTTAGAGTAGTTCCAGACTTCTGATTTAGCTGCATTAATACATGATCGAGATTTTCCCTTACATAATCGGGGTATTGAACAGAACCACACAAGGGCGTGCATCGCGGACACACTACATAAGGGCGTACATTAGGGCGGGCCATCTTACATGCCTACATTAAGGCGCTTTCTACATAAGGGCGCTCTCACCGCGAATGCATAGGGCGCTCAGTGACGCTCGTAGCTGAAAGGGTGTAGAATATGCATATGCAGTTGTAAAATAAGTAGGCTCATATCTTTGGGCCCGTCGACAGTCTCATTGCTGAAATGGCTTGGGGACTAAGGTGCCGCTTTATTGCTGACTAGATTTCTAAAGGAGGTCTTGTCACGATACTCGTAGCCTAAGGAATGTTATGTACGCACTGCAGGTTACGTTAAATTTGCGATAAGATCCAGGCCTGCGCTGAGTGCACGAATCATGTCAGTTATGTTTCGCTAAACCAGACGACTAGTTCCAAGGCGTAGCCTACAGAAAGATATAAGACCGATAGGTGGTCTTATAATCACCGACGGCAACTGGAGATATTAACCGGTCCTTTCTCCATGACCTTTTGCCTCTAGCTACCTATGCATAAATACACTCTGTGATATATTCTCTATGCCATCCCTAGTCATCCGATGAAGGCCCTGATGTCGACCTTCTGGACAACCCTTCTCTGAAACTCATTCGCAAAGTCACGGCTGCCCACCAACTCCTCCCAATCGTCGTCTAGGCATGCAACCACCGCCTCCTGATACGCTGACCCCATCCGATGCGCCAGTCTCTCCTTCGCATCCTGTAAGAAGGCATTCTTAATCGTCAGCGCCGTTACCTTGGCCGCGTCACCACCTAACTCGTACTTGACTATATCGTCATAGATCTGTCTTGCTGTCTGCCACAGCCCAATCTCAAGTAGCACCACGCCCAACGAGTAAATGTCGTGGGTCATGTTGAAGTTCGTGCTTGGCGACCCGTGGCGGTCCGGGTGGCGGTACACCTCATGGTCGACATCAACGGCGCCCGGTGCGAGGCGCGTCATACCGGCAACAGGTCGCGAGAACTCAAAGTCGGTCAGGTAAGGGTTTGCAAAGTCGCATTTGTCATCGTCTTCAAGGAAGAAGAACTTGATGGCGTGGGAGCGGATGCTCTTGTGTAGCCATCCATCTGAGTGGAAAGCGCCGATGGCACGCGCGACTGTCTGTGCCACATGGAAGCGTTGTTTGAGTTCCAATTTGTAGTATGACTCATTACTGCTGGACAACATGAAGTCGTTTAGGCTCTTTGGCTTGAGATCCGATGTGCCGGGTGGGTAGTCGAACAGAAACGTGTACTGGGTCTCTTTGGCGTCCCAAGAATATGAGTTGAAGGGCAGCGTCCTGAAGGAATAATTGCCGGCCGTGTGAAGGAGTCGTGCCAGCTGTGGGCCGTATAGCTCCTTGACTGGTTGGGCCATGTTGTCGAGGCGGGTGTCGCCCTTGTCGGCCATCTTTTTGAACTCAACGAGGATTCTAGGCTGGGCAGCCTTGGCCTCGGCCTCTCGGCACGAAATGAAGTTTTCTAGCTCCATGTTAGATAGTGGAACTTGTACCAGGGCTCCCAGTGCGATACCCATTTACCTTTGGAAGCTCTGGCGTCTCCTGACTTGCCGCCTGGGTCGGCAGCAAGCATATTCAGGTCGACGTGGCCTTGGAAGAGGTTCACCTCGGTCTTCCCATCGCCATCAGGCCGGAGCCGCTCCCGGAGATCCGCGTTGCCATAGAAGCCAAAGCCGTCGAGCAGTGGTGCAATTAGGTACTCAAGGTCCCTGTTCCACTCCTCGAACTTCTTCAGCGTCTGCTCCAACTCACCTTTCGTGAACACCCACTGAAGTCCTGGTGGTAAGTTCTTCAGGGACGTCAGCTTCTTGGGCGACTTTGCGCCTTTGGAGTTGCCCAATCCAAAACCACGGAATGGCCACCACTTCGATTTGACAGGAACCGGATTGTCGCTCTTGCCGTCCCCGCCATCCGCTGGTTCCTCGATCTTCCCAGTGTTGCTGGCATCGTCAATCTTGAGCGAGTCCTTGACTGGATCAAACTTGAAATGCGGACTGAGGGGGGAGAATCTCTTATAGTCCTCGTCTAACGTGGCCGCAAGCTTGGCGTACTCGGCCAGAACCTGTTGAAGCTGTCCAAGGACGCTGCGCACCAGATTTAGGTACTCCTGCTATGTTTCAGCATGGTTCGGTATGGCACATGATGCATCTGGCGCACATCCGGAACCGTCTCCAATAGCGTCATGTCGACGCTGTTGCCGTCGGCAGCCCGAAACAGCCTCGACAAGTTCTTGAGGCGGTAAATCTGAACGGTGAAATGCATCACCATCCGAGACTGTTCATCGTGGTAGATCTTGATGGTCTTGATGGTGGTCTCGATGAACTTAGCTGTAAGATACGTGTCTTTGAAGATGGCGATGACGCCGAACGCAAGGCTAGCTGGGTCCATTCTTCTGAGCTTGAGGCAATACGATGTTGTCAGAAGATGAACATGGCCAGAGCCTGGTCTCGAAAAGTGGCTGCTGTCAGGCAGCGACCCTCAGCTGGCCACAGCCTGATTCCGGCCCTGCCCAATGAACGAAGCAGCTTGCGCTGATTGGTGTCCGATGCCGAGACTTCTGTCATGCTTACCTATACAGCGTCCGAAGAGGGTGGTGGCAGCTGGTGTTTTGGCTCGTTCAGTTCCGGCTGTCAGATCATCATCCGGCACTCGCTTCCTAATTCTTTGCTCCTCCATCCCGCCTGGCCCAACATCCAAGCTGTGCTTGATGCAATCCCATGATGCCTGTCGTAGTCGATCAGAGCATCCGTCCGCTCGAGGGCCGGCGCCGCCGTCCAGCCACAGATCAACGGACCGGCAGGCGGAAAGGAAGGTTCGCAGTTAATGCGGGGGCATCCTCAAAATCTTCGGCACTGGTCAAGAACGCAAGCACACGACACACGAGAATTCGCCAGGAAACCGGAGGAAACCACATAGCCACCCTCAACCGTCTGATCAAAACACTACAAGAGAGTGGCATCCCTGGACCGCAGCTGTTCCGTCTGAATAACGAGTTCTCACATCAGCTCGGGCAGGGTGGTCAGGGCAACGTCCGCGGTCTAAACCCTGGAGTCGCGCGGCTATATCGGCGGGCTGACAAACGCATTCACAAGATCTGGCCAGTCAAGCACATTGCTATTAAACAGCATATCAAGATGAGGGGCGGGCACGCTGACACTCGCTTCTGTAACAACAATCTATCCTCACGCTTTCGGGCTGCCGAGTGTGAAGTCCTCGCTCTCTCCCCGGGGCTGTTCCGAGACCACCCCAACATCGTCAAATTGGTCGGCTGGGGTCTTTGTCTTGACACCATTGAGGACCCCGCAAGCCCTTGCTGTGGTGGCCTGCAGCTCCCACTACTCGTCTTTGAGCGAGCAGAGATGGACCTCGCCCAGTTTCTAGAACGTCTCTTCCCAGAACCCCAACAGAGCGACGACGCGCGAGCAGAGGAAGGCCTAGTGGGATCATCCCTAGCTAGAAGAGCCGAGCCGCAGCGATCGTGGTTGTCTTCGCGGTTACAGCTGTGCTGGACCTCCCTCCAGCGCTGGTCAGGCCTAGAGCCCGATCCGTACGAGGTGGTTCGGCTCTTATGCATCGACATCGGTCACGGTCTGCGAAGCCTCCACGAGAACCATTTCACACATGGCGACTTGAAGCCAGAGAATGTCCTCATTTTCAATACTAGCGGCACTTGGACTGCGAAGCTGTGTGATTTTGGATGTGCCGTCGGCCAGGACAAAACGACCGCCCAACAACACGGTGCTACTATCTCGAATGTGCAGAAGGAAGAATACCTTGGAACACCGTACTGGCTGCCTTCCGATTGTGAGCTTGCGGCCCTCGGCGGGCTTGAAAGCTTGCAGAAATGCGATCTCTACGTCTACGGCCTCCTTGTTTGGAGCTCGTTTTGCCTGAGAGGCAAACACCCACGGGCTCGCCCAGAGCTAGATGACGCACTGTCCGACATGAAGGAGCTTGGCGACAGAATGACATATATGTTGCTTCCTCTATCTCCATACAAGCAGCGACTCCTTGACCAAGTCTCTGAGTTACTTAAAAAGACCATGGTCGATCCAGCAGATCGTAGCCTCAAGCCATGGACATGCTTATATCTTGACTCTGGAGAAAGTGGACAACATGCCGAACCAGCCAATTCAGGGTACAGACACGCTAGCGAGAGATTCGAGACCATGCTCCCTAGCCACCACGCTCTTGATACCAAGTCGCCTTGGTCGCCTTGGCCGCATATGAAGTCGGAAACGAAAGCACGGTACAAGAACTACTTCTGGTGGCGTGGAAGTGACGATTGGCCAGGTGTCCCCCCCGACGAGGACGGGAGCGGTCCAGCCTCCGAGGTGCCCTTGCATTTGGATGAGAACTGCCTCAGCACCGCTTTATTTGTCACTTCAAGGCGTCGAGAGGATGCGAAAGATCTGCCCCGTGACATGATGAGGATAATTCACAAGGGCCAGGGAAGCACTCGGCGCGTGTACATTTACCCTCGCTTGTACTACTTGGCCCGATTTCGAAGCCGCGTCGAGCTCGAATGGTGGACAATTCCCGTCCATAGAGTCGATGGAAACATTCTTAGGGCGGCATTGAGAGCTTCTCCACCAGTGGACATTAATACTCTTGCATGGCTTTGTGCAGGTCCTATCGGGAGCGCCGAGGTTGGGGCACTGGATGGGGACTTTGCAACATGGGAGAGCATTCTTCGGCCAGGGAAAATGAGATTGGACGAGTCTACGAGACTCGACCGGTTTCTGCTTCTGCTTCAGTTTGGCGCCCATGTCGAGAGGGAAGCGTTTGACCACAGATACTTTCTGGACGACACAAACATATTCAGCCGAGGGACCGTCTTTTCGCGATACTTGCGATCGTGCCGACCAGGGACGATACACACCGTTATGAGAGAGATTATCCACAGACTCGACACTGCCTGGAGGGGAGGTCGCATTTCTGCATCCACCTTTGATTATTTTGCTGAAAGAGCCGAGTGGGATCTGGCCAACGATCACAACTACATAGCCAAGAGGGCACTAGCGCAGTGCATGGCGCAAAAGAGAGAGCTTTTCAACGCAATTTCTTCTAGGACAATGACCGAGAGAGATCCCCTGCTTCCCAGGCACAAGAAAGACAGCGCTCCGCTGCCGACCGGCTGGAAACGACACACGGGTACCAGGTTGGAATGTTTTGAAGACAAGTTCACCCGGTCCGTCACCTTGACTCAACCAAAGATCAGCCCTTTAAATATGCGTCAAATTAAGGTCGGATTCCTCCAAACCCGCCTCTTGTACCATGTTGATCTGCTCTCGTGCATGCGCGCAGGGTCGAGCCAGGACAAGCGCCGCCAATTCGAGCAGGATCTGGAGAACCGGTTCCCGTACTACGACAGCAGTTGGTTCTCGGCCGAGTGGGACAAGGAGCCCAACACAAACGACGTGCTCAAGGTACTCGAAGAGCCGTGGCGCATCCAAACATTCACAACGCTCCTCTCCACGCCGGGGCTGATGGACAAGATCTTGGCCTTCCTTCGCATGGCTATCAAGGCCCTCGCCGGTGGGATTCTTGCCCTGACGATGGTAGCCATCTTGGTGGCCATTGCTTTTGCCATGTGGATCACTTTTCGGTGGGTTGCTGTGGGAATGATTGCGTGGTGGTGTGTTGTGATGCTCATCGTATTGTTCAAGTTACCAAGGATGCAGTGATAACAAGGAGATACGGTTACGGGAGGCTATGATATATCGGATTGGCAACATTCCGATTGCCACCACGACAGGAAGCTTGGTCACTATGATCGGACTTGCAACAGTTGGTGGGTTTATCCAACTAAGCCTATGGCTCAAGGCCAGCTCACGACCTAACCCCGTAAGCTTTAAGAAGGGAATTGTATTTGTTGTAAGGGGCGCTAGCTCTGCCCTACGCCCTGCCAACAACTGGAACGGGAATTCGGATGAGGGAACTGTAGGAAGGGTTGAGGTGAAAGCGACGGAAAACATGCCGGTTCTCAAGTTGATAGAACGCCTCATACATGCTTTGTCGGGGGAGAGAACGAAACCGATGGCTTGTTGCAAAGCTCATTCTAACCTGTTGAGCCTGGATTGAGTAAAAGGGACTTGGAAGCGATAAATTGCCTCATCTCACGTGTCCCTCGAGTTCCGTCTCACAATACCAATCTAGACTGTGCTCTTAACTCGTTAGCGTGACCAATGGCTCTTTCTTTAGAACAGTCACCAAGTTCGCAGTAGTACTAGAATATTAAAAGTCTGCCATATAGACGTAATATTATATACCTACCTACATAAGCACCGCTGGTTATGATTCGACCATTTCATCTTATCGATGATAAAGCATCCCCGTGTTTCAAAGCCCATGGCCGCTTTCTTGGCGACCGGGGTTTCGTGGTGATGATTGGCCATTGGACTGTTCGCTGCCTAACGGTACGCGTCCATTTCAAATCATGGCGGTTAGAATTGCCATCTCCCCAAAATCTTCACTTCTACAGTGTCTAGATCTGACTAGACGCTTGAAAGAAAAGATGCCTACGTTGAGTCTGCCAGTCGTCAATGTTCTGCAAAGATTGTGCAGGGACAAGGGCATCACCTTTGTCCAAGACCTGGCACAATCCGACTACCCACCAGCTCATGCGAATACTATACAAGAAGTCAAGCGATTGGGAGAGACTCAATTCGACACTTTCGCAACCGACGAAAATGAGGCAGCTCCTTGGAGACTCGACCTCAAGGTACGAGTGCTTAACCTAGTGGAGGTAGCAAAGAGATGCAGGCGGAGGAATGAGTCGACCTGGCGTTTTGCCTGTGAGCCCTATGTCCTCGCTAGGTTGAGATCGGAGGTAGTCTGGTAGGTTTGAAACTGGCTCTGGAAATCGGACTTCCTATATTAATAGGCTATAGCACGAACTGCAGAAAACGGCTTTGGCGCTCGGAAATCGAGGTTATCCGCGATGGCAGCCATGGTGAGGTGCCCGACTCTCTTCAACGCCGCCAGGCAAACCGAGCGCCATGCCGGTGCTCACGGAGCAACCGTCCCGATGATTAGTGAGTCAAGAGGAGAGGCTTTCACAGGGGGGGCATGTTAAAAGCGCGAAGAGGCTGGCGTCTTGACTAGCCTCGAAGCTAGGGGTATTAACCGTTTGTTCGGGCACCGGGAAGACGAATTTATCAAACATGATCCAGAACTAGGGGCACTCCTACCCAAGCAAGAGAAGCCCGACGCGGTTTATGGACTAAGGCCTACAAGGAATCTCGAAAACCTCCTTAACGATAGCCTGAAGCCACAATTCTCGAGCACCAATCGAGATGCGCACATCGAGGAAATCTTGCAGCCTTCGCCATTCGATGAGACTGGAGAACCGCTGTACTTCCCGTTCCTCCTTCTCGAAGCCAAGTCGGGGAAATCCGATTGTGACTGGGAGTCAATCCGCCTGCAAAGTGCCTTTCCGATCTGGACGTTTCTTCAGACACAGCAACGTCCGAGAACGGTTGCCGGAGCGTCCTCTAAATGGTCATCGGGGCCGTTGGTTTGGTTTTTGATGAATAGAGGAGAAGACTGGAGAGTTTCTGTGGCATACCTATCTGACAGAGCTGTGACATCGGGGCCCACAGAGAAGAGTGGCTGTGTAAGTTGAGGTGTTCGACCGGCTTTTCTTCCCGCCTGCTGATAGACCTAGGAAATCGTTGAAGCCTGGACAGGCTCCATCACAAAACGAGACGAGGCCCTTCAGCTTCTTCTGATCATCGATTATATCTTCGACTGGGCAAGAGATAAATACAGGCATTCCATCATCAGCGAGCTCCGCACTATTGCTTCTGGAGAGAACGATACGTTGAGCTTCATAGACACCGACGTCTTTACATCTTCCTTGCTCGAGCACACTCAGATTTCTAATCACGATCAGACTAGAGATGACGACTATGCGGCGTATCTCCAAGCTCAGAAAGAATTCACCAACCTAGACCGACCCGAGGGTGTCATTCGCCACGCAGCCTTCACTGAATCACGCTTCTGCTGCTTCTTCATAACTCGCGATAATATCCAAAGCTTCTTCAACTCTGTCGAGCCAAGGAAGCTCGCAAAGCTCCGTTCTCGATCGAGTCTGTATCTAGATGATGCAGCGTTGCTTGACCTAGAAACCATAAACGAGATTGAAAGACTCTGGACCATGAAAAAAAGAGCGCCAACGCATCAAGATTCACCCTCTTCCAAGTTTCGTGCCAATCTGGCCTTCTCGTCCTACTTATCCCCTCAGTGGCACATAGTCCGCGAGCTTCATGTAATCGCGGTCGCTCAAGACGCGTTGCAAGAGTTTCAGAATTCGAGGCTCCCGCGGTGCCGGTGTGATGAAGAGAACTGTTTCAGCAGAGAAGGTCATCATTGTGTGGAGTTCAGGCCAACTTACAGATCTATTGTCGACATGGTCAAGACGATGAAGAGCAATCCAGTCGCCGAAAAACTCCTTTGTGCCATCCGTCGGTCAGCGTTCCGCCTCGAGCGGTGTGAGATCGGGGGGGTAGCCGAAGTGGGAAATGCACCCGGCACCAGAGATTTTGTCAACAACCTGTACAATTCTTTCAAAAAGGGACTGTTGGAGCCTGATGAACCGTTTCTCAGAGTGTCAAAAATCTTCGAAAAGCAATGTTTCGTCCGTTCAGGGGCAAACCCTCCTCAGGTTCCCAAATGCAAACCTCTGCATGCTTCAGAGGATGGATGCGTTTTGATCTATTCAAGATCCAGTCTGAGAGAGCCTAACAGGTCAAAAGCTGTTGTTTGTGCATATCTCATCGACCCTTCCTACACGGTAAATGGCTTGCCCAGCCTGTGTGGCATGATCAGAAGAGCCTACGAAACTCGTGGCGTTCATCATACTACGCAAGACAATGGTAATTCAACCCTCACAGATGCAACTCAACCAGACAAGTCTTCCACTCCATGGAATATTGAAAACACGTACGGGGTGACGTGCCATGGACTTGAATTTCAGAAAATGGTCACATCTTTCACCAATCCCGCTCGACCGGACGTTCTAGGAACACAAGGACTACCAGAAATATCCATTGACCCTTCCTTACATTTTGCTTGCATCGCAGAGTGTCTCAATGGTCCGTGGTTCGATAGCCGTGCCGCTTATGTCCGTTATGGGCCAGGACCTCAGCAGCTCCAGTTCATCATTTACAAGATCGTGCTCAGGCGCCTGAGAAGGAATGGCATCCAAGAACATTGGGTTCGCTGTTGCGTTGATTGCGCTACCAAGAACACATCAGAATCCTTACCAAAGACGTGCCGGTGCCGTTGTCTCAGTGCGTGGGCGTCAAGGATGATTCATACTCAATACTTGCCACGATTGGAATCACAAAGCAGTGAAGGGGACTCTGTCATTGCGGCATATCCTGTTTTTAATAAGCCTTTCAAAGACTTGGAGGAGCTGTACAAGCAGTACGGTCAGTTCCAGTCGTGGTGGGTAAGCCAGGAGGATAGGAAACGGGACCTGAGACGCAAAAGAATCCGCATTGATAGCTTTATAACTGGGGTTAGTGATTAAGATAGACTTGGAGTTAATGATAGCCATACATCTCCATAGAGCGAACAATAATTCAATAAAGCGTAGAGCATCCTTTAAGGCCGAGGGACCCAGTTGTCTCTTCAGCAAATCCTCATTGTTCAAGCCCAAAGCTTTCCCGCACTGCATCTCCAAATCGCCGTATAGCCTCATGAATCTTATCCGATGGCGCAGCAGCATACGTGGTCCGGAAGAAGAGTGTATCATGTTCCTCGGCCTTGTTGGCGTAGAAGAAGCTACCTTTAATCACCAACGCGCGGTGTTCGATGCTAGCCATGAAAATCTCATGCTCGATCTCGGTAATACTCTTGGAAGAGGCGCTCGGATGTTTCTTACAGTCAACCTGGAGCCAGTGCTGTGGAGACTCGGTCAGTTTATCCAGTTCTGTCACAAAGTATGATGGCGACTTACAAACATGCCTGCTACTGGCGGCTTCCAGCTGATCACCTCCTTGGGCAGCCACTTTTCACAGGCGTCCAAAATGACGTCTCTTCGCTGGGTGTAGCCCATCCGTAAATGCACCAACCAGTCCAGATACACACCGTGACCCCAATGCTCATCTAGCAGCTTGAACAGCATGAGCTGCGACACGCCACTGGGGCCTTGTGTGCCCACTTCTGAGTGCCTGCTATACCGATCAACCATCTGCTCGCTGGCCGTGATCCAACCGCATCTAGTTCCCGGAGCGAGGACTTTGGAGAAAGAGTCCATGCGCATAACTCGTCCGACCACATCGATGCTTAGGTAGCTCGGCAGCAGGCTGTCTAGGAACTCCTTGCGAGTGGCGGGGGGGAGAGTGGGTTCCCCTTGACCTGCGTAAGGCTGCATCTGGAGAAAATAGTATGGTTCGTCTTCGATGATGTATAGGTCGTGCTTCTGAGCCACGGCGTAGATATCCTTTCTTCGTTGAACACCCTGAGTCGCACCCGTAGGGTTCTGACCAGTAGGCACCGTGTATAGAATACGCGGCTTCTGAGCTCCTTCATGCTTCTCGGGGACCCAGTTTGTCAAGATGTCGTCGAGGCTATCCGGAAGCAAACCCTCTTCGTCCATCTTGACGCCCGCAACCTTGATGCCCATGGGCGTACCAGACTCAACAGCCGTCGAGAAGGTGTATTCTTCCGAGACGATGTAGTCACCTGGTTGAGTGAGCATGCGAAAGGCAAAGTCCAGACTCGAGGTTGAGCCAAGAGTCATGGTGCACGCCCAGTCCGAGTACGGAGGATCATGGATCAACTCAGTGTGTTCAGTGATCCAGCGCAAGAGCTGCGCAGAGCCATGTCCTTGACCGTAATTGAACGCCGTGGCGATATCAAAGTCGGATTCTGCCGTGGCTTGGTCATGTTTGCCAGCCTCCAGCAAAACACCATGCTCGTGCATGTCCTTCTCGGAAAACTGACCAGCTGGGGGCACTTTGAAGTGAAGCTCATCCCAAGGAAAGTATTCGCTGGAGGGCAGTCCTCCACCTAGTGAGATCATGCCAGGCAGGCCGAGGAAACCCGCTGCATACTTAAGAGAGTTTCCCACGCGTTCAGCTGACTCCCTGCTCAGGACGTGATCCCATCTCTTGGCCTTGGACTTGTGGCCGTGCTCACGGATTCTAAACGTCTCACTCTTGGCTGGAGCAGCAGGGCCCCATTGCGACTTGTCGAGGATCTTTCGTTGTCTCTTGATATCGTCGACATCTAGTGGGAGTTTTGGGGCGATGCCTGGTTGTGTTGCAGTTTGAGACACCATCATGGAAGGTAGAAAGGAGGTGATAAAGATATCAGCGCGAGTAAGTGCTATATAAAAGAGGTCTTTGGGGTTGCCTCTCTGGTTCTATGAGAATGGATATAAAATGATCAACAAAGGATCTTGATAACTGGTATTAAAGGCCCCACCTCGGCATGGTTACACGCGTGCTGCTTTTAATCGCGTATCTACTAATAACATTCGAGCTGTAACAGTGTCCTATGTAGGCGCCCTAGTGTTGTGTACGCCTTGGTGTAGTCAAAGCCTTACTGTACGCCCTGTGTGCCTTCCATGTTCCGGTGTACGCCCTTACGTAGCGCCTCCCATAGTCTACGCCTTGCGTGTATGCGTGGGTCAACATCCACTATTGGCGGCACAGCGAAGCTCGTAAGATTAATACCCGTCCACGTTGAAAGTCTTCAGACAAAAATGAGTCTCTTTCCTTGTGTAAACTACCATAGCCGATTTTTAGGCTTGCACATGCCATTGTCACCAAACCAACATGCAGAGGATAGCTGCTTAAAGTACCACCCTACTCCCAATCAATAATTCGATCAGCTCAAGACTCATGTAAAGGATGGCGCCTCTACTGCTGCCGACACTGACAGTCCCTCTTCTGGCGATCGTGGCCATGACCAAATAGCAGGCGATACATCAGACAACTTTCCTGAGGGTTGGTTGACTGCTTGGCTTGTCCATCTTTGGCTCGTGGTGTTCCATGGTCTGCATCTACGACTTCATCAGCACAAGCGCTGTCTTTGAGTCTCATTTCAAGAGTCATCAACTCCAGGGCTACAGCTATTCACAGATAGGCTGGATATTCAGCCTATAACTGTTTCTAGTATTCCTAGTGGGTGTTCAAATAAGCCCCGTCTTGGATCGCTTTGGGCTGAGAGTTCTCATGGCCGCAGGATGTACCCTCGTTGTGCTTGGTTTGATGCTATTGGGTCTGTCTGAAAATAAGTTCTATCCTTTATTTCGGTTCTCTCACAGCTCTAATCAAGATATTTTAGCCTACTACCAGATCATCTTGACATATTCCGTGCTCAGTGGCCTTGGGAGCGTTCTCCTAAACACACCTGTGCATGGCGCCATTGCTCACTTCTTCCACGCCAGGCGAGGTCTCGCAACAGGCGTCGCATCCACGGCGGGTGGTATTGGCAGAACCTTGATTCCTCTCCTGCTTCGGCATCTTCTGGGTCGATTGGCATATGGCTACCGTGCAATGGCTCAAGGCCAGTTCTAATTGTCATTTCCATAACATTCAGAGCTTCCAGTGGAAGCAACCTCAGCCTCATCCCTGTTTGCCTAGGGCAATTTTGCGAATCAAGGCACTACGGGCGATACTTTGCAACAGTCACCATGCTTGTCAGTTTCGGAACTCCTATTGGTGTTCCAATTGCGGGTGCCCTGCTAGGTATTGGAGATGAATCGACTGGGTGGATGTCTCTAATTCTATTTTCTGGCTGCTCCTACTTGGTTACTTTGGTTTGCTACTCTACCGCCCGGGTCATGACAGTTGGTTGGCTCCCACAGACGAAGTTCTAGCTGGCTTATGGAGAGACCCCTACTTCTGGGACAAACACAGCCTGGTCTCGTGCTTGGTAATGTGGATTACCCCTTTTGTCAACAAGGAAGGCTTCCGCGAGAACCAGACACGGTAAGGCTGACCTTACGTCTATGCCGTCGCCAGCCATGGCCTATCGACACCCAAATAGGGACATAGTTCAAACCTATATATTCCATAGTCTTAATAATTACACATTCAATCTTTCGTGCCACGCAATTAGATAGATAGGGCACCTAAAACGAAGTTTTCTTCCATCAGATCCCCACTGTCGACGTGACCCACCTTTGTCCAACACAAAGGGCGTAGCCAATCAAGGCACAGGCACGCGATTCATCCAAGGTCACGGCCGGTCTTGGAGTCATTTCTTTCCCTCTGCTGATTCTGTGCAAACTTTGCCATATTCTCTCTTCTAAACCTGCTGGTTTCACCCGAGGCATTAACTTATCGGCAAGCCACAGCCACGACGTAGCGCCATATTCTCCACCATAGACAACCCCCCTTCCCACCAGATGGACGGGCTTATCCATTGGCAGGCAGAAAAGGAGACCGGGTCTTCATCTCAGCCTCACGAGTCCAATGAGATCACTATTACCCCTGACATTGATACTCTCTTAGCCAATATCCATAGCGACGAGCTTCTGCCCCCCAGTATCGATCTCAGCGACATCGGCCTCGAGGCCCTAGCAAATTTCAACGAGCAACCCTCCCAAGATTCTTCATCATGCACAGACGGCTCATGTGCAGAATTGTCTACTTTCCTCGCCGATGCTGTCTTCTCCCAAGCTGCTGCTATACCTCCAGACCCCCCTTCACACCCTCCTCACCCGCCTATCAAAGCCACCACAAACCAAGAGCTCGGGTACTCCCAGCACTATGACGGTATTGGACTATTAAGCACCATCTTATCCCAAACTCCTCAGAGACGATCCATACCTGGCTCAACGATCATCGCAGAGCAGCATTACCAAAGCAGCACTCTTCCAGCAAAGAGCGGTCACCGCTTCTCCAAAGAAGCTCTCCAGATTCTCAAAAGATGGTTGGCTCTTCACAGCCGCTACCCTTACCCAACCGATGAGGAAAAAGAACTCCTCCAGCATCAAACAGGTCTCACCAAGACTCAGATTTCCAACTGGTTTACCAATACTCGTCGCAAACGCAGAGCACAACCCAAAAGGAATCTATTCTCCCATACTGATAACACACCAATTGGTCCTATCGATATCAGCCGTCGGCCTGGAACGCCAGCTATCGATAGCAACACAAACCCACTACAGCGCTGGGTAGACTCGCCGCCCGAGAGTGAGCCCGCATCTGTCACTGCTATTGCCAGGGCCGTGGCCTCCAGCTGGGAGAGTCCTCCCAGAAGAAACACTCACTACCGTTCTATGTTGACTGACGAAGAGTCGGATCGCTCTTTTGGCAACGGCACCTCAGCAATCAGTACAGGCACATCTAGTGGCAGTTCTTTTGCCTCCTCTAATTCTCATCGCTCAGGCGGCTCCTTTGGTTCAATCGGCAACATCAACAAGCTGCGAAGCCATCGTCGCCGCAGGAGAAGAGCCATCCCTGAGAGAAAGGAACGGACATCACTGATCAATCCCCAAAAACCATATCAATGTACTTTCTGTGCCGAAGCCTTCAGAACGAAGCACGACTGGCAGAGACACGAGAAGTCGCTTCACCTATCTCTTGAGAGATGGGTATGTACGCCGGAAGGATCACGAGCGACGAACCCGAGGACAAATCAGATCTGCTGTGTCTTTTGCGGAATGGCTAGCCCTGATGATTCTCATCTAGAAACTCATAACCACACGGCCTGCAAAGTAAGACGAGTCGAAGACAAGTCCTTCTACCGGAAGGATCACATAAACCAGCACCTCAAGCTCGTCCACAACGCTCAGTTTGTTGACTGGTCTATGAAGAGCTGGAAAATCACGACATCAGAAATCCGATCCCGATGTGGCTTCTGCGGGATGACTATGAGTAGCTGGCCAGCCCGAGTTGATCATCTAGCAGAGCACTTTAAGAATGGCAGTACTATGGCTGGTTGGAAAGGCGACTGGGGCTTTGAGGCATCCGTCCTCGACATGCTGGAAAGCTCTATCCCGCCATGTGAGTATCACTTGGGACCTTTGGGTTTTATGGCGCTAATTTCTGATTTTTATTTTATCTAGACCTTATCGAGATGGAACGAACATCTACCTTTCCATTTACCGCAAATAGCGCTCCAGCCGACTCCCCATGCAGCGCATATGAGCTCATCACACTAGAGCTTGCCTACTTCATGGTCAACTACAAGGAAGAGATGGGAAAACTGCCCACTGATGAGGAGATACAGCTCGAGGCTTGTCGAGTCATCTTTGCCTCGGAAGCATCGTCCCGACGATGTGCCGAGTCTTCTTGGCTCCGAGACCTTCTAATGGGAGACCAGGAGATTGCCAGACAAGCTCGATTCGCGCCCCTCCGACATGGCGCTGAAAACAGGCTCTGCGTTCTCAAGATCAACGGCAAGGACAACTTGTTTGAACAATGTCCGCTAGAGGTGCAACTCAGAGACCTTATCCAAGCCAAGGCTGTACTCGACATACACATCACAGATGACGAGCTGCAAGAAGAATGCTGCTATATTATTGGCAATATTCAAGAACTACCTATACCGCATTATGATTTCATTGCGGATTGGCTCATCAGGCTTGTTATGTCTTCGGCGGGGTGGTTGGCCGACTTCCGTCAGCGCGCTCATCTTCAAAAGACTCAACATTCCGATGGTCCTCTCTCACGACATTTGGGGCTGGAAGTTACCCACATCCACGCTGAAGATCACCACACCGCAGATGGTTTGGTTTGGTCCACTACCTTGAGTCCTTCTCACAGTAGAAGCCCTGGAACCACACGAAGAGTAACTTCAGCTCATCGTGCTCAAGCAACCGAGCTAAGGGCTCAGTCAGGGAGGCTCGACTCTGGAGTTCGGTCAAGAAAGAGCCCTGGGGCCTTCGAAGACATGATGAAAAAGACATTCTTCATGAACGATTCCAACTGCTACCGTCGTCTAGCGCAGGAGCTGACTCGCTTCGTCATGGCTACCATGTCACCCAACAACCCAAATCAGCACGTACCATCAGACGCCGAGATTCAGCATCAAGCTCGGTGGATCTTATTTGAGAGGTAATCACGCCTAACCACCGTAGCTCTTGCCCCACTAACATTATGCTAGTGACGATGCATGGAACCAAACAGCAGCTGATAATGACGAATGGCTGCAGCGCTTCAAGCGTGATGTTGGCATTCTCCCGGGTCCAGGCCTTGACAGTGGCCAGGGCGCTCCGTAACTCTACTCTAGGGAAGTGCCTAGCAAGTCCATATCTATCATGATGACTATTCTACCATCGTGACTGGGCTCAGGTCTCACCCTCCACTTCCCTATTTCAGGGGACAGCTGCAAGATAGATAGAAAAGCAAGAGCATTGAGCGCACCGTTCCCCACATTGCATTATCCTAGGGCCTTGAGGCTTTGTTTTCTCACAAGTATGAGGCAGTTGTAATCAGTCCACCTCCTACGTCGGTACAGGAGAGTGCGTGGCCCGGTCTGTTCGATTCTCCACAAGTCTATCAGCGGGAAGAGCGAAATAAGCTTATATGCGTCTTGAAAGCTACTCACTTTCCTTCATAGGAAGGTACTCAATGCAATGCACGAATCCTAAACTTTACTTCCAACACACTTGCTCCTCTTCCAAGCCTCGTACTGAACTTCAATGATCACCTTCTCATCTAGGCCAGAAGGCCCAGTTTTCCTCCTCATCATCATTTTTAATCCACTTATAAAGACTCACCAAGCCTCGTTTTCAACGTTGTGCAGACAGGCAACAACCAATGGGGACACAAGCGCTGAGACATACCTTTCTGAGGAGTGTGGCGATGCTGACATCCAACGTATGCCCAGACATTTCCCCACAAGATATCAACATTCAAGTCTTACAAGGAACTCAAATAGGCAGGTAAAATCATTGTGTGAAAAGAAGACCTTACATTCATGCGCGAAGGTCCGGATCCCTCAAGGACCGATGATCCGAACGTTCAAGTATAAAGAGTACAGCTCTGCCAGATGAATTCAAAAGGACAATCCAGCACCACCCTCACCTCGACAATCTCACACAAATCAACTTCTCTACTCAACGCCTCTTCCACTTTCAACATGAAGTTTTCTGCTCTCACTATCTTCGCCCTGGCCTCTCTGGCCGTCGCCGCTCCCGCCCCCGAAGCCGACGGAGACATGAGCCTTTCCGACGTCACCGACTTGATCAAGAAGGGCGAGGCCAAGGTTGAGATTGCTAATGCAAAGGAATGCAAGTACCGCTGCTGCAACAACTTTGGCTGGTGCCCTTGCTGCTAAGTTCCCCCAATGGTGGGCTTGATGACAATGCGCCATCTTTGAGGTATGAAAAATGTCAATAACCCTCCTTGCATCTCTCTAAATTCTGACATAAATAAGCATTATATTGAGCTCAGTGGTCGGTGAAGTGCTAGTGATGGTGGTGCAAGTGTTTTTGGGATGGTCTTATGTTCTGAATGTCAGATAGCAAAGCATAGACAAACAGTCAAAAAGCCAATGCCAGTCTCGATGTTATCCCCGCTTTTTTCTTCCCCTATCCCTTGACTATGAATGGGTTTTTCATGTTCTTCTATCACAATAGCATCCGTACCATTTTCCTCTTGGTTCAACCCATGTTGTCGTCATTCGATCTTCCTCGCGCAAAGGCTATTTCGTACTTGGTGGTGGCAAGCCAGTTAAATTACACGAGTGTCATACTTTTCCCCATATGCCCTGGTCGATAGGGTACTATCGCCATTGCACCTAACTAGTCAGCGTTTCAGCTAGTGCCCTACTGTTAGATGATAGTGAGCCCTCGAGCGATCCGTAGATGTGGCTAAAACTGGCTGAAAGTGGCGAAAGTGGCTTCGGGCGAGTACCTTGCCACGCTGGTCTCTGTTGTGTGGCTTGGTCACCGTTATCACTCGAGTGGCTAAACGCTGATAAGAGAGTAACGTGATAGATAAAAGTGACTTGAGGCAAAGTGGGTTTATAGTGGGCCATGCAAGTGTTTCTTATCTTTCATCGCCCGCAGCTCCACAAGCCACTCCACAAGCCACTCCACAAGCCACTCCACACTCGAGACCACGCACGTGGCGCGAAAGCGAAGGGGCTGTTGTATCCCAGCTTTCGAGGGATTCATGTTGTGAGAATGAGATGCACACAACAGAATCATACCCGTTGTGTATTATTCTGAATTTCAGACAATTAAAGCCTAGGCCATTAAGAGTATTCCACAGTACCTACCCAATGATTGGACTTTTCTTTCGCTTGGAAAGGACATCAATCATCACGAGTAAAAAAATGGCTGGGGTGCAGGGTAGCGGAGGATTGCGTCATCAGCTCACTCCCCCCATTCATCGATTCTGCCACTCCGCTGAGCGATGCAGAAGAACAGAACTATTTCGAAAAGCCATATTCTCCGACAACGCGACATCTATATATCTGCAAGATTCAGCGGTCTTCATGCCCTTTCTGATCAGGCCCCCGATCAAGCTTGTCGCACGACATGGAGCTTCCTGGTTAACGCCAAGCCGTCAAGTCGCAACGCCAAGCGCCCAGGCCCTGCCAAGCCTTCGATCAGATCTATTGAGCCTCAAACTACACAACATCATTGAAAGAGCCAATGCTAGTCATTGTTACAAGGCGCAACTACAACATTGTATATGTTGTATGTTTTATATCCTCTCAAAGGCAAAACGCGACCATCTTGTTACCCGTCACCACCCTCCCGGGCTTGCCGCGAATCGAATCTTGCACACCTCCGAGTCGTTCAAAACGGCAAAACCTTGACACGGATACAGCAGCGGGATGTTTGTTCCATATCTCCGGGCCCGACTCCATAAATAAACGAGACCTCCATTCGACATTGCGTCGTCTCGAGACCAACACATGAATCCTTTCACATTCCTCCTTGGGAAACCAAAGTAAAACATGACGGGACCTTTTGAAGAAATGACACGCCCGTGTCTGCCTCGGCAAATTAACCTCTGATAAGACTGCAACCGACAACCCAATTAGCGTCCCCCTAGGCATCTCCGCGTCGTATGTTATGCGCGGGGTTCGCACTAGTGATAAGACCGGCCGGTTAGATCGGCTCCGTTCGCTGACCCAGGTGTGACACACGGCGTGCCCGACTGATACGCCATCTCGCGTCGATCGAGATACCGCAGAGATACCTGAACCTGGTCAGTTTACGTGGGAAAAGGGGGTCTTTTTACCCCGGACTGAAGTGTATCCCTTGGTAGAACCATGTCGGTTGCATTGCTGCAACCCCGTCATTCCCGAACTTGGTCAAGCCCGGGATAAATCGCCCTAGAAACTGACCCCCCCATTTTGTTCTAGAGCTGTTCTTTCTTCCAAATTCCCGAGATGCTTGATAGCTTCGCCAATTGCCATTAATGCCGCTGAAGCCATGTCACAGCTTAAAAAACAACCCGTACCACGTAAGCATCTTCCCCGAGTCTTCCAACCGTCTTCTCCCAGGCACGCGAAACAGCAGACACACGCGATCAACGGGGAGCTGATAGCCTCGCGACCTAACAGGTTAGAGCATACCCTGGTCATGTGGCGTAGTGCCCTTCTCTTCCGGCATAGTCTTGCCGCTTTATCCGTGTACGCCAGCTTCCCCCAGATCAGACCAACGATTAACTGTAATACGCATATTACGTACCTTTTTACTCTGGTCGTTGGGACCTTCCTTATTGACTTAGGCCCGAATAGACGTGCTATCTCAGTGACCATGCCTTTGCCACCTACGGGGGACGTTATATCTGGCTTCTCCCGCTGGTGATCGTCCGTAGCAATTTGTTTCGACTCAGTCAATCTTTTTTCCCTGAGCATTGAATTCACAATGGCAGACATCAGTCCCAAGAATGAAGCCCTTGAGGCTCAAGAGGGTTCCCCAAGACTGGATGAAAAGCCAGGTTCCAGTGAAGTCACCACCGAGCATGAGAAGTCATGGGCCACTCGCAATGGACTCACTCTCGAGTCCTTTACCGCCCACGAGGATCATGGCAAGGGATCGGTAGAACTTGAGCGACGGATGAAGCCTCGCCATCTCAACATGATTGCCATCGGCGGCAGGTAAGCACTCTCCCGACTCAATCAAACCTGGTCTTTGATTCTGGGTGCTAACTGAACCTAGTATCGGTGCTGGTTTCTTCGTCGGTAGTGGAGCTGCCTTGCAAACAGGTGGTCCCGGCTCTGTTCTTATCGGTTTCCTTATCATGGGTGTCATGATGTTCAACGTCGTCTATGCCCTTGGTGAGCTTGCTGTCATGTATCCCGT
This sequence comes from Fusarium keratoplasticum, assembly GCF_025433545.1. Taxonomy (NCBI): domain Eukaryota; kingdom Fungi; phylum Ascomycota; class Sordariomycetes; order Hypocreales; family Nectriaceae; genus Fusarium; species Fusarium keratoplasticum. Next base: position 988,956 of record NC_070539.1, on the reverse strand, counting down.
GTCTGGTGGTTTCTACACGTGAGTTAACCGGCGACAAACATTCAAATCACCAGAAGCACTAACAGATGTTCAGGTACGCCAACCGATTCGTTGATCCTTCCTGGGGTTTCGCCATGGGTTGGAACTATGTCATGCAATGGGCTTTCGTCTTGCCTCTGGAACTGACAGTCTGCGGTACTGTCATTCAGTACTGGGCTCCCACCAGCAACGTCGCCATCTGGATTAGTGTGAGTAGCCATGTTCAAGTGGAACTCGACCTAGACTAACACCATTTCAAGGTCTTCCTAGTCGTCATCATCATCATCAACATCTTCGGTACTCTTGGATACGCCGAAGAAGAATTCTGGGCTTCGCTTCTCAAGCTTTCGGCAACTGTCATTTTCATGATCGTTGCTGTTGTCCTTGTCTGTGGTGGTGGACCTTCTGACGGCATGTATCACGAATACTGGGGCGCCCGACTCTGGTATGACCCAGGTGCCTTTCAACACGGCTTCCGAGGATTCTGTGGTATGTATCATACAGCCGACCAAGGTTTATGAAGTGCAATATCTGACATGGAATAGGTGTCTTTGTCACTGCTGCTTTCTCATTCAGCGGTACCGAACTTGTTGGTCTCGCTGCCGCTGAAGCCAAGAATCCCGCCAAGGCCCTCCCCGGCGCCATCAAGCAAGTCTTTTGGCGAATCACCCTCTTCTACGTTGTTGGTCTTCTCCTCGTTGGTCTTCTTGTCGACTCCACCGACAAGCGACTGTTGAACGCTGGCAGCGATGACCCTAGCGCCTCTCCCTTTGTCATCGCCGTCGCCAACGCCGGTCTCAAGGGTTACGATTCGTTCATGAACGTCATCATCTTGGTTTCCGTCTTGTCTATCGGTGTGTCATGTGTGTACGGTGGTAGCCGAACCCTTGTTGCTCTCGCCCAGCAAGGTTTCGCTCCCAAGTTCTTTGCATACATTGACAAGTCGGGCCGTCCCCTTCCTGCCGTCACCTCCATCATCTTGATCGGCTTCTTGGGTTATCTCAGTGTGAACGGAAACGGAAGCACCGTCTTCACCTGGCTGCAGGCTCTTTCTGGTCTGGCTGCGTTGTTCACCTGGGGATCTATCTGTCTCTGCCACATCCGATTCCGACATGCTTGGAAGTATCACGGCCACACTCTCGACGAGATCCCTTTCAAGGCTGTTGCCGGTATTTGGGGTTCATACATTGGCCTGGGACTCAACATCATCGTTCTGATTGCTCAGTTCTACACTGCCATCACCAACCTCGACGGCTCCGTCGGTGATGCCGAGTCCTTCTTCGAGTCCTACCTGGCCTTCCCCGTTGTCATTGTCTTTTACATCTTTGGCTACATCTGGAAGAGACAGGGTTGGTTGAAGCTTAGCGAGATTGACCTCGACACTGGTCTCCGTGAGCATGACTGGGACAGCATCAACGCTTACCGTCGTGAGCTTGCTGCGGCGCCCGCCTGGAAGCGTGTGCTGAACATCATGTTCTAAGTTGTAATAATAGCATAGTTGTAGACAGTGTTCACTTCGGCGATCAAGCATTTGCTTGGCCAATCAAACCCATAGCATATTTCAGCATCTAGGTAGTCTATATTTAAGTTTAAATCATCTTGTATATTCTAGCCGTGAATATATTCGTTGTCCGGTCTAACTTTGAAGGGGTTGAGTGCGGGATCCCGGGCACTCGGGTATCCGATGGATACCCGGCCCCCACCCGCCGGAGCCCGGGAGAGTCTAATCGGTTGCCCGATTTGCCTACCTCCGGAGATGGTGAGCGTCTTGATGAGGATGAGGGAATTAACGTGGAAACAAGCTGGCCCAATGATCATGGAAAATTCGACTCTGTTCTGTGACCGTAGTGGAGAAGAGTTACGCATCCTGACCTGGCCAGCTGCCCAAGCCTCACCAAACCAGTCAACGAGTCTCCGCGGCTGTTGTTGAGGAGAATTTTGTATTCAGTGTTTAAATATGGCATAACTTTTAATGTTTTGTGAATAAGTCTATGTTTGTAGCATGACGCTACGACAAGCCTCTGCTTGAATCTGAGTTGGCCTCAGAAGACATGCTTGCCTCTAGAACTACATGGCTTAATAGAACACGTATCTTATAGCGCTCATATTTTCAATGGCCCTGCTGCTATTTTGTAGCATGATATACGAGGAACTGAAATTTGTATTCATGCAATCGGAAACTTTGGAGTTTATTTTCGCATCTTGTACAACAACCTGGCACTTCTAACCTTACTGTTGTGCGGCAGCAGCCTGTTGCTCTTCAACCTCCTTGTCAATAATAACAACACGCAGAATCTTGGCCAAGTCGTCTTCTGGGGTTCGAGACTTGACATCCAGCCCCTTGAAAGTATCCGTGCTGACAATGAGGTTTGCGATAAAGACACACTCTTCATCGCCAACGGTCTCGGAACGGACGTGGTGACAGCCTGGAGCCTCATACCAGCTCTCTCCAGGACCATAAATCTTGGCACCACTGTCATGAGAGCGTGTCTCGCCAGTTGCCGGGTCTACGTGAGCGTGGACCATCTGGTTGAGGACGTGACCGCGGATGACGGTTGCTACGACAGCTGCGCCGGCGTGAGTGTGAGGAGGCGTGGCTGAAGATCAGTCAGTCTTAAGTTTGTAATGGAAGAGAAAGTAGTACTCACCCGCATTTACAGGAGCCGTTACGGTGAGTCCGAGCCATGTTTGGCCGGGGATGTTGGGCGGGTGATGAACATGGGACACAGCAACACCAACGGTCGGTCGTCTGCACAAAGTAAGTTTATACTCTCAACGGCCTCAAATGTGACCAAGTGCATGATAATAATAGGAAAGAGTGTCACGGGAGTGCACTCACCCATCAACAGTCCACTGGCCATCCTTCTTGACCACATTCTGATCCTGCCACCGGAGGTTCAAGTCGACATTGGGAAAGTCCATGATGTTGATTGTTTGAAGAGTGCTGTTGTATGAAAGAATGAGGATTTAACGGCCAAAACAGCTGCTTTTATACACAACTCAATCCTCGCGGCTCTCTGCTAGTAGCTTGTTGAGTAGGCGGGTCGTTCGGGTATCGGGTATCCGCAGGGCGAATGTGTTGAGGTCCCCACGTTTTCACGCGTCAATCATAAGCACTATGAACGCCTAGCTGTGTTCCACAGTGTTCGGCTGACAATGCGGTTATGCGGGTTCTCATTTGACAGTCGCAAATCTATGCATAAGGGTGGTTGAGCCGAGTGACACTGGCAAATCCGAGCTCCTAGAAGGGCGGCTCGAGGTATCAAAACAGCCACAAGTCTCGATTCAGATGGTTTATTGATTACAATACCGTGACTCATTCTTTGGTCATAAGGAGGCTTCAATTTTCAGCTCCGGGTCAACCGGGCATTGATGACTTTTCGATGATGCAAAGAGGTGGGACGGTAATTGGCAGAGCCAGATGTGCCAAGCCTTGAGCTGTGGTTGGCAGATTACCGTATTGGGAAGACAGTGCTGACAGCACTGTTTTTACATGGTACGTTGCTTCAAAGAGGTTGTATTCACAAGACAAATCTGCGGAGGGTGGTTGTCAGCAATGGAATAACTCGGGAAGGCTATGGATTTGAGAATTAAGTACAAATAGACTCGATGGAAGCAGAGTTTAAAGAAAACAGGCACCAGCAGCTGTCAAAGAATGTCAAGAGTCATCTCCCTTCTGATCATTCCACGCCAAGCTTTCCCATCTACCTTTACTCGCGCTCGGCTTCATTCGAACCATCTTTTCAATTCTAACTTTGCCATCAATCGCTCTCAACCTATCACACGAACCATGGCTTCTCTCAACATCCCCACCACGATGAAGGCAGTTCTCCAGCCTGACAAAAATTCCCACAACCTCATCCTCTCCGAGATCCCAGTTCCTGTACCTACCCATCCTGAGGATGTTCTGGTCAAGGTGCACGCCACCGCCCCATGCAAGGGCGAACTCGACTGGGCTCTTTGGGCCCCCGACTTCATCGGCGATGACAAGATCCCCATTCCGGGCCAGGATCTCGCCGGCACAGTTGTCTCGGCTCCGGAAAGCAGCGGCTTCAAGAGTGGCGACGAGGTCTACGCTCGCATCGAAGCCAACCGTCCGGGCGCCGCGGCTGAGTACACTCTGGCGCACGTGCGGGAGCTTGCCATCAGGCCCAAGAATCTTAGCTGGGCTGAAACTGCAGCGACCCCAATCAGCGCCTTGACGGCATACCAATCCCTCTTCACCAAGGGCCCGCTGGATCCCTCGGCTTTAAACGGTGACACAGCCGCAAAGGAGAAGAACTCCAAGATCAGCCTTCTCATCACGGCTGCAGCTGGAGGAGTCGGCAGTTGGGCGGTCCAGCTTGCGAGTGCTGCTGGAGTAAGCCGTCTCGTCGCTGTGGTTGGACCAAAGAACGGTGACTTTGTCCGAGAGCTCGGTGCCACAGAGACCGTCGACTACAAGAAGCAGAGCATCGGCGAATGGGTTGCCGAGGATCCTGAGTCCCGGCAGATTGACTTTGTCTTTGACTGCATCGGAGGCCAATCGCTCGCCCAGTCCTGGTACGCGGTCCGAGAAGGCGGAACTATCGTTAGTGTGTGCAGTGTGCCAGAGGACAGCCGCCCAGCAGACGTGAAGAAGAACGTCCAAAGCCTCTGGTTTGTCATTACTCCACTTGGCAAGGACCTCGACATCATCACTAGTTTTCTAGAGGCAGGAAAGCTGAAGCCAAACATTGACAGTGTTGTCAAGTTTGGTGAGTTTGCCGAAGCCTGGGATAAGGTGGAATCTGGCCGGGCGAGAGGCAAGGTTGTTGTTGAGGTGTCCGAATGAGTATGAGAAGGAGATGTGAGTCTTAGACGGTGGTAATATGCTTGATGAAAGTCAAAACAGATTGATAACGGCCTAGGTAGAACTCGACCATGCATATCAATGGGTATACAAAAAGCTTCATCTGTATGAACAAACTTTGCAAGAGTTGTACCGCAGTTCTCAACAAACGTTCCACCTGGGCAGAAATATATATAAGTAATGTGATATGAGGCTTCTCCTCCATCGATGCCGTGCATCCTAAACACACCCATCGCAGAGAAACAAAATCGACATCCACCGTCCCGAAATCTCCACCAGAGAAAATGGGTGATACTTTAAGAATTGCTGGTCCCGAGTTGGCCCCAACTGAGGCGTCCAGACACTGCACGGATACGGAAGCATACAAAGCAGAAACACTGGAGTTCCTCGACAAGGCATGGGGAGATGAACAGTGGAAGCCTCCGGCCACTATCCCGCGCCGTGACGGTAGGGGCACGCCATCCCCCCCGAACCATCCCTGGACCGTGGGCGAGCTTGATGTGCTCAAAGACATCACCATCGCTGCCCTAAGCAGAGACAATTTTCCTCTTTCCGCGCTCTATGAACCCGGAGGAGCAATTTTCGAGGCCGCTGCTGAGTCTGAGCAGCCTCGGTGGTGCATCAAGGTTTGCGCCAGAGCGAGGCGTGTGGTCAGGGGGAGTGCAGAGCCGCGTCTGACGAAGAAAGAAGTCTTTGACATGGTGATGGCTGGTACCCTGGATGGTAAAGTCCAAGTGCGCGTCCCAGTGCCTTCAGGTGGGATGAAGATCGGCTGTCCGGAGCACCGTGGCTGTCTGTGCAGACAGCCAAGTCTCACGTTCAAGCAGCCTGTAAGCGACTTTGGGCTGTCGAAAAACTCGAGACGTGGGTCGGTTCCAGAGATATGTGACTTGGATGTTTTCTGGGATTGGCGTGGTTGATGAAGAGAGGTTTTGACTTGGGGAATGGGTATTCGGTTTAAGTCATGATTTGGTATTGAGGTTGCTACTATGTTGGTGGATGTTGGCGGAAGGGCATTGAGGGAGCGACGGCGTAACGGGCTGTGTTTTTAGGAACTGGCGAAAAGACTACCACAGATACGCCTCACAGCGTCTTGTTTGCATCGAGTTGAATGAACGTTGTTATTCTCATATTAATTCATGCAATAAAAGGTCAAGCAGACTCGCTTTACACGCAAAACTCTGTCTTGACATGCAACAAACACATCCCAACATGCTTCCTTCTTTGCAAATCCAACTGTAACCATATTTTCTTCCAAACCATTGATTCGTAATCATAGACGAGCCGAGAAGCTGGCCGTGCTAGTCTGTCCATAGGGACTCGACTCTGGCTTGTACAGAGCCGGATCCGCGACCGTCGCCTTGATACGGCGGCCAAAGTACTCAATCTCGACTGTGTCTCCGTCGATGACGTCCTTGGGGAGGTAGACGTACGCGATGGGCTTGCCAATGCTGTATCCGAATGCTGAGCTGGTGATGTAACCGACTGCTCGACCCTTGGCGAACACTGGCTCCTTTCCAAGAACCACTGAGCGTCCGTCGTTGATGATGAGACCACGGAGTCGCTTAGCAGCCTTCTCACTGGACTTGCCCTTAAGCGCAGCATGTCCAACATAGCCTTCCTTGCCAGGATGAATGGCAAACTCAAGTCCAGCCTCATAAGGGTCGTACTCAGTTGTCAGGTCAATGCCAAAAGACCGGAAGCCCTTCTCGATTCGTAGGGCGTTGAAAGCGCTTCGACCAGCGGCGATGACTCCATATGGATGACCAGCCTGCCAGAGAGCATCCCAGAGTCTCAAGCCGTTGTCGGCAGTTGTGTAAATCTCCCAGCCCTGCTCTCCAATGTACGAGAACCTCGTTGCAATGACGGGGATGCCCGCAATGACTGCCTTCTTGGTATGGAGATAGGGAAGAGCCCGCTCGCTAAAATCGTCCTTGGTGATCAACTTGATCGCATCTTGAGCACGAGGTCCCCAGAAACCGACACTGGCGAGGCCTCCAGTGATGTCGCGAACTTCGACAAATCGGTATGGAGACTTCTTGGTCTGAACACGAGCTTCCCGGGTAAAGTAGGCCAAGTCGACAGGGCCGTTGACACCGACGTGGAACAAGTCCTCCGAGAGTCTGGACACAAAGACGTCGCTGCGAATACCTCCATGGTCGTCGAGGAGAAGAGTAAATGTGACAGTGCCGGGCTTTCCAGCAACATTCGCAGTCGATAGACGCTGAAGAAGCTCTGCAGCACCAGGACCAGACACCTCAAGCCTGCGAATGGGGGTCATGTCGTACATGGCCAATGAAGTTCGTGTCTTCCAAGCCTCTGCCGCAGAGATGGGTGAATAGAACCTAGATGACCAGGCATCACGCTCGACGGGCTTCCACTCCTCAGGGAGATCCTTGATGAGCTTCTGGTTGGACTCGAACCAGTGAGGACGCTCCCAGCCACCACCCTCAAGGAAATAGGCGCCAAGATCCTGTTGGCGAGAGTGGAATGGGCTGACGCGTAGGTTTCGAGGTGACTCCTTGGGCTGCATAGGGTGGATAATATCGTAGACCTCGACAAAGTTCTGCGAGCATGTCTCGACAACATAGCCAGGAGAAAGTTGGACCTGCTCGAATCGCGAGAGCTCACAATCAGTGAGATCGAGCTCAGACTTGCCCGTCGTCAGAACTTGAGCCAGGGCTCGAGCCACGCCCGCGGAATGCGTCACCCACACAGCCTCGGCCACATAGAAGTTGTCGAAGCCAGGGGCCTGGCCAACAAGCGGGCCGTTGTCCGGTGTGAAGGACATGATGCCGTTGAACCCACTCGCAATCTCGGTCTCTCGCAGAGTGGGGAGAATCTCCTGAGTGAGCTTCCAAGCGGGCTCAAAGTCCTTGGGAGTAAAGTCGAGGCGAGATGGCATGTTATGCTCGGTGACGTGCTTGGGTGTCTCGCCCAACGAGGCGGCCACAACTGGCATCGGTCGGTGACCGTAGTAGCCGATACCATAATGGTCACCGTGCTCGCGGTAGTACAGATCCTGGTCCTGATGTCGCAGAATGGGGAGTCTCACGCCGTTGGGCTCTGGAACCCTGGCCGCCTGACCAGGTACGGGAGTCGTCTTGACGTACTGATGGCCCATGGGCGTTAGAGGGATGGGCACGCCAACCATTGCTCCCACCTCGACGCCCCAGAAACCAGCGCATGAGATGACAATATCGGCGGGAATGGTGCCATCACGTGTCACGACGCCTGAAACGTGACCGTCGGCGTGGTCGATGCTAGTGACAGTTGTTGAGCCAAGATAACGCACTCCGGCCTTGCGGGTGCGGTTGATAAGTTCTTGGACAGCGCGGGCAGCTAGTGCCAGACCATCGGTAGGAATGTGCAGGCCACCGAGGACAAGATCTTTGTTCAAAAGAGGGTACATCTCGAGACATCGCTCAGGGCTGATGAGATGCGCCTCAACACCAAATGAAGAGGCATATCCCTTCTTTCGCTTGAGCTCCTCCAAGCGCTCAGGGGTGGTGGCAATTTCCAAGCCACCAACTTGTCTGAAGCAATCAAGAGACAGAAGCTTCTCAACAGTGTACTTGGCGAAAGCGGTCATTGTCTTGGATGTGGTGGTCTGAAAGACAAGGCCAGGGGCATGAGAGGTAGATCCGCCGGGCATGTCCAGGGGACCCTGGTCGACGACGGTGATGTCTGACCAGCCGCGGGAGACCAGCTCATCGGCGACATTGACGCCGACGATGCCGGCTCCAATAATGACAACGCGTGGTGAGGGAGCCATTGGTCTTGTGTGTGTGAAGAAGGGGGTTTGTGAGATGAACCACACAAAAGAACGCTATTGACAAAAGGATGAAGGTTGAATTATATCCAAATAGCTTTTCCTTTCACAACTCCGCACTTGAACTAAAATAAGGTGGTCTCTCCCATGTCATGGTTCCGATAACTATACCCCTACGCCTCCGGTTGCGGGAGCGATCACGTGATCGGGATAGGAAGCCGTACGGGAGGGTGTGTCTCGACGGACGTCACCCTATCTCTCCTCGGGTGGCTAGTCTACTGTATGCGGGGGAGATAACGAAGAGAGGGAGGGGTGGTTCAGATGGCGATTCTCTGATCGTCGGGCATCAAGTACCGGTAGTCAAGGCCCCGTGCCGAGATGATAGGACGCGTGATATCTCCAGTCTCTAATGCATGCACAGCTGCAGGCAGAAAGACAGCTCTTCCAACGGCCGCTATCAGAAGTGCCATTCCAGATCGGAGTGGCTGGGGACGGCTTGAAGGTCCGAGCCATCTCACTATTCGTTCCTCGCTAAAGTCAGCTGCTCGATCGAGTTCTCCAACTCGGCGGGGGTAGGCCTTCACCGCAGTCGGAAGCGATAATCGGCTTTGTCTGACGTGCCGAGTTGCTGGTCAAGTGATGTTGCGGGAGCATCACTACTGTTTCGTCTCACCGCTTGGGTGGTAGTATACGGAGCATTGATGGTATCGAGTCCAGCCTGTGCACAGCAGCAGTGACAACACTATGCACAGGTAGTAATACAACACTGTTTGGATCAAAGCGCAATTGACTTTCTCGGTTACCTTTCCAATACCAATAGAGCTTACTGGCCCGACTTAACACGCTCTTAAGCGGCTTTTCCCTCCAATGATGCTAACTCCCGAAAGAAACACCGTTTTCGCAACGCCAGGCACAGTAGGCCCGAACGCACGGCAGATGAGAACGTCTTCTGACCAACCCTTTGTCATTGAGGCGCGATGGGAGTAAAAAAATGCCAAAAAGAGCCAATTAGTCAATAAAGGCATAAACTGCGATGAGAGAGA